>NW_026061967.1:0-347095 GCF_023897955.1 Schistocerca gregaria | reverse complement strand
CTTTTCACACTCTCCCGTGCAACGCGGCTGCTAGTCCTCCTTTCATGCAAAATCTTAAGGTCCTAGTTTATGTCCAAGCCACGAAAGCCGGCTAAAAAGTGAATAATCGACAACTAAAACTTGAATTGTACTACTTCTTACTGGCTATTACTGCAACTTAGAAGCTTCTTCTGTATTCTACTATGGTGCTTTTAGTGTTTCCGCATACCGCAGCACGCGACATAGCTTTTGCAGACGATAAATATAACCGTTTCAGAGAGAAGAGCGGCCAATGTGACGATCTGGCTTTAAGTCGATTCGATAACAAATGACGAAAACGGACGGATTTCTCAGGTTTTTACTACATATGAACACTTTTCACATTCTCCCGTGCAACGCGGCTGCTAGTCCTCCTTTCAAGCAAAATCGTTAGGTCCTAGGTCATGTCCAAGCCACCAAAGCCGGCTAAAAAGTGAATAATCGACAACTACAACTTGAATTGTACTACTTCTTACTGGCTATTACTTCAACTTAGAAGCTTATTCTGTGTTCTCCTATGGTTCTTTTAGTGTCTCCGCATACCGCAGCACGCGACATAGCTTTGCAGACGATAAATGTAACCGTTTCAGAGAGAAAAGCGGCCAATGTGACGATCTGGCTTTAAGTCGATTCGATAACAAATGACGAAAACGGACGGATTTCTCAGGTTTTTCTACATATGAACACTTTTCACATTATCCCGTGCAACGCGGCTGCAAGTCCTCCTTTCATGCAAAATCTTAAGGTCCTAGGTCATGTCCGAACCACCAAAGCCGGCTAAAAAGTGAATAATCGACAACTAAAATTTGAATTGTACTACTTCTTACTGGCTATTACTTCAACTTAGAAGCTTCTTCTGTGTTCTATGGTGCTCTTAGTGTCTCCGCATATTGCAGCACGCGACATAGCTTTGCAGACGATAAATGTAATCGTCTCAGAGAGAAAAGCGGCCAATATGACGATCTGGCTTTAAGTCGATTCGATAACAAATGACGAAAACGGACGGATTTCTCAGGTTTTTACTACATATGAGAACTTTTCACATTCTCCCGTGCAACGCGGCTGCTAGTCCTCCTTTCATGCAAAATCTTAAGGTTCCACCTCAAGTCCAGGGCACCAAAGCCGGCTAAAAATCAATAATCGATAACCAAAACCTGAATTGTACTGCTTCTTACTGGCTATTGCTTGAACTTAGAAGCTTCTTCTGTGTTCTACTATGGTGCTTTTAGTGTCTCCGCATACCGCAGCACGCGACATAGCTTTGCAGACGATAAATGTAATCGTCTCAGAGAGAAAAGCGGCCAATATGACGATCTGGCTTTAAGTCGATTCGATAACAAATGACGAAAACGGACGGATTTCTCAGGTTTTTACTACATATGAGAACTTTTCACATTCTCCCGTGCAAAGCGGCTGCTAGTCCTCCTTTCATGCAAAATCTTAAGGTCATAGGCCATGTCCAAGCCACCAAAGCCGGCTAAAAAGTGAATAATCGACAACTAATATCTGAATTGTACTACTTCTTACTGGCTATTACTTCAACTTTGAAGCTTCATCTGTGTTCTACTATGGTGCTTTTAGTGTCTCCGCATACCGCAGCACGCGACATAGCTTTGCAGACGATAAATGTAACCGTGTCAGAGAGAAAAGCGGCCAATGTGACGATCTGGCTTTAAGTCGATTCGATAACAAATGACGAAAACGGACGGATTTCTCACGTTTTTACTACATATGAACACTTTTCACATTCGCCCGTGCAACGCGGCTGCTAGTCCTCCTTTCAAGCAAAATCTTAAGGTCCTAGGTCATGTCCAAGCCACCAAAGCCGGCTAAAAAGTGAATAATCGACAACTACAACTTGAATTGTACTACTTCTTACTGGCTATTACTTCTACTTAGAAGCTTATTCTGTGTTCTACTATGGTTCTTTTAGTGCCTCCGCATACCGCAGCACGCGACATAGCTTTGCAGACGATAAATGTAGCCGTGTCAGAGAGAAAAGCGGCCAATGTGACGATCTGGCTTTAAGTCGATTCGATAACAAATGGCGAAAACGGACGGATTTCTCAGGTTTTTCCTACATATGAACACTTTTCACATTATCCCGTGCAACGCGGCTGCAAGTCCTCCTTTCATGCAAAATCTTAAGGTCCAAGGTCATGTCCAAGCCACCAAAGCCGGCTAAAAAGTGAATAATCGATACCTATAACTTGACTTGTACTACTTCTTACTTTCTATTACATCAACTCAGAATTTTCATCTGTGTTCTACTACTGAACTTTTAGTGTCTCCGCATACCGCAGCACGCGACATAGCTTTGCAAACGATAAGTACAACCGTCTAAGAGAGAAGAGCGGCCAATGTGACGATCTAATTTTAAGTCGATTCGATAACAAATGACGAAAACGGACGGATTTCTCATGTTTTTACTTCATATGAACACTTTTCACATTCTCCCGTGCAAAGCGGCTGCTAGTCCTCCTTTCATGCAAAATCTTAAGGTCATAGGATATGTCCAAGCCACCAAAGCCGGCTAAAAAGTGAATAATCGACAACTAATATCTGAATTGTACTACTTCTTACTGGCTATTACTTCAACTTTGAAGCTTCATCTGTGTTCTACTATGGTGCTTTTAGTGTCTCCGCATACCCCAGCACGCGACATAGCTTTGCAGACGATAAATGTAACCGTCTCAGAGAGAAAAGCGGCCATTGTGACGATCTGGCTTTAAGTCGATTCGATAACAAATGACGAAAACGGACGGATTTCTCAGGTTTTTACTACATATGAACACTTTTCACATTCTCCCGTGCAACGCGGCTCCTAGTCCTCCTTTCATGCAAAGTCTTATGGTCCTAGGTCATGTCCAAGCCACTAAAGCCGGCTAAAAGGTGAATAACCAACAACTAATACTAGAATTGTACTACTTCTTACTTGCTATTACTTCAACTTAGACGCTTCTTCTGTGTTCTACTATGGTGCTTTTAGTGTGTCCGCATACCGCAGCACGCGACATAGGTTTGCAGACGATAAATGTAACCGTCTCTGTGAGAAAAGCGGCCAATGTGACGATCTGGCTTTAAGTCGATTCGATAACAAATTACGAAAACGGACGGATTTCTTAGGTTTTTACTACATATGAACACTTTTCACATTCTCCCGTGCAACGCGGCTGCAAGTCCTCCTTTCATGCAAAATCTTAAGGTCCTAGGTCATGTCCAAGCCACCAAAGAAGGCTAAAATGTGAATAATCGACAACTAAAACTTGAATTGTACTACTTCTTACTGGCTATTACTTCAACATAGAAGCTTCTTCTGTGTTCTACTATGGTGCTTTTAGTCTCTCCGCATACCGCAGCAGGCGACATAGATTTGCAGACGATAAATGTAACCGTCTCAGAGAGAAAAGCGGCCAATGTGACGATCTGGCTTTAAGTCGATTCGATAACAAATGACGAAAACGGACGGATTTCTCAGGTTTTTCCTACATATGAACACTTTTCACATTATCCCGTGCAACGCGGCTGCAAGTCCTCCTTTCATGCAAAATCTTAAGGTCCTAGGTCATGTCCAAGCCACCAAAGCCGGCTAAAAAGTGAATAATCGACAACTAAAATTTGAATTGTACTACTTCTTATGGCTATTACTTCAACTTAGAAGCTTCTTCTGTGTTCTGTGGTGCTCTTAGTGTCTCCGCATATTGCAGCACGCGACATAGCTTTGCAGACGATACGTGTAACCGTCTCAGAGAGAAAAGCGGCCAATGTGACGATCTGGCTTTAAGTCGATTCGATAACAAATGACGAAAACGGACGGATTTCTCATGTTTTTACTTCATATGAACACTTTTCACATTCTCCCGTGCAACGCGGCTGCAAGTCCTCCTTTCAAGCAAAATCTTAAGGTCCTAGGTCATGTCCAAGCCACCAAATCCGGCTAAAAAGTGAATAATCGATACCTATAACTTGACTTGTACTACTTCTTACTTTCTATTACATCAACTTAGAAGTTTCATCTGTGTTCTACTACTGAACTTTTAGTGTCTCCGCATACCGCAGCACGCGACATAGCTTTGCAAACGATAAGTACAACCGTCTAAGAGAGAAGAGCGGCCAATGTGACGATCTAATTTTAAGTCGATTCGATAACAAATGACGAAAACGGACGGATTTCTAAGGTTTTTACTACATATGAACACTTTTCACATTCTCCCGTGCAACGCGGCTGCTAGTCCTCCTTTCATACAAAATCGTATGGTCCTAGGTCATGTCATAGCCACCAAAGCCGGCTAAAAAGTGAACAATCGACAACTAAAACTTGAATTGTACTACTTCTTACTGGCTATTTCTTCAACTTAGAAGTTTCTTCTGTGTTCTACTATGGTGCTTTTAGTGTCTCCGCATACCGCAGCGCGCGACATAGCTTTGCAGACGATAAATGTAACCGTTTCAGACAGAAGAGCGGCCAATGTGACGATCTGGCTTTAAGTCGATTCGATAACAAATGACGAAAACGGGACGGATTTCTCAGCTTTTTACTACATATGAACACTTTTCACACTCTCCCGTGCAACGCGGCTGCTAGTCCTCCTTTCATGCAAAATCTTAAGGTCCTAGTTTATGTCCAAGCCACGAAAGCCGGCTAAAAAGTGAATAATCGACAACTAAAACTTGAATTGTACTACTTCTTACTGGCTATTACTGCAACTTAGAAGCTTCTTCTGTATTCTACTATGGTGCTTTTAGTGTTTCCGCATACCGCAGCACGCGACATAGCTTTTGCAGACGATAAATATAACCGTTTCAGAGAGAAGAGCGGCCAATGTGACGATCTGGCTTTAAGTCGATTCGATAACAAATGACGAAAACGGACGGATTTCTCAGGTTTTTACTACATATGAACACTTTTCACATTCTCCTGTGCAACGCGGCTGCTAGTCCTCCTTTCAAGCAAAATCGTTAGGTCCTAGGTCATGTCCAAGCCACCAAAGCCGGCTAAAAAGTGAATAATCGACAACTACAACTTGAATTGTACTACTTCTTACTGGCTATTACTTCAACTTAGAAGCTTATTCTGTGTTCTCCTATGGTTCTTTTAGTGTCTCCGCATACCGCAGCACGCGACATAGCTTTGCAGACGATAAATGTAACCGTTTCAGAGAGAAAAGCGGCCAATGTGACGATCTGGCTTTAAGTCGATTCGATAACAAATGACGAAAACGGACGGATTTCTCAGGTTTTTACTACATATGAACACTTTTCACATTATCCCGTGCAACGCGGCTGCAAGTCCTCCTTTCATGCAAAATCTTAAGGTCCTAGGTCATGTCCAAACCACCAAAGCCGGCTAAAAAGTGAATAATCGACAACTAAAATTTGAATTGTACTACTTCTTACTGGCTATTACTTCAACTTAGAAGCTTCTTCTGTGTTCTATGGTGCTCTTAGTGTCTCCGCATATTGCAGCACGCGACATAGCTTTGCAGACGATAAATGTAACCGTCTCAGAGAGAAAAGCGGCCAATGTGACGATCTGGCTTTAAGTCGATTCGATAACAAATGACGAAAACGGAGGGATTTCTCATGTTTTTACTACATATGAACACTTTTCACATCCTCCCGTGCAACGCGGCTGCAAGTCCTCCTTTCATGCAAAATCTTAAGGTCCTAGGTCATGTCCAAGCCACCAACGCGGGCTAAAAAGTGAATAATCGACAACTAAAACTTGAATTGTACTACTTCTTACTGGCTATTACTTAAACTTAGAAGTTTCTTCTGTGTTCTACTATGGTTCTTTTAGTGCCTCCGCATACCGCAGCACGCGACATAGCTTTGCAGACGATAAATGTAGCCGTGTCAGAGAGAAAAGCGGCCAATGTGACGATCTGGCTTTAAGTCGATTCGATAACAAATGGCGAAAACGGACGGATTTCTCAGGTTTTTCCTACATATGAACACTTTTCACATTATCCCGTGCAACGCGGCTGCAAGTCCTCCTTTCATGCAAAATCTTAAGGTCCAAGGTCATGTCCAAGCCACCAAAGCCGGCTAAAAAGTGAATAATCGATACCTATAACTTGACTTGTACTACTTCTTACTTTCTATTACATCAACTTAGAAGTTTCATCTGTGTTCTACTACTGAACTTTTAGTGTCTCCGCATACCGCAGCACGCGACATAGCTTTGCAAACGATAAGTACAACCGTCTAAGAGAGAAGAGCGGCCAATGTGACGATCTAATTTTAAGTCGATTCGATAACAAATGACGAAAACGGACGGATTTCTCATGTTTTTACTTCATATGAACACTTTTCACATTCTCCCGTGCAAAGCGGCTGCTAGTCCTCCTTTCATGCAAAATCTTAAGGTCATAGGATATGTCCAAGCCACCAAAGCCGGCTAAAAAGTGAATAATCGACAACTAATATCTGAATTGTACTACTTTTTACTGGCTATTACTTCAACTTAGAAGCTTCTTCTGTGTTCTACTATTGTGCTTTTAGTCTCTCCGCATACCGCAGCAGGCGACATAGATTTGCAGACGATAAATGTAACCGTCTCAGAGAGAAAAGCAGCCAATGTGACGATCTGGCTTTAAGTCAGTTCTTTAACAAATGACGAAAACGGAAGGATTTCTCAGGTTTTTACTACATATGAACACTTTTCACATTCTCCCGTGCAACGCGGCTGCTAGTCCTCCTTTCATACAAAATCTTAAGGTCCTAGGTCATGTCCAAGCCACCAAAGCCGGCTAAAAAGTGAATGATCGACAACTACAACTTGAATTGTACTACTTCTTACTGGCTATTACTTCAACTTAGAAGCTTATTCTGTGTTCTACTATGGTTCTTATAGTGCCTCCGCATACCGCAGCACGCGACATAGCTTTGCAGACGATAAATGTAACCGTGTCAGAGAGAAAAGCGGCCAATGTGACGATCTGGCTTTAAGTCGATTCGATAACAAATGACGAAAACGTACGGATTTCTCAGGTTTTTCCTACATATGAACACTTTTCACATTATCCCGTGCAACGCGGCTGCAAGTCCTCCTTTCATGCAAAATCTTAAGGTCCTAGGTGATGTCCAAGCCACCAAAGCCGGCTAAAAAGTGAATAATCGACAACTAAAATTTGAATTGTACTACTTCTTACTGGCTATTACTTCAACTTAGAAGCTTCTTCTGTGTTCTGTGGTGCTCTTAGTGTCTCCGCATATTGCAGCACGCGACATAGCTTTGCAGACGATACGTGTAACCGTCTCAGAGAGAAAAGCGGCCAATGTGACGATCTGGCTTTAAGTCGATTCGATAACAAATGACGAAAACGGACGGATTTCTCATGTTTTTACTTCATATGAACACTTTTCACATTCTCCCGTGCAACGCGGCTGCAAGTCCTCCTTTCAAGCAAAATCTTAAGGTCCTAGGTCATGTCTAAGCCACCAAATCCTGCTAAAAAGTGAATAATCGATACCTATAACTTGACTTGTACTACTTCTTACTTTCTATTACATCAACTTAGAAGTTTCATCTGTGTTCTACTACTGAACTTTTAGTGTCTCCGCTTACCGCAGCACGCGACATAGCTTTGCAAACGATAAGTACAACCGTCTAAGAGAGAAGAGAGGCCAATGTGACGATCTAATTTTAAGTCGATTCGTTAACAAATGACGAAAACGGACGGATTTCTAAGGTTTTTACTACATATGAACACTTTTCACATTCTCCCGTGCAACGCGGCTGCTAGTCCTCCTTTCATACAAAATCGTATGGTCCTAGGTCATGTCATAGCCACCAAAGCCGGCTAAAAAGTGAACAATCGACAACTAAAACTTGAATTGTACTACTTCTTACTGGCTATTACTTCAACTTAGAAGTTTCTTCTGTGTTCTACTATGGTGCTTTTAGTGTCTCCGCATACCGCAGCGCGCGACATAGCTTTGCAGACGATAAATGTAACCGTTTCAGACAGAAGAGCGGCCAATGTGACGATCTGGCTTTAAGTCGATTCGATAACAAATGACGAAAACGGACGGATTTCTCAGCTTTTTACTACATATGAACACTTTTCACATTCTCCCGTGCAACGCGGCTGCTAGTCCTCCTTTCAAGCAAAATCGTAAGGTCCTAGGTCATGTCCAAGCCACCAAAGCCGGCTAAAAAGTGAATAATCGACAACTACAACTTGAATTGTACTACTTCTTACTGGCTATTACTTCAACTTAGAAGCTTATTCTGTGTTCTCCTATGGTTCTTTTAGTGTCTCCGCATACCGCAGCACGCGACATAGCTTTGCAGACGATAAATGTAACCGTTTCAGAGAGAAAAGCGGCCAATGTGACGATCTGGCTTTAAGTCGATTCGATAAAAAATGACGAAAACGGACGGATTTCTCAGGTTTTTCCTACATATGAACACTTTTCACATTATCCCGTGCAACGCGGCTGCAAGTCCTCCTTTCATGCAAAATCTTAAGGTCCTAGGTCATGTCCAAACCACCAAAGCCGGCTAAAAAGTGAATAATCGACAACTAAAATTTGAATTGTACTACTTCTTACTGGCTATTACTTCAACTTAGAAGCTTCTTCTGTGTTGTATGGTGCTGTTAGTGTCTCCGCATATTGCAGCACGCGACATAGCTTTGCAGACGATAAATGTAACCGTCTCAGAGAGAAAAGCGGCCAATGTGACGATCTGGCTTTAAGTCGATTCGATAACAAATGACGAAAACGGAGGGATTTCTCATGTTTTTACTACATATGAACACTTTTCACATCCTCCCGTGCAACGCGGCTGCAAGTCCTCCTTTCATGCAAAATCTTAAGGTCCTAGGTCATGTCCAAGCCACCAACGCGGGCTAAAAAGTGAATAATCGACAACTAAAACTTGAATTGTACTACTTCTTACTGGCTATTACTTAAACGTAGAAGTTTCTTCTGTGTTCTACTATGGTGCTTTTAGTGTTTCGGCTTACCGCAGCACGGGACATATCTTTGCAGACGATAAATGTAACCGTTTTAGAGAGAAGAATGGCCAATGTGACGATCTTCCTTCAAGTCGATTCGATAACAAATGACGAAAACGGACGGATTTCTCATGTTTTTACTACATATGAACACTTTTCAGATTCTCCCGTGCAACGCGGCTGCAAGTCCTCCTTTCATACAAAATCTTATGGTCCTAGGTCATGTCCAAGCCACCAATGCCGGCTAAAAAGTGAATAATCGACAACTAAAACTTGAATTGTACTACTGCTTACTGGCTATTACTTCAACTTAGAAGCTTCTTCTGTGTTCTACTACGGTGCTTTTAGTGTCTCCGCATACCGCAGCACGCGACATAGCTTTGCAAACGATAAGTACAACCGTCTAAGAGAGAAGAGCGGCCAATGTGACAATCTAATTTTAAGTCGATTCGATAACAAATGACGAAAACGGACGGATTTCTCAGGTTTTTACTACATATGAACACTTTTCACATTCTCCCTTGCAACGCGGCTGCTAGTGCTCCTTTCATGCAAAATGTTAAGGTCCTAGCTCATGGCCAAGGCACCAAAGCCGGCTAAAATGTCAATAATCGATAACTAAAACTTGAATTGTACTACTTCTTACTGGCTATTACGTCAACTTAGAAGCCTCTTCTGTGTTCTACTATGGTGCTTTTAGTGTCTCCACATACCGCAGCACGCGACATAGCTTTGCAGACTATAAATGTAACCGTCTCAGAGAGAAAAGCGGCCGTTTTAGAGAGAAGAATGGCCAATGTGACGATCTCTCTTTAAGTCGATTCGATAACAAATGACGAAAACGGGCGGATTTCTCAGGTTTTTACTACATATGAAAACTTTTCACATTCTCCCATGCAACGCGGCTGCTAGTCCTCGTTTCATGATAAATCTTATGGTCCTAGATCATGTCCAAGCCACCAAAGCCGGCTAAAATGTGAATAATCGACAACTAATATCTGAATTGTACTACTTCTTACTGGCTATTACTTCAACTTTGAAGCTTCATCTGTGTTCTACTATGGTGCTTTTAGTGTCTCCGCATACCGCAGCACGCGACATAGCTTTGCAGACGATAAATGTAACCGTCTCTGAGAGAAAAGCGGCCAATGTGACGATCTGGCTTTAAGTCGATTCGATAACAAATTACGAAAACGGACGGATTTCTTAGGTTTTTAGTACATATGAACACTTTTCACATTCTCCCGTGCAACGCGGCTGCAAGTCCTCCTTTCATGCAAAATCTTAAGGTCCTAGGTCATGTCCAAGCCACCAAAGCCGGCTAAAATGTGAATAATCGACAACTAAAACTTGAATTGTACACTTCTTACTGGCTATTACTTCAACTTAGAAGCTTCTTCTGTGTTCTACTATGGTGCTTTTAGTGCCTCCGCATACCGCAGCAGGCGACATAGATTTGCAGACTTTAAATGTAACCAACTCAGAGAGTAAAGCAGCCAATGTGACGATCTGGCTTTAAGTCGATTCGGTAACAAATGACGAAAACGGAAGGATTTCTCAGGTTTTTACTACATATGAACACTTTTCACATTCTCCCGTGCAACGCGGCTGCTAGTCCTCCTTTCAAGCAAAATCTTAAGGTCCTAGGTCATGTCCAAGCCACCAAAGCCGGCTAAAAAGTGAATGATCGACAACTACAACTTGAATTGTACTACTTCTTACTGGCTATTACTTCAACTTAGAATCTTATTTTGTGTTCTACTATGGTTCTTTTAGTGCCTCCGCATACCGCAGCACGCGACATAGCTTTGCAGACGATAAATGTAACCGTCTCTGAGAGAAAAGCGGCCAATGTGACGATCTGGCTTTAAGTCGATTCGATAACAAATGACGAAAACGGACGGATTTCTCAGGTTTTTCCTACATATGAACACTTTTCACATTATCCCGTGCAACGCGGCTGCACGTCCTCCTTTTATGCAAAATCTTAAGGTCCTAGGTCATGTCCAAGCCACCAAAGCCGGGTAAAAAGTGAATAATCGACAACTAAAATTTGAATTGTACTACTTCTTACTGGCTATTACTCAAACTTAGAAGTTTCATCTGTGTTCTACTACTGAACTTTTAGTGTCTCCGCATACCGCAGCACGCGACATAGCTTTGCAAACGATAAGTACAACCGTCTAAGAGAGAAGAGCGGCCAATGTGACGATCTAATTTTAAGTCGATTCGATAACAAATGACGAAAACGGACGGATTTCTAAGGTTTTTACTACATATGAACTTTTTTCACATTCTCCCATGCAACGCGGCTGCTAGTCCTCCTTTCATACAAAATCGTATGGTCCTAGGTCATGTCATAGCCACCAAAGCCGGCTAAAAAGTGAACAATCGACAACTAAAACTTGAATTGTACTACTTCTTACTGGCTATTACTTCAACTTAGAAGTTTCTTCTGTGTTCTACTATGGTGCTTTTAGTGTCTCCGCATACCGCAGCGCGCGACATAGCTTTGCAGACGATAAATGTAACCGTTTCAGACAGAAGAGCGGCCAATGTAACGATCTGGCTTTAATTCGATTCGATAAAAAATGACGAAAACGGACAGATTTCTCAGCTTTTTACTACATATGAACACTTTTCACACTCTGCCGTGCAACGCGGCTGCTAGTCCTCCTTTCATGCAAAATCTTAAGGTCCTAGTTTATGTCCAAGCCACGAAAGCCGGCTAAAAAGTGAATAATCGACAACTAAAACTTGAATTGTACTACTTCTTACTGGCTATTACTGCAACTTAGAAGCTTCTTCTGTATTCTACTATGGTGCTTTTAGTGTTTCCGCATACCGCAGCACGCGACATAGCTTTTGCAGACGATAAATATAACCGTTTCAGAGAGAAGAGCGGCCAATGTGACGATCTGGCTTTAAGTCGATTCGATAACAAATGACGAAAACGGACGGATTTCTCAGGTTTTTACTACATATGAACACTTTTCACATTCTCCCGTGCAACGCGGCTGCTAGTCCTCCTTTCAAGCAAAATCGTAAGGTCCTAGGTCATGTCCAAGCCACCAAAGCCGGCTAAAAAGTGAATAATCGACAACTACAACTTGAATTGTACTACTTCTTACTGGCTATTACTTCAACTTAGAAGCTTATTCTGTGTTCTACTATGGTTCTTTTAGTGTCTCCGCATACCGCAGCACGCGACATAGCTTTGCAGACGATAAATGTAACCGTTTCAGAGAGAAAAGCGGCCAATGTGACGATCTGGCTTTAAGTCGATTCGATAACAAATGACGAAAACGGACGGATTTCTCAGGTTTTTCCTACATATGAACACTTTTCACATTATCCCGTGCAACGCGGCTGCAAGTCCTCCTTTCATGCAAAATCTTAAGGTCCTAGGTCATGTCCAAGCCACCAAAGCCGGCTAAAAAGTGAATAATCGACAACTAAAATTTGAATTGTACTACTTCTTACTGGCTATTACTTCAACTTATAAGCTTCTTCTGTGTTCTATGGTGCTCTTAGTGTCTCCGCATATTGCAGCACGCGACATAGCTTTGCAGACGATAAATGTAACCGTCTCAGAGAGAAAAGCGGCCAATGTGACGATCTGGCTTTAAGTCGATTCGATAACAAATGACGAAAACGGAGGGATTTCTCATGTTTTTACAACATATGAACACTTTTCACATCCTCCCGTGCAACGCGGCTGCAAGTCCTCCTTTCATGCAAAATCTTACAGTCCTAGGTCATGTCCAAGCCACCAATGCGGGCTAAAAAGTGAATAATCGACAACTAAAACTTGAATTGTACTACTGCTTACTGGCTATTACTTCAACTTAGAAGCTTCTTCTGTGTTCTACTACGGTGCTTTTAGTGTCACCGCATACCGCAGCACGCGACATAGCTTTGCAAACGATAAGTACAACCGTCTAAGAGAGAAGAGCGGCCAATGTGACGATCTAATTTTAAGTCGATTCGATAACAAATGACGAAAACGGACGGATTTCTCAGGTTTTTACTACATATGAACACTTTTCACATTCTCCCTTGCAACGCGGCTGCTAGTGCTCCTTTCATGCAAAATGTTAAGGTCCTTGCTCATGGCCAAGGCACCAAAGCCAGCTAAAATGTCAATAATCGATAACTAAAACTTGAATTGTACTACTTCTTACTGGCTATTACGTCAACTTAGAAGCCTCTTCTGTGTTCTACTATGGTGCTTTTAGTGTGTCCACATACCGCAGCACGCGACATAGCTTTGCAGACTATAAATGTAACCGTCTCAGAGAGAAAAGCGGCCAATGTGAGGATCTGGCTTTAAGTCGATTCGATAACAAATGACGAAAACGGGCGGATTTCTCAGGTTTTTACTACATATGAAAACTTTTCACATTCTCCCATGCAACGCGGCTGCTAGTCCTCCTTTCATGATAAATCTTATGGTCCTAGATCATGTCCAAGCCACCAAAGCCGGCTAAAATGTGAATAATCGACAACTAAAACTTGAAATGTACTACTTCTTACTGGCTACTGCTTCAACTTAGAAGCTTCTTCTGTGTTCTACTATGGTGCTTTTAGTGTCTTCGCATACCGCAGCACGCGACATAGCTTTGCAGACGATAAATGTAACCTTTTCAGCAGAAGAGCGGCCAATGTGACGATCTGGCTTTAAGTCGATTCAGTAACAAATGACGAAAACGGACGGATTTTTCAGGTTTTTACTACATATGAACACTTTTCACATTCTCCCGTGCAACGCGGCTGCAAGTCCTCCTTTCATGCAAAATCTTAAGGTCCTAGGTCCTGTCCAAGCCGCCAAAGCCGGCTAAAAAGTGAATAATCGACAACTAAAACTTGAATTGCACTACTTCTTACTGGCTATTGCTTCAACTTAGAATCTTCTCCTATGTTCTACTATGGTGCTTTTAGCATCTCCGCATACCGCAGCACGCGACATAGCTTTGCAGACGATAAATGTAACCGTTTCACACAGAAGAGCGGCTAATGTGACGATCTGGCTTTAAGTCGATTCGATAACAAATGACGAAAACGGACGGATTTCTCAGCTTTTTACTACATATGAACACTTTTCACATTCTCCCGTGCAACGCAGCTGCTAGTCCTCCTTTGATGCAAAATCTTAAGGTTCCACCTTATGTCCAAGGCACCAAAGCCGGCTAAAGATCAATAATCGGTAACCTAAACTTGAATTGTACTACTTCTTACTGGCCATTGCTTCAACTTCGAAGCTTCATCTGTGTTCTACTATGGTGCTTTTAGTGTCTCCGCATACCGCAGCACGTGAGATAGCTTTGCAGACGATAAACGTAACCGTTTCAGAGAGAAGAGCGGCCTATGTGACGATCTGGCTTTAAGTCGATTCGATAACAAATGACGAAAACGGACGGATTTCTCAGGTTTTTACTACATATGAACCCTTTTCACATTCTCAGATGCAACGCAGCTGCTAGTCCACTTTTCATGCAAAATCTTAAGGTTCCACCTCCTGTCCAAGGCACCAAAGCCGGCTAAAAATCAATAATCGATAACCAAAACTTGAATTGTACTACTTCTTACTGGCCATTGCTTCAACTTCGAAGCTTCATCTGTGTTCTACTATGGTGCTTTTAGTGTCTCCGCATACCGCAGCACGTGAGATAGCTTTGCAGACGATAAATGTAACCGTCTCAGAGAGAAAAGCGGCCAATATGACTATCTGGCTTCAAGTCGATTCGATAACAAATTACGAAAACGGACGGATTTCTCAGGTTTTTACTACATATGAACACTTTTCACATTCTCCCGTGCACCGCGGCTGCTAGTCCTCCTTTCATGCAAAATCTTAAGGTTCCACCTCATATCCAAGGCACCAAAGCCGGCTAAAAATCAATAATCGATAACCAAAACTTGAACTGTACTGCTTCTTATGGCTATTGCTTCAACTTAGAAGCTTCTTGTGTGTTCTACTGTGGTGCTTTCAGTGTCTCCGCATACCGCAGCACGCGACATTGCTTTGCAGACGATAAATGTAACCGTCTCAGAGAGAAAAGCGGCCAATGTGACGATCTGGCTTTAAGTCGATTCGATAACAAAAGACGAAAACGGACGGATTTCTCAGGTTTTTACTACATATGAACACCTTTCACATTCTCCCGTGCAACGCGGCTACCAGTCCTCTTTTCATGCAAAATCTTAAGGTCCTAGGTCATGTCCAAGCCACCAAAACTGGCTAAAAAGTGAATAATCGACAACTAATACTTGAATTGTACTACTTCTTACTGGCTATTACTTCAACTTAGAAGCTTCTTCTGTGTTCTACTATGGTGCTCTCAGTGTCTCCGCATACCGCAGCAGGCGACATAGCAGACGATGAATGTAACCGATTCAGAGAGAAGAGCGGCCAATGTGACGATCTGGCTTTAAGATGATTAGATAACAAATGACGAAAACGGGCGGATTTCTCAGGTTTTTACTACATATGAACCCTTTTCACATTCTCCCGTGCAACGCAGCTGCTAGACCTCCTTTCATGCAAAATCTTAAGGTTCCACCTCATGTCCAAGGCACCAAAGCCGCTAAAAACAATAATCGATAACCAAAACTTGAATTGTACTGCTTCTTATGGCTATTGCTTCCACTTAGAAGCTTCTTCTGTGTTCTACTATGGTGCTTTTAGTGTCTCCGCATACCGCAGCACGCGACATTGCTTTGCAGACGATAAATGTAACCGTCTCAGAGAGAAAAGCGGCCAATGTGACGATCTGGCTTTAAGTCGATTCGATAACAAATGACGAAAACGGACGGATTTCTCAGGTTTTTACTACATATGAACACCTTTCACATTCTCCCGTGCAACGCGGCTACCAGTCCTCCTATCATGCAAAATCTTAAGGTCCTAGGTCATGTCCAAACCACCAAAACTTTCTAAAAAGTGAATAATCGACGCCTAAAACTTGAATTGTACTACTTCTTACTGGCTATTACTTCAACCTAGAAGCTTCTTCTGTGTTCTACTATGGTGCTTTTAGTGTCTCCGCATACCGCAGCACGCGACATAGCTTTGCAGACGATAAATGTAACCGTCTCAGAGAGAAAAGCGTCAATGTGATGATCTGGCTTTAAGTCGATTCGATAACAAATGACGAAAACGGACGGATTTCTCAGGTTTTTACTACATATGAACACTTTTAACATTCTCCCGTGGAACGCGGCTGCTAGTCCTCCTTTCATGCAAAATCGTAAGGTACTAGGTCATGTCCAAGCCAATAAAGCCGCCTAAAAAGTGAATAATCGACAACTAATATTGAATTGTACTACTTGTTACTTTTTATTGCTTCAACTTAGAAGCTTCTTCTGCGTTCTACTATGGTGCTTTTAGTGTCCCCGCATACCGCAGCACGCGACATAGCTTGCAGACGATAAATGTAACCGATCCAGAGAGAAAAGCGGCCATAGTGACGATCTGGCTTTAAGTCGATTCGATAACAAATGACGAAAACGGACGGATTTCTGAGGTTTTTACTACATGCGAACCCTTTTCACATTCTCCCGTGCAACGCGGCTGCTAGTCCTCCTTTCAAGCAAAATCTTAAGGTCCTAGGTCATGTCCAAGCCACCAAAGCCGGCTAAAAAGTGAATAATCGACGCCTAAAACTTGAATTGTACTACTTCTTACTGGCTATTACTTCAACTTAGAAGCTTCTTCTGTGTTCTACTATGGTGCTTTTAGTGTCTCCGCATACCGCAGCACGTGACATAGCTTTGTAGACGATAAACGTAACCGTTTCAGAGAGAAAAGCGGCCATAGTGACGATCTGGCTTTAAGTCGATTCGATAACAAATGACGAAAACGGACGGATTTCTGAGGTTTTTACTACATGCGAACCCTTTTCACATTCTCCCGTGCAACGCGGCTGCTAGTCCTCCTTTCAAGCAAAATCTTAAGGTTCCACTTCATATCCAAGGCACCAAAGACGGCTAAAAATCAATAATAGATAACCAAAACATTGAATTGTACTACTTCTTACTGACCATTGCTTCAACTTACAAGCTTATTCTGTGTTCTACTATGGTGCTTTTAAGGTCTCCGCATACCGCAGCACGCGACATAGCTTTGAGGACGATAAATGTAACCGTCTCAGAGAGAAAAGCGGCCAATGTGACGATCTGGCTTTAAGTCGATTTGATAACAAAAGACGAAAACGAACGGATTTCTCAGGTTTTTACTACATATGAACACTTTTCACATTCTCCCGTGCACCGCGGCTGCTAGTCCTCCTTTCATGCAAAATCTTAAGGTCCTAGGTCATGTCCAAGCCACCACAGCCGGCTAAAATGTGGATAATCGACAACTAACACTTGAATTGTACTACTTCTTACTGGCTATTGCTTTAACTTAGAAGCTTCTTCTGTGTTCTACTATGGTGCTTTTAGTATCTCCGCATACCGCAGCACGCGACATAGCTTTGCAGACGATAAATGTAATCGTCTCAGAGAGAAAAGCGGCCAATGTGGCGATCTGGCTTTAAGTCGATTCGATAACAAATGCCGAAAACGGACGGATTTCTCAGGTTTTTACTACATATGAACACTTTTCACATTCTCCCGTGCAACGCGGCTGCTAGTCCTCCTTTCATGCAAAATCTTAAGGTACTAGGTCATGTCCAAGCCAATAAAGCCGGCTAAAAAGTGAATAATCGACAACTAATACTTGATTTGTACTACTCGTTACTTTTTATTGCTTCAACTTAGAAGCCTCTTCTGTGTTCTACTATGGTGCTTTTAGTGTCTCCGCATACCGCAGCACGAGACATAGCCTTGCAGACGGTAAACGTAACCATTTCAGAGAGAAAAGCGGCCAAAGTGACGATCTGGCTTTAAGTCGATTCGATAACAAATGACGAAAACGGACGGATTTCTCAGGTTTTTAGTACATATGAACACTTTTCACAGTCTCCCGTGCAACGCGGCTGCTAGTCCTCCTTTCATGCAAAATCTTAAGGTACTAGGTCATGTCCAAGCCAATAAAGCCGGCTAAAAAGTCAATAATCGACAATTAATACTTGAATTGTACTACTTGTTACTTTATATTGCTTCAACTTAGAAGCTTCTTCTGTGTTCTACTATGGTGATTTTAGTGTCTCCGCATACCGCAGCACGTGACATAGCTTTGCAGACGATAAACGTAACCGTTTCAGAGAGAAAATCGTCCATAGTGACGATCTGGCTTTAAGTCGATTCGATAACAAATGACGAAAACGAACGGATTTCTCAGGTTTTTACTACATATGAACACTTTTCACATTCTCCCGTGCACCGCGACTGCTAGTCCTCCTTTCATGCAAAATATTAAGGTCCTAGGTCATGTCCAAGCCACCAAAGCCGGCTAAAATGTGAATAATAGATAGCCAAAACTTGAATTGTACTACTTCTTACTGGCTATTGCTTCAACTTAGAAGCTTCTTCTGTGTTCTAATATGGTGCTTTTAGTGTCTCCGCATACCGCAGCACGCGACATAGCTTTGCAGACGATAAATGTAACCGATTCAGAGAGAAGAGCGGCCAATGTGACGATCTGGCTTTAAGTAGATTCGGTAACAAATGACGAAAACGGGCGGATTTCTCAGGTTTTTGCGACATATGAACCCTTTTCACATTCTCCCGTGCAACGCAGCTGCGAGTCCTTCTTTCATGCAAAATCTTAAGGTTCCACCTCATGTCCAAGGCACCAAAGCCGGCTAAAAATCAATAATCGGTAACCAAAACTTGAATTGTACTGCTTCTTATGGCTATTGCTTCAACTTAGAAGCTTCTTCTGTGTTCTACAATGGTGCTTTTAGTGTCTCCGCATACCGCAGCACGCGACATTGCTTTGCAGACGATAAATGTAACCGTCTCAGAGAGAAAAGCGGCCAATGTGACGATCTGGCTTTAAGTCGATTCGATAACAAATGACGAAAACGGACGGATTTCTCAGGTTTTTACTACATATGAACACCTTTCACATTCTCCCGTGCAACGCGGCTACCAGTCCTCCTATCACGCAAAATCTTAAGGTCCTAGGTCATGTCCAAGCCACCAAAACTTTCTTAAAAGTGAATAATCGACGCCTAAAACTTGAATTGTACTACTTCTTACTGGCTATTACTTCAACCTAGAAGCTTCTTCTGTGTTCTACTATGGTGCTTTTAGTGTCTCCGCATACCGCAGCACGCGACATAGCTTTGCAGACGATAAATGTAACCGTCTCAGAGAGAAAAGCGTCAATGTGACGATCTGGCTTTAAGTCGATTCGATAACAAATGACGAAAACGGACGGATTTCTCAGGTTTTTACTACATATGAACACTTTTAACATTCTCCCGTGGAACGCGGATGCTAGTCCTCCTTTCATGCAAAATCGTCCAAGCCAAAAAAGCCGCCTAAAAAGTAAATAATCGACAACTAATATTGAATTGTACTACTTGTTACTTTTTATTGCTTCAACTTAGAAGCTTCTTCTGTGTTCTACTATGGTGCTTTTAGTGTCTCCGCATACCGCAGCACGCGACATAGCTTTGCAGACGATAAATGTAACCGTCTCAGAGAGAAAAGCGGCCAATGTGGCCATCTGGCTTTAAGTCGATTCGATAACAAATGACGAAAACGGATGGATTTCTCAGGTTTTTAGTACATATGAACACTTTTTCACATTCTCCCGTGCAACGCGACTGCTAGTCCTCCTTTCATGCAAAATCTTAAGGTCCTAGGTCATGTCCAAGCCACCAAAGCCGGCTAAAAAGTGAATAATCGACGCTTAAAACATGAATTGTACTACTTCTTACTGGCTATTACTTCAACTTAGAAGCTTCTTCTGTGTTCTACTATGGTGCTTTTAGTGTCTCCGCATACCGCAGCACGTGACATAGTTTTGTAGACGATAATCGTAACCGTTTCAAAGAGAAAAGCGGCCATAGTGACGATCTGGCTTTAAGTCGATTCGATAACAAATGACGAAAACGTACGGATTTCTGAGGTTTTTACTACATACGAACCCTTTTCACATTCTCCCGTGCAACGCGGCTGCTAGTCCTCCTTTCAAGCAAAATCTTAAGGTTCCACCTCATGTCCAAGGCACCAAAGCCGGCTAAAAATCAATAATAGATAGCCAAAACTTGAATTGTACTACTTCTTACTGGCCATTGCTTCAACTTAGAAGCTTATTCTGTGTTCTGCTATGGTGCTATTAGTGTCTTCGCATACCGCTGCTCGCGACATAGCTTTGAGGACGATAAATGTAACCGTCTCAGAGAGAAAAGCGGCCAATGTGACGATCTGGCTTTAAGTCGATTTGATAACAAAAGACGAAAACGAACGGATTTCTCAGGTTTTTACTACATATGAACACTTTTCACATTCTCCCGTGCACCGCGGCTGCTAGTCCTCCTTTCATGCAAAATCTTAAGGTCCTAGGTCATGTCCAAGCCACCAAAGCCGGCTAAAATGTGGATAATCGACAACTAACACTTGAATTGTACTACTTCTTACTGGCTATTGCTTCAACTTAGAAGCTTCTTCTGTGTTCTACTATGGTGCTTTTAGTGTCTCCGCATACCGCAGCACGCGACATAGCTTTGCAGACGATAAATGTAACCGATTCAGAGAGAAGAGCGGCCAATGTGCGATCTGGCTTTGAGTAGTTTAGATAACAAATGACGAAAACGGGCGGATTTCTCAGGTTTTTACTACATATGAACCCTTTTCACATTCTCCCGTGCAACGCAGCTGCTAGTCCTCCTTTCATGCAAAATCTTAAGGTTCCACCTCTTGTCCAAGGCACCAAAGCCTCTAAAAAACAATAATCGATAACCAAAACTTGAATTGTACTGCTTCTTATGGCTATTGCTTCAACTTAGAATCTTCTTCTGTGTTCTGCTATGGTGCTTTTAGTGTCTCCGCATACCGCAGCACGTGACATAGTTTTGCAGACGATAAACGTAACCGTCTCAGAGAGAAAAGCGGCAGTAGTGACGATCTGGCTTTAAGTCGATTCGATAACAAATGACGAAAATGGACGGATTTCTCAGGTTTTTACTACATATGAACACTTTTCACATTCTCCCGTGCACCGCGGCTGCTAGTCCTCCTTTCATGCAAAATATTAAGGTCCTAGGTCATGTCCAAGCCACCAAAGCCGGCTAAAATGTGAATAATCGACAACTAAAACTTGAATTGTACTACTTCTTACTGGCTATTGCTTCAACTTAGAAGCTTATTCTGTGTTCTACTATGGTGCTTTTAGTATCTCCGCATACCGCAGCACGCGACATAGCTTTGCAGACGATAAATGTAACCGATTCAGAGAGAAGAGCGGCCAATGTGACGATCTGGCTTTAAGTAGATTCGATAACAATTGACGAAAACGGGCGGATTTCTCAGGTTTTTACTACATATGAACGCTTTTCACATATTCCCGTGCAACGCGGCTGCTAGTCCTCCTGTCATGCAAGATCTGAAGGTCCTAGGTCATGTCCAAGCCACCAAAACTGGCTAAAAAGTGAATAATCGACGCGTAAAACTTGAATTGTACTACGTCTTACCGGCTATTACTTCAACTTAGAAGCTTCTTCTGTGTTCTACTATGGTGCTTTTAGTGTCTCCGCATACCGCAGCACGTGAGATAGCTTTGCAGACGATAAACGTAACCGTTTCAGAGAGAAAAGCGGCCAATGTGACGATCTGGCTTTAAGTCGATTCGATAACAAAAGACGAAAACGGACGGATCTCTCAGGTTTTTACTAGATATGAACACTTTTCACATTCTCCCGTGCAACGCGGCTGCTAGTCCTCCATTCATGCCAAATCTTAAGGTCCTAGGTCATGTCCAAGCCACCAAAACTGGCTAAAAAGTGAATAATCGACGCCTAAAACTTGAATTGTACTACTTCTTACCGGCTATTACTTCAACTTAGAAGCTTCTTCTGTGTTCTACTATGGTGCTTTTAGTGTCTCCGCATACCGCAGCACGCGACGTAGCTTTGAAGACGATAAATGTAACCGTCTCAGAGAGAAAAGCGGCCTATGTGACGATCTGGCTTTAAGTCGATTCGATAACAAATGACGAAAACGGACGGATTTCTCAGGTTTTTAGTACATATGAACACTTTTCACATTCTCCCGTGCAACGCGGCTGCAAGTCCTCCTTTCATGCAAAAACTTAAGGTCCTAGGTCATGTCCAAGCCACCAAAGCCGGCTAAAAAGTGAATAATCGACGCCTAAAACTTGAATTGTACTACTTCTTATGGCTATTACTTCAACATAGAAGCTTCTTCTGTGTTCTACTATGGTGCTTTTAGTGTCTCTGCATACCGCAGCACGCGACATAGCTTTGCAAACGATAAATGTAACCGTCTCAGAGAGAAAAGCGGCCAATGTGACGATCTGGCTTTAAGTCGATTCGATAACAAATGACGAAAACGGACGGATTTCTCAGGTATTTACTACATATGAACACTTTTCACATTCTCCCGTGCAACGCAGCTGCTAGTCCACCTTTCATGCAAAATCTTAAGGTTCCACCTCTTGTCCAAGGCACCAAAGCCGCTAAAAAACAATAATCGATAACCAAAACTTGAATTGTACTGCTTCTTATGGCTATTGCTTCAACTTAGAAGCTTCTTCTGTGTTCTACTATGGTGCTTTTAGTGTCTCCGCATACCGCAGCACGTGACATAGTTTTGCAGACGATAAACGTAACCGTCTCAGAGAGAAAAGCGGCAATAGTGACGATCTGGCTTTAAGTCGATTCGATAATAAATGACGAAAACGGACGGATTTCTCAGGTTTTTACTACATATGAACACTTTTCACATTCTCCCGTGCACCGCGGCTACTAGTCCTCCTTTCATGCAAAATATTAAGGGCCCAGGTCATGTCCAAGCCACCAAAGCCGGT
The DNA here is from genome assembly GCF_023897955.1 of Schistocerca gregaria. NCBI lineage: Eukaryota > Metazoa > Arthropoda > Insecta > Orthoptera > Acrididae > Schistocerca > Schistocerca gregaria. The sequence goes on along the minus strand of NW_026061967.1, from coordinate 324,166 downwards.
TAAAATGTGAATAATCGACAACTAAAACTTGAATTGTACTACTTCTTACTGGCTATTGCTTCAACTTAGAAGCTTATTCTGTGTTCTACTATGGTGCTTTTAGTATCTCCGCATACCGCAGCACGCGACATAGCTTTGAAGACGATAAATGTAACCGATTCAGAGAGAAGAGCGGCCAATGTGACGATCTGGCTTTAAGTCGATTCGATAACAAATGACGAAAACGGACGGATTTCTCAGGTTTTTACTACATATGAACACTTTTCACATTCTCCCGTGCAACGCGGCTGCTAGTCCTCCTTTCATGCAAAATCTTAAGGTCCTAGGTCATGTCCAAGCCACCAAAGACGGCTAAAAAGTGAATAATCGACGCCTAAAACTTGAATTGTACTACTTCTTACTGGCTATTACTACAACATAGAAGCTTCTTCTGTGTTCTACTATGGTGCTTTTAGTGTCACCGCATACCGCAGCACGCGACATAGCTTTGCAGACGATAAATGTAACCGTCTCAGAGTGAAAAGCGGCCAATGTGACGATCTGGCTTTAAGTCGATTCGATAACAAAAGACGAAAACGGACGGATTTCTCAGGTTTTTACTACATATGAACACTTTTCACATTCTCCCGTGCAACGCGGCTGCTAGTCCTCCATTCATGCAAAATCTTAAAGTCCTAGGTCATGTCCAAGCCACCAAAACTGGCTAAAAAGTGAATAATCGACGCCTAAAACTTGAATTCTACTACTTCTTACCGGCTATTACTTCAACTTAGAAGCTTCTTCTGTGTTCTACTATGGTGCTTTTAGTGTCTCCGCATACCGCAGCACGCGACGTAGCTTTGCAGACGATAAATGTAACCGTCTCAGAGAGAAAAGCGGCCTATGTGACGATCTGGCTTTAAGTCGATTCGATAACAAATGACGAAAACGGACGGATTTCTCAGGTTTTTAGTACATATGAACACTTTTCACATTTTCCCGTGCAACGCGGCTGCAAGTCCTCCTTTCATGCAAAATCTTAAGGTCCTAGGTCATGTCCAAGCCACCAAAGCCGGCTAAAAAGTGAATAATCGACGCCTAAAACTTGAATTGTACTACTTCTTATGGCTATTACTTCAACATAGAAGCTTCTTCTGTGTTCTACTATGGTGCTTTTAGTGTCTCTGCATACCGCAGCACGCGACATAGCTTTGAGGACGATAAATGTAACCGTCTCAGAGAGAAAAGCGGCCAATGTGACGATCTGGCTTTAAGTCGATTTGATAACAAAAGACGAAAACGAACGGATTTCTCAGGTTTTTACTACATATGAACACTTTTCACATTCTCCCGTGCACCGCGGCTGCTAGTCCTCCTTTCATGCAAAATCTTAAGGTCCTAGGTCATGTCCAAGCCACCACAGCCGGCTAAAATGTGGATAGTCGACAACTAACACTTGAATTGTACTACTTCTTACTGGCTATTGCTTTAACTTAGAAGCTTCTTCTGTGTTCTACTATGGTGCTTTTAGTATCTCCGCATACCGCAGCACGCGACATAGCTTTGCAGACGATAAATGTAATCGTCTCAGAGAGAAAAGCGGCCAATGTGGCGATCTGGCTTTAAGTCGATTCGATAACAAATGCCGAAAACGGACGGATTTCTCAGGTTTTTACTACATATGAACACTTTTCACATTCTCCCGTGCAACGCGGCTGCTAGTCCTCCTTTCATGCAAAATCTTAAGGTACTAGGTCATGTCCAAGCCAATAAAGCCGGCTAAAAAGTGAATAATCGACAACTAATACTTGATTTGTACTACTCGTTACTTTTTATTGCTTCAACTTAGAAGCCTCTTCTGTGTTCTACTATGGTGCTTTTAGTGTCTCCGCATACCGCAGCACGAGACATAGCCTTGCAGACGATAAACGTAACCATTTCAGAGAGAAAAGCGGCCAAAGTGACGATCTGGCTTTAAGTCAATTCGATAACAAATGACGAAAACGGACGGATTTCTCAGGTTTTTAGTACATATGAACACTTTTCACAGTCTCCCGTGCAACGCGGCTGCTAGTCCTCCTTTCATGCAAAATCTTAAGGTACTAGGTCATGTCCAAGCCAATAAAGCCGGCTAAAAAGTCAATAATCGACAATTAATACTTGAATTGTACTACTTGTTACTTTATATTGCTTCAACTTAGAAGCTTCTTCTGTGTTCTACTATGGTGATTTTAGTGTCTCCGCATACCGCAGCACGTGACATAGCTTTGCAGACGATAAACGTAACCGTTTCAGAGAGAAAATCGTCCATAGTGACGATCTGGCTTTAAGTCGATTCGATAACAAATGACGAAAACGGACGGATTTCTCAGGTTTTTAGTACATATGAACACTTTTCACATTCTCCCGTGCACCGCGACTGCTAGTCCTCCTTTCATGCAAAATATTAAGGTCCTAGGTCATGTCCAAGCCACCAAAGCCGGCTAAAATGTGAATAATAGATAGCCAAAACTTGAATTGTACTACTTCTTACTGGCTATTGCTTCAACTTAGAAGCTTCTTCTGTGTTCTAATATGGTGCTTTTAGTGTCTCCGCATACCGCAGCACGCGACATAGCTTTGCAGACGATAAATGTAACCGATTCAGAGAGAAGAGCGGCCAATGTGACGATCTGGCTTTAAGTAGATTCGGTAACAAATGACGAAAACGGGCGGATTTCTCAGGTTTTTGCGACATATGAACCCTTTTCACATTCTCCCGTGCAACGCAGCTGCGAGTCCTTCTTTCATGCAAAATCTTAAGGTTCCACCTCATGTCCAAGGCACCAAAGCCGGCTAAAAATCAATAATCGGTAACCAAAACTTGAATTGTACTGCTTCTTATGGCTATTGCTTCAACTTAGAAGCTTCTTCTGTGTTCTACTATGGTGCTTTTAGTGTCTCCGCATACCGCAGCACGCGACATTGCTTTGCAGACGATAAATGTAACCGTCTCAGAGAGAAAAGCGGCCAATGTGACGATCTGGCTTTAAGTCGATTCGATAACAAATGACGAAAACGGACGGATTTCTCAGGTTTTTACTACATATGAACACCTTTCACATTCTCCCGTGCAACGCGGCTACCAGTCCTCCTATCACGCAAAATCTTAAGGTCCTAGGTCATGTCCAAGCCACCAAAACTTTCTTAAAAGTGAATAATCGACGCCTAAAACTTGAATTGTACTACTTCTTACTGGCTATTACTTCAACCTAGAAGCTTCTTCTGTGTTCTACTATGGTGCTTTTAGTGTCTCCGCATACCGCAGCACGCGACATAGCTTTACAGACGATAAATGTAACCGTCTCAGAGAGAAAAGCGTCAATGTGACGATCTGGCTTTAAGTCGATTCGATAACAAATGACGAAAACGGACGGATTTCTCAGGTTTTTACTACATATGAACACTTTTAACATTCTCCCGTGGAACGCGGATGCTAGTCCTCCTTTCATGCAAAATCGTCCAAGCCAAAAAGCCGCCTAAAAAGTAAATAATCGACAACTAATATTGAATTGTACTACTTGTTACTTTTTATTGCTTCAACTTAGAAGCTTCTTCTGTGTTCTACTATGGTGCTTTTAGTGTCTCCGCATACCGCAGCACGCGACATAGCTTTGCAGACGATAAATGTAACCGTCTCAGAGAGAAAAGCGGCCAATGTGGCCATCTGGCTTTAAGTCGATTCGATAACAAATGACGAAAACGGATGGATTTCTCAGGTTTTTAGTACATATGAACACTTTTTCACATTCTCCCGTGCAACGCGACTGCTAGTCCTCCTTTCATGCAAAATCTTAAGGTCCTAGGTCATGTCCAAGCCACCAAAGCCGGCTAAAAAGTGAATAATCGACGCTTAAAACTTGAATTGTACTACTTCTTACTGGCTATTACTTCAACTTAGAAGCTTCTTCTGTGTTCTACTATGGTGCTTTTAGTGTCTCCGCATACCGCAGCACGTGACATAGTTTTGTAGACGATAATCGTAACCGTTTCAAAGAGAAAAGCGGCCATAGTGACGATCTGGCTTTAAGTCGATTCGATAACAAATGACGAAAACGTACGGATTTCTGAGGTTTTTACTACATACGAACCCTTTTCACATTCTCCCGTGCAACGCGGCTGCTAGTCCTCCTTTCAAGCAAAATCTTAAGGTTCCACCTGATGTCCAAGGCACCAAAGCCGGCTAAAAATCAATAATAGATAGCCAAAACTTGAATTGTACTACTTCTTACTGGCCATTGCTTCAACTTAGAAGCTTATTCTGTGTTCTGCTATGGTGCTATTAGTGTCTTCGCATACCGCTGCTCGCGACATAGCTTTGAGGACGATAAATGTAACCGTCTCAGAGAGAAAAGCGGCCAATGTGACGATCTGGCTTTAAGTCGATTTGATAACAAAAGACGAAAACGAACGGATTTCTCAGGTTTTTACTACATATGAACACTTTTCACATTCTCCCGTGCACCGCGGCTGCTAGTCCTCCTTTCATGCAAAATCTTAAGGTCCTAGGTCATGTCCAAGCCACCAAAGCCGGCTAAAATGTGGATAATCGACAACTAACACTTGAATTGTACTACTTCTTACTGGCTATTGCTTCAACTTAGAAGCTTCTTCTGTGTTCTACTATGGTGCTTTTAGTGTCTCCGCATACCGCAGCACGCGACATAGCTTTGCAGACGATAAATGTAACCGATTCAGAGAGAAGAGCGGCCAATGTGCGATCTGGCTTTGAGTAGTTTAGATAACAAATGACGAAAACGGGCGGATTTCTCAGGTTTTTACTACATATGAACCCTTTTCACATTCTCCCGTGCAACGCAGCTGCTAGTCCTCCTTTCATGCAAAATCTTAAGGTTCCACCTCTTGTCCAAGGCACCAAAGCCTCTAAAAAACAATAATCGATAACCAAAACTTGAATTGTACTGCTTCTTATGGCTATTGCTTCAACTTAGAATCTTCTTCTGTGTTCTGCTATGGTGCTTTTAGTGTCTCCGCATACCGCAGCACGTGACATAGTTTTGCAGACGATAAACGTAACCGTCTCAGAGAGAAAAGCGGCAGTAGTGACGATCTGGCTTTAAGTCGATTCGATAACAAATGACGAAAATGGACGGATTTCTCAGGTTTTTACTACATATGAACACTTTTCACATTCTCCCGTGCACCGCGGCTGCTAGTCCTCCTTTCATGCAAAATATTAAGGTCCTAGGTCATGTCCAAGCCACCAAAGCCGGCTAAAATGTGAATAATCGACAACTAAAACTTGAATTGTACTACTTCTTACTGGCTATTGCTTCAACTTAGAAGCTTATTCTGTGTTCTACTATGGTGCTTTTAGTATCTCCGCATACCGCAGCACGCGACATAGCTTTGCAGACGATAAATGTAACCGATTCAGAGAGAAGAGCGGCCAATGTGACGATCTGGCTTTAAGTAGATTCGATAACAATTGACGAAAACGGGCGGATTTCTCAGGTTTTTACTACATATGAACGCTTTTCACATTTTCCCGTGCAACGCGGCTGCTAGTCCTCCTGTCATGCAAGATCTGAAGGTCCTAGGTCATGTCCAAGCCACCAAAACTGGCTAAAAAGTGAATAATCGACGCGTAAAACTTGAATTGTACTACGTCTTACCGGCTATTACTTCAACTTAGAAGCTTCTTCTGTGTTCTACTATGGTGCTTTTAGTGTCTCCGCATACCGCAGCACGTGAGATAGCTTTGCAGACGATAAACGTAACCGTTTCAGAGAGAAAAGCGGCCAATGTGACGATCTGGCTTTAAGTCGATTCGATAACAAAAGACGAAAACGGACGGATCTCTCAGGTTTTTACTAGATATGAACACTTTTCACATTCTCCCGTGCAACGCGGCTGCTAGTCCTCCATTCATGCCAAATCTTAAGGTCCTAGGTCATGTCCAAGCCACCAAAACTGGCTAAAAAGTGAATAATCGACGCCTAAAACTTGAATTGTACTACTTCTTACCGGCTATTACTTCAACTTAGAAGCTTCTTCTGTGTTCTACTATGGTGCTTTTAGTGTCTCCGCATACCGCAGCACGCGACGTAGCTTTGCAGACGATAAATGTAACCGTCTCAGAGAGAAAAGCGGCCTATGTGACGATCTGGCTTTAAGTCGATTCGATAACAAATGACGAAAACGGACGGATTTCTCAGGTTTTTAGTACATATGAACACTTTTCACATTCTCCCGTGCAACGCGGCTGCAAGTCCTCCTTTCATGCAAAATCTTAAGGTCCTAGGTCATGTCCAAGCCACCAAAGCCGGCTAAAAAGTGAATAATCGACGCCTAAAACTTGAATTGTACTACTTCTTATGGCTATTACTTCAACATAGAAGCTTCTTCTGTGTTCTACTATGGTGCTTTTAGTGTCTCTGCATACCGCAGCACGCGACATAGCTTTGCAAACGATAAATGTAACCGTCTCAGAGAGAAAAGCGGCCAATGTGACGATCTGGCTTTAAGTCGATTCGATAACAAATGACGAAAACGGACGGATTTCTCAGGTATTTACTACATATGAACACTTTTCACATTCTCCCGTGCAACGCAGCTGCTAGTCCACCTTTCATGCAAAATCTTAAGGTTCCACCTCTTGTCCAAGGCACCAAAGCCGCTAAAAAACAATAATCGATAACCAAAACTTGAATTGTACTGCTTCTTTAGCTATTGCTTCAACTTAGAAGCTTCTTCTGTGTTCTACTATGGTGCTTTTAGTGTCTCCGCATACCGCAGCACGTGACATAGTTTTGCAGACGATAAACGTAACCGTCTCAGAGAGAAAAGCGGCAATAGTGACGATCTGGCTTTAAGTCGATTCGATAACAAATGACGAAAACGGACGGATTTCTCAGGTTTTTACTACATATGAACACTTTTCACATTCTCCCGTGCACCGCGGCTGCTAGTCCTCCTTTCATGCAAAATATTAAGGGCCCAGGTCATGTCCAAGCCACCAAAGCCGGTTAAAATGTGAATAATCGACAACTAAAACTTGAATTGTACTACTTCTTACTGGCTATTGCTTCAACTTAGAAGCTTATTCTGTGTTCTACTATGGTGCTTTTAGTATCTCCGCATACCGCAGCACGCGACATAGCTTTGAAGACGATAAATGTAACCGATTCAGAGAGAAGAGCGGCCAATGTGACGATCTGGCTTTAAGTCGATTCGATAACAAATGACGAAAACGGACGGATTTCTCAGGTTTTTACTACATATGAACACTTTTCACATTCTCCCGTGCAACGCGGCTGCTAGTCCTCCTTTCATGCAAAATCTTAAGGTCCTAGGTCATGTCCAAGCCACCAAAGACGGCTAAAAAGTGAATAATCGACGCCTAAAACTTGAATTGTACTACTTCTTACTGGCTATTACTACAACATAGAAGCTTCTTCTGTGTTCTACTATGGTGCTTTTAGTGTCACCGCATACCGCAGCACGCGACATAGCTTTGCAGACGATAAATGTAACCGTCTCAGAGTGAAAAGCGGCCAATGTGACGATCTGGCTTTAAGTCGATTCGATAACAAAAGACGAAAACGGACGGATTTCTCAGGTTTTTACTACATATGAACACTTTTCACATTCTCCCGTGCAACGCGGCTGCTAGTCCTCCATTCATGCAAAATCTTAAAGTCCTAGGTCATGTCCAAGCCACCAAAACTGGCTAAAAAGTGAATAATCGACGCCTAAAACTTGAATTGTACTACTTCTTACCGGCTATTACTTCAACTTAGAAGCTTCTTCTGTGTTCTACTATGGTGCTTTTAGTCTCTCCGCATACCGCAGCACGCGACGTAGCTTTGCAGACGATAAATGTAACCGTCTCAGAGAGAAAAGCGGCCTATGTGACGATCTGGCTTTAAGTCGATTCGATAACAAATGACGAAAACGGACGGATTTCTCAGGTTTTTAGTACATATGAACACTTTTCACATTTTCCCGTGCAACGCGGCTGCAAGTCCTCCTTTCATGCAAAATCTTAAGGTCCTAGGTCATGTCCAAGCCACCAAAGCCGGCTAAAAAGTGAATAATCGACGCCTAAAACTTGAATTGTACTACTTCTTATGGCTATTACTTCAACATAGAAGCTTCTTCTGTGTTCTACTATGGTGCTTTTAGTGTCTCTGCATACCGCAGCACGCGACATAGCTTTGCAAACGATAAATGTAACCGACTCAGAGAGAAAAGCGGCCAATGTGACGATCTGGCTTTAAGTCGATTCGATAACAAATGACGAAAACGGACGGATTTCTCAGGTATTTACTACATATGAACACTTTTCACATTCTCCCGTGCAACGCAGCTGCTAGTCCTCCTTTCATGCAAAATCTTAACGTTCCACCTCTTGTCCAAGGCACCAAAGCCGCTAAAAAACAATAATCGATAACCAAAACTTAAATTGTACTGCTTCTTATGGCTATTGCTTCAACTTAGAAGCTTCTTCTGTGTTCTACTATGGTGCTTTTAGTGTCTCCGCATACCGCAGCACGTGACATAGTTTTGCAGACGATAAACGTAACCGTCTCAGAGAGAAAAGCGGCAATAGTGACGATCTGGTTTTAAGTCGATTCGATAACAAATGACGAAAACAGACGGATTTCTCAGGTTTTTACTACATATGAACACTTTTCACATTCTCCCGTGCACCGCGGCTGCTAGTCCTCCTTTCATGCAAAATATTAAGGGCCCAGGTCATGTCCAAGCCACCAAAGCCGGCTAAAATGTGAATAATCGACAACTAAAACTTGAATTGTACTACTTCTTACTGGCTATTGCTTCAACTTAGAAGCTTATTCTGTGTTCTACTATGGTGCTTTTAGTATCTCCGCATACCGCAGCACGCGACATAGCTTTGAAGACGATAAATGTAACCGATTCAGAGAGAAGAGCGGCCAATGTGACGATCTGGCTTTAAGTAGATTCGATAACAATTGACGAAAGCTGGCGGATTTCTCAGGTTTTTACTACATATGAACGCTTTTCACATTTTCCCGTGCAACGCGGCTGCTAGTCCTCCTTTCATGCAAAATCATATGGTTCCACCCATTGTCCAAGGCACCAAAGCCGCCTAAAAAGTGAATAATCGATAACCAAAACTTGAATTGTACTGCTTCTTATGGCTATTGCTTCAGCTTAGAAGCTTCTTCTGTGTAATACTATGGTGCTTTTAGTGTCTCCGCATACCGCAGCACGCGACATAGCTTTGCAGACGATAAATGTAACCGTCTCAGAGAGAAAAGCGGCCAATGTGACGATCTGGCTTTAAGTCGATTCGATAACAAATGACGAAAACGGACGGATTTCTCAGGTTTTTACTACATATGAACACTTTTCACATTCTCCCGTGCAACGCGGCTGCTAGTCCTCCATTCATGCAAAATCTTAAGGTCCTAGGTCATGCCCAAGCCACCAAAACTGGCCAAAAAGTGAATAATCGACGCCTAAAACTTGAATTGTACTACTTCTTACCGGCTATTACTTCAACTTAGAAGCTTCTTCTGTGTTCTACTATGGTGCTTTTAGTGTCTCCGCATACCGCAGCTCGCGACGTAGCTTTGCAGACGATAAATGTAACCGTCTCAGAGAGAAAAGCGGCCTATGTGACGATCTGGCTTTAAGTCGATTCGATAACAAATGACGAAAACGGACGGATTTCTCAGGTTTTTAGTACAAATGAACACTTTTCACATTCTCCCGTGCAACGCGGCTGCAAGTCCTCCTTTCATGCAAAATCTTAAGGTCCTAGGTCATGTCCAAGCCACCAAAGCCGGCTAAAAAGTGAATAATCGACGCCTAAAACTTGAATTGTACTACTTCTTATGGCTATTACTTCAACATAGAAGCTTCTTCTGTGTTCTACTATGGTGCTTTTAGTGTCTCTGCATACCGCAGCACGCGACATAGCTTTGCAAACGATAAATGTTACCGTCTCAGAGAGAAAAGCGGCCAATGTGACGATCTGGCTTTAAGTCGATTCGATAACAAATGACGAAAACGGACGGATTTCTCAGGTACTTACTACTTATGAACACTTTTCACATTCTCCCGTGCAACGCAGCTGCTAGTCCTCCTTTCATGCAAAATCTTAAGGTTCGACCTCATGTCCAAGGCACCAAAGCCGGCTAAAAATCAATAATCGATAACCAAAACATGAATTGTACTACTTCTTACTGACCATTGCTTCAACTTAGAAGCTTATTCTGTGTTCTAGTGTGGTGCTTTTAAGGTCTCCGCATACCGCAGCACGCGACATAGCTTTGCAGACGATAAATGTAACCGTCTCAGAGAGAAAAGCGGCGAATGTGACGATCTGGCTTTAAGTCGATTCTATAACAAATGACGAAAACGGAAGGATTTCTCATGTTTTTACTACATATTAACACTTTTCACATTCTCCCGTGCAACGCGGCTGCTAGTCCTCCTTTCATGCAAAATCTTAAGGTCCTAGGTCATGTCCAAGCCACCAAAGACGGCTAAAAAGTGAATAATCGACGCCTAAAACTTGAATTGTACTACTTCTTACTGGCTATTACTACAACATAGAAGCTTCTTCTGTGTTCTACTATGGTGCTTTTAGTGTCACCGCATACCGCAGCACGCGACATAGCTTTGCAGACGATAAATGTAACCGTCTCAGAGAGAAAAGCGGCCAATGTGACGATCTGGCTTTAAGTCGATTCGATAACAAATGACGAAAACGGACGGATTTCTCAGGTTTTTACTACATATGAACACCTCTCACATTCTCCCGTGCAACGCTTCTACTAGTCCTCCTTTCATGCAAAATCTTAAGGTCCTAGGTCATGTCCAAGCCACCAAACTGGCTAAAAAGTGAATAATCGACGCCTAAAACTTGAATTGTACTAATTCTTACTGGCTATTACTTCAACTTAGAAGCTTCTTCTGTGTTCTACTATGCTGCTTTTAGTGTCTCCGCATACCGCAGCACGCGACATAGCTTTGCAGACGATAAATGTAACCGTCTCAGAGAGAAAAGCGGCCAATGTGACGATCTGGCTTTAAGTCGATTCGATAACAAAAGACGAAAACGGACGGATTTCTCAGGTTTTTACTACATATGAACACTTTTCACATTCTCCCGTGCAACGCGGCTGCTAGTCCTCCATTCATGCAAAATCTTAAGGTCCTAGGTCATGCCCAAGCCACCAAAACTGGCCAAAAAGTGAATAATCGACGCCTAAAACTTGAATTGTACTACTTCTTACCGGCTATTACTTCAACTTAGAAGCTTCTTCTGTGTTCTACTATGGTGCTTTTAGTGTCTCCGCATACCGCAGCACGCGACGTAGCTTTGCAGACGATAAATGTAACCGTCTCAGAGAGAAAAGCGGCCTATGTGACGATCTGGCTTTAAGTCGATTCGATAACAAATGACGAAAACGGACGGATTTCTCAGGTTTTTAGTACAAATTGAACACTTTTCACATTCTCCCGTGCAACGCGGCTGCAAGTCCTCCTTTCATGCAAAATCTTAAGGTCGTAGGTCATGTCCAAGCCACCAAAGCCGGCTAAAAAGTGAATAATCGACGCCTAAAACTTGAATTGTACTACTTCTTATGGCTATTACTTCAACATAGAAGCTTCTTCTGTGTTCTACTATGGTGCTTTTAGTGTCTCTGCATACCGCAGCACGCGACATAGCTTTGCAAACGATAAATGTAACCGTCTCAGAGAGAAAAGCGGCCAATGTGACGATCTGGCTTTAAGTCGATTCGATAACAAATGACGAAAACGGACGGATTTCTCAGGTATTTACTACATATGAACACTTTTCACATTCTCCCGTGCAACGCAGCTGCTAGTCCACCTTTCATGCAAAATCTTAAGGTTCCACCTCTTGTCCAAGGCACCAAAGCCGCTAAAAAACAATAATCGATAACCAAAACTTGAATTGTACTGCTTCTTATGGCTATTGCTTCAACTTAGAAGCTTCTTCTGTGTTCTACTATGGTGCTTTTAGTGTCTCCGCATACCGCAGCACGTGACATAGTTTTGCAGACGATAAACGTAACCGTCTCAGAGAGAAAAGCGGCAATAGTGACGATCTGGCTTTAAGTCGATTCGATAACAAATGACGAAAACGGACGGATTTCTCAGGTTTTTACTACATATGAACACTTTTCACATTCTCCCGTGCACCGCGGCTGCTAGTCCTCCTTTCATGCAAAATATTAAGGTCCCAGGTCATGTCCAAGCCACCAAAGCCGGCTAAAATGTGAATAATCGACAACTAAAACTTGAATTGTACTACTTCTTACTGGCTATTGCTTCAACTTAGAAGCTTATTCTGTGTTCTACTATGGTGCTTTTAGTATCTCCGCATACCGCAGCACGCGACATAGCTTTGAAGACGATAAATGTAACCGATTCAGAGAGAAGAGCGGCCAATGTGACGATCTGGCTTTAAGTAGATTCGATAACAATTGACGAAAACGGGCGGATTTCTCAGGTTTTTACTACATATGAACGCTTTTCACATTTTCCCGTGCAACGCGGCTGCTAGTCCTCCTTTCATGCAAAATCATATGGTTCCACCCATTGTCCAAGGCACCAAAGCCGCCTAAAAAGTGATTAATCGATAACCAAAACTTGAATTGTACTGCTTCTTATGGCTATTGCTTCAGCTTAGAAGCTTCTTCTTTGCAATACTATGGTGCTTTTAGTGTCTCCGCATACCGCAGCACGCGACATAGCTTTGCAGACGATAAATGTAACCGTCTCAGAGAGAAAAGCGGCCAATGTGACGATCTGGCTTTAAGTCGATTCGATAACAAATGACGAAAACGGACGGATTTCTCAGGTTTTTACTACATATGAACACTTTTCACATTCTCCCGTGCAACGCGGCTGCTAGTCGTCCTTTCATGCAAAATCTTAAGGTCCTAGGTCATGTCCAAGCCACCAAAGACGGCTACAAAGTGAATAATCGACGCCTAAAACTTGAATTGTACTACTTCTTACTGGCTATTACTACAACATAGAAGCTTATTCTGTGTTCTACTATGGTGCTTTTAGTGTCACCGCATACCGCAGCACGCGACATAGCTTTGCAGACGATAAATATAACCGTCTCAGAGAGAAAAGCGGCCAATGTGACGATCTGGCTTTAAGTCGGTTCGATAACAAAAGACGAAAACGGACGGATTTCTCAGGTTTTTACTACATATGAACACTTTTCACATTCTCCCGGGCAACGCGGCTGCTAGTCCTCCATTCATGCAAAATCTTAAGGTCCTAGGTCATGTCCAAGCCACCAAAACTGGCTAAAAAGTGAATAATCGACGCCTAAAACTTGAATTGTACTACTTCTTACCGGCTATTACTTCAACTTAGAAGCTTCTTCTGTGTTCTACTATGGTGCTTTTAGTGTCTCCGCATACCGCAGCACGCGACGTAGCTTTGCAGACGATAAATGTAACCGTCTCAGAGTGAAAAGCGGCCTATGTGACGATCTGGCTTTAAGTCGATTCGATAACAAATGACGAAAACGGACGGATTTCTCAGGTTTTTAGTACATATGAACACTTTTCACATTCTCCCGTGCAACGCGGCTGCAAGTCCTCCTTTCATGCAAAATCTTAAGGTACTAGGTCATGTCCAAGCCACCAAAGCCGGCTAAAAAGTGAATAATCGACGCCTAAAACTTGAATTGTACTACTTCTTATGGCTATTACTTCAACATAGAAGTTTCTTCTGTGTTCTACTATGGTGCTTTTAGTGTCTCTGCATACCGCAGCACGCGACATAGCTTTGCAAACGATAAATGTAACCGTCTCAGAGAGAAAAGCGGCCAATGTGACGATCTGGCTTTAAGTCGATTCGATAACAAATGACGAAAACGGACGGATTTCTCAGGTATTTACTACATATGAACACTTTTAACATTCTCCCGTGCAACGCAGCTGCTAGTCCTCCTTTCATGCAAAATCTTAAGGTTCCACCTCTTGTCCAAGGCACCAAAGCCGCTAAAAAACAATAATCGATAACCAAAACTTGAATTGTACTGCTTCTTATGGCTATTGCTTCAACTTAGAAGCTTCTTCTGTGTTCTACTATGGTGCTTTTAGTGTCTCCGCATACCGCAGCACGTGACATAGTTTTGCAGACGATAAACGTAACCGTCTCAGAGAGAAAAGCGGCAATAGTGACGATCTGGCTTTAAGTCGATTCAATAACAAATGACGAAAACGGACGGATTTCTCAGGTTTTTACTACACATGAACACTTTTCACATTCTCCCGTGCACCGCGGCTGCTAGTCCTCCTTTCATGCAAAATATTAAGGGCCCAGGTCATGTCCAAGCCACCAAAGCCGCCTAAAAAGTGATTAATCGATAACCAAAACTTGAATTGTACTGCTTCTTATGGCTATTGCTTCAGCTTAGAAGCTTCTTCTGTGTAATACTATGGTGCTTTTAGTGTCTCCGCATACCGCAGCACGCGACATAGCTTTGCAGACGATAAATGTAACCGTCTCAGAGAGAAAAGCGGCCAATGTGACGATCTGGCTTTAAGTCGATTCGATAACAAATGACGAAAACGGACGGATTTCTCAGGTTTTTACTACATATGAACACTTTTCACATTCTCCCGTGCAACGCGGCTGCTAGTCCTCCTTTCATGCAAAATCTTAAGGTCCTAGGTCATGTCCAAGCCACCAAAGACGGCTAAAAAGTGAATAATCGACGCCTAAAACTTGAATTGTACTACTTCTTACTGGCTATTACTACAACATAGAAGCTTCTTCTGTGTTCTACTATGGTGCTTTTAGTGTCACCGCATACCGCAGCACGCGACATAGCTTTGCAGACGATAAATGTAACCGTCTCAGAGAGAAAAGCGGCCAATGTGACGCTCTGGCTTTAAGTCGGTTCGATAACAAAAGACGAAAACGGACGGATTTCTCAGGTTTTTACTACATATGAACACTTTTCACATTCTCCCGTGCAACGCGGTTGCTAGTCCTCCATTCATGCAAAATCTTAAGGTCCTAGGTCATGTCCAAGCCACCAAAGCCGGCTAAAAAGTGAATAATCGACGCCTAAAACTTGAATTGTACTACTTCTTATGGCTATTACTTCAACATAGAAGCTTCTTCTGTGTTCTACTATGGTGCTTTTAGTGTCTCTGCATACCGCAGCACGCGACATAGTTTGCAAACGATAAATGTTACCGTCTCAGAGAGAAAAGCGGCCAATGTGACGATCTGGCTTTAAGTCGATTCGATAACAAATGACGAAAACGGACGGATTTCTCAGGTATTTACTACATATGAACACTTTTCACATTCTCCCGTGCAACGCAGCTGCTAGTCCTCCTTTCATGCAAAATCTTAAGGTTCGACCTCATGTCCAAGGCACCAAAGCCGGCTAAAAATCAATAATCGATAACCAAAACATGAATTGTACTACTTCTTACTGACCATTGCTTCAACTTAGAAGCTTATTCTGTGTTCTACTGTGGTGCTTTTAAGGTCTCCGCATACCGCAGCACGCGACATAGCTTTGCAGACGATAAATGTAACCGTCTCAGAGAGAAAAGCGGCGAATGTGACGATCTGGCTTTAAGTCGATTCTATAACAAATGACGAAAACGGAAGGATTTCTCATGTTTTTACTACATATTAACACTTTTCACATTCTCCCGTGCAACGCGGCTGCTAGTCCTCCTTTCATGCAAAATCTTAAGGTCCTAGGTCATGTCCAAGCCACCAAAGACGGCTAAAAAGTGAATAATCGACGCCTAAAACTTGAATTGTACTACTTCTTACTGGCTATTACTACAACATAGAAGCTTCTTCTGTGTTCTACTATGGTGCTTTTAGTGTCACCGCATACCGCAGCACGCGACATAGCTTTGCAGACGATAAATGTAACCGTCTCAGAGAGAAAAGCGGCCAATGTGACGATCTGGCTTTAAGTCGATTCGATAACAAATGACGAAAACGGACGGATTTCTCAGGTTTTTACTACATATGAACACCTCTCACATTCTCCCGTGCAACGCTTCTACTAGTCCTCCTTTCATGCAAAATCTTAAGGTCCTAGGTCATGTCCAAGCCACCAAACTGGCTAAAAAGTGAATAATCGACGCCTAAAACTTGAATTGTACTAATTCTTACTGACTATTACTTCAACTTAGAAGCTTCTTCTGTGTTCTACTATGCTGCTTTTAGTGTCTCCGCATACCGCAGCACGCGACATAGCTTTGCAGACGATAAATGTAACCGTCTCAGAGAGAAAAGCGGCCAATGTGACGATCTGGCTTTAAGTCGATTCGATAACAAAAGACGAAAACGGACGGATTTCTCAGGTTTTTACTACATATGAACACTTTTCACATTCTCCCGTGCAACGCGGCTGCTAGTCCTCCATTCATGCAAAATCTTAAGGTCCTAGGTCATGCCCAAGCCACCAAAACTGGCCAAAAAGTGAATAATCGACGCCTAAAACTTGAATTGTACTAATTCTTACTGGCTATTACTTCAACTTAGAAGCTTCTTCTGTGTTCTACTATGGTGCTTTTAGTGTCTCCGCATACCGCAGCACGCGACGTAGCTTTGCAGACGATAAATGTAACCGTCTCAGAGAGAAAAGCGGCGTATGTGACGATCTGGCTTTAAGTCGATTCGATAACAAATGACGAAAACGGACGGATTTCTCAGGTTTTTAGTACATATGAATACTTTTCACATTCTCCCGTGCAACGCGGCTGCAAGTCCTCCTTTCATGCAAAATCTTAAGGTCGTAGGTCATGTCCAAGCCACCAAAGCCGGCTAAAAAGTGAATAATCGACGCCTAAAACTTGAATTGTACTACTTCTTATGGCTATTACTTCAACATAGAAGCTTCTTCTGTGTTCTACTATGGTGCTTTTAGTGTCTCTGCATACCGCAGCACGCGACATAGCTTTGCAAACGATAAATGTAACCGTCTCAGAGAGAAAAGCGGCCAATGTGACGATCTGGCTTTAAGTCGATTCGATAACAAATGACGAAAACGGACGGATTTCTCAGGTATTTACTACATATGAACACTTTTCACATTCTCCCGTGCAACGCAGCTGCTAGTCCACCTTTCATGCAAAATCTTAAGGTTCCACCTCTTGTCCAAGGCACCAAAGCCGCTAAAAAACAATAATCGATAACCAAAACTTGAATTGTACTACTTCTTATGGCTATTGCTTCAACTTAGAAGCTTCTTCTGTGTTCTACTATGGTGCTTTTAGTGTCTCCGCATACCGCAGCACGTGACATAGTTTTGCAGACGATAAACGTAACCGTCTCAGAGAGAAAAGCGGCCAATGTGACGATCTGGCTTTAAGTCGATTCGATAACAAATGACGAAAACGGACGGATTTCTCAGGTTTTTACTACATATGAACACTTTTCACATTCTCCCGTGCACCGCGGCTGCTAGTCCTCCTTTCATGCAAAATATTAAGGTCCCAGGTCATGTCCAAGCCACCAAAGCCGGCTAAAATGTGAATAATCGACAACTAAAACTGGAATTGTACTACTTCTTACTGGCTATTGCTTCAACTTAGAAGCTTATTCTGTGTTCTACTATGGTGCTTTTAGTATCTCCGCATACCGCAGCACGCGACATAGCTTTGAAGACGATAAATGTAACCGATTCAGAGAGAAGAGCGGCCAATGTGACGATCTGGCTTTAAGTAGATTCGATAACAATTGACGAAAACGGGCGGATTTCTCAGGTTCTTACTACATATGAACGCTTTTCACATTTTCCCGTGCAACGCGGCTGCTAGTCCTCCTTTCATGCAAAATCATATGGTTCCACCCATTGTCCAAGGCACCAAAGCCGCCTAAAAAGTGAATAATCGATAACCAAAACTTGAATTGTACTGCTTCTTATGGCTATTGCTTCAGCTTAGAAGCTTCTTCTGTGTAATACTATGGTGCTTTTAAGGTCTCCGCATACCGCAGCACGCGACATAGCTTTGCAGACGATAAATGTAACCGTCTCAGAGAGAAAAGCGGCGAATGTGACGATCTGGCTTTAAGTCGATTCTATAACAAATGACGAAAACGAAAGGATTTCTCAGGTTTTTACTACATATGAACACCTCTCACATTCTCCCGTGCAACGCTTCTACTAGTCCTCCTTTCATGCAAAATCTTAAGGTCCTAGGTCATGTCCAAGCCACCAAACTGGCTAAAAAGTGAATAATCGACGCCTAAAACTTGAATTGTACTAATTCTTACTGACTATTACTTCAACTTAGAAGCTTCTTCTGTGTTCTACTATGCTGCTTTTAGTGTCTCCGCATACCGCTGCACGCGACATAGCTTTGCAGACGATAAATGTAACCGTCTCAGAGAGAAAAACGGCCAATGTGACGATCTGGCTTTAAGTCGATTCGATAACAAAAGACGAAAACGGACGGATTTCTCAGGTTTTTACTACATATGAACACTTTTCACATTCTCCCGTGCAACGCTTCTACTAGTCCTCCTTTCATGCAAAATCTTAAGGTCCTAGGTCATGTCCAAGCCACCAAACTGGCTAAAAGTGAATAAACGACGCCTAAAACTTGAATTGTACTAATTCTTTCTGGCTATTACTTCAACTTAGAAGCTTCTTCTGTGTTCTACTATGCTGCTTTTAGTGTCTCCGCATACCGCAGCACGCGACATAGCTTTGCAGACGATAAATGTAACCGTCTCAGAGAGAAAAACGGCCAATGTGACGATCTGGTTTTAAGTCGATTCGATAACAAAAGACGAAAACGGACGGATTTCTCAGGTTTTTACTACATATGAACACTTTTCACATTCTCCCGTGCATCTCGGCTGCTAGTCCTCCTTTCATGCAAAATCTTAAGGTCCTAGGTCATGTCCAAGCCACCAAAACTGGCTAAAAAGTGAATAATCGACGCCTAAAACTTGAATTGTACTACTTCGTACCTGCTATTACTTCAACTTAGAAGCTTCTTCTGGGTTCTACTATGGTGCTTTTAGTGTCTCCGCATACCGCAGCACGCGACGTACCTTTGCAGACGATAAATGTAACCGTCTCAGAGAGAAAAGCGGCCAATGTGACGATCTGGCTTTAAGTCGATTCGATAACAAATGACGAAAACGGACAGATTTCTCAGGTTTTTGCTACATATGAACACTTTTCACATTCTCCCGTGCAACGCAGCTGCAAGTCCTCCTTTCATGCAAAATCTTTAGGTACTAGGTCATGTCCAAGCCAATAAAGCCGGCTAAAAAGTGAATAATCGACAACTAATACTTGAATTGTACTACTTGTTACTTTTTATTGCTTCAACTTAGAAGCTTCTTCTGTGTTCTACAATGGTGCTTTTAGTGTCTCCGCATACCGCAGCACGCGACATAGGTTTGCAGACGATAAATGTAACCGTCTCAGAGAGAAAAGCGGCCATAGTGACGATCTGGCTTTAAGTCGATTCGATAACAAATGACGAAAACGGACGGATTTCTCAGCTTTTTACTACATATGAACACTTTTCACATTCTCCCGTGCAACGCGGCTGCTAGTCCTACTTTCATGCAAAATCTTAAAGTCCTAGGTAATGTCCAAGCCACCAAAGCCGGCTAAAGAGTGAATAATCGACGCCTAAAACTTGAATTGTACTACTTCTTACTGGCTATTACTTCATTTTAGAAGCTTCTTCTGTGTTCTACTATGGTGCTTTTAGTGTCTCCGCATACCACAGCACGCGACATAGGTTTGCAGACGATAAATGTAACCGTCTCAGAGAGAAAAGCGGCCAATGTGACGATCTGGCTTTAAGTCGATTCGTTAACAATTGACGAAAACGGACGGATATCACAGGTTCTTACTATATATGAACACCTTTCACATTCTCCCGTGCAACGCGGCTACCAGTCCTCCTTTCATGCAAAATCTTAAGGTCCTAGGTCATGTCCAAGCCACCAAAACTGGCTAAAAAGTGAATAATCGACGCCTAAAACTTGAATAGTACTACTTCTTACTGGCTATTACTTCAATTTAGAAGCTTCTTCTGTGTTCTACTATGCAGCTTTTAGTGTCTCCGCATACCGCAGCACGCGACATAGCCTTGCAGACGATAAACGTAACCATTTCAGAGAGAAAAGCGGCCATAGTGACGATCTGGCTTTAAGTCGATTCGATAACAAATGACGAAAACGGACGGATTTCTCAGGTTTTTAGTACATATGAACACTTTTCACATTCTCCCGTGCAACGCGGCTGCTAGTCCTCCTTTCAAGCAAAATCTTAAGGTACTAGGTCATGTCCAAGCCAATAAAGCCGGCTAAAAAGTGAATTATCGACAACTAATACTTGAATTGTTCTACTTCGTACTGGTTATTGCTTCAACTTAGAAGCTTCTTCTGTGTTCTACTATGGTGCTTTTAGTGTCTCCGCATACCGCAGCACGCGACATAGCTTTGCAGACGATAAATGTAACCGTCTAAGAGATAAAAGCGGCCAATGTGGCGATCTGGCTTTAAGTCGAATCGATAACAAATGACGAAAACGGACGGATTTCTCAGGTTTTTAGTACATATGAACACTTTTCACATTCTCCCGTGCAACGCGGCTGCTAATCCTCCTTTCATGCAAAATCTTAAGGTACTAGGTCATGTCCAAGCCAATAAAGCCGGCTAAAAAGTGAATAATCGACAACTAATACTTGAATTATACTACTCGTTACTTTTTATTGCTTCAACTTAGAAGCTTCTTCTGTGTTCTACTATGGTGCTTTTAGTGTCTCCGCATACCGCAGCACGTGACATAGCCTTGCAGACGATAAACGTAACCATTTCAGAGAGAAAAGCGGCCAATGTGACGATCTGGCTTTAAGTCGATTCGATAACAAATGACGAAAACGGACGGATTTCTCAGGTTTTTACTACATATGAACACCTTTCACATTCTCCCGTGCAACGCGGCTACCAGTCCTCCTTTCATGCAAAATCTTAAGGTCCTAGGTCATGTCCAAGCCACCAAAACTGGCTAAAAAGTGAATAATCGACGCCTAAAACTTGAATTGTACTACTTCTTACTGGCTATTACTTCAACTTAGAAGCTTCTTCTGTGTTCTACTATGGTGCTTTTAGTGTCTCCGCATACCGCAGCACGCGACATAGCTTTGCAGACGATAAATGTAACCGGCTCAGAGAGAAAAGCGGCCAATGTGACGATCTGGCTTTAAGTCGAATCGATAACAAATGACGAAAACGGACGGATTTCTCAGGTTTTTAGTACATATGAACACTTTTCACATTCTCCCGTGCAACGCGGCTGCTAATCCTCCTTTCATGCAAAATCTTAAGGTACTAGGTCTTGTCCAAGCCAATAAAGCCGCCTAAAAAGTGAATAATCGATAACCAAAACTTGAATTGTACTGCTTCTTATGGCTATTGCTTCAGCTTAGAAGCTTCTTCTGTGTAATACTATGGTGCTTTTAGTGTCTCCGCATACCGCAGCACGCGACATAGCTTTGCAGACGATAAATGTAACCGTCTCAGAGAGAAAAGCGGCCAATGTGACGATCTGGCTTTAAGTCGATTCGATAACAAATGACGAAAACGGACGGATTTCTCAGGTTTTTACTACATATGAACCCTTTTCACAATCTCCCGTGCAACGCAGCTGCTAGTCCTCCTTTCATGCAAAATCTTAAGGTTCGACCTCATGTCCAAGGCACCAAAGCCGGCTAAAAATCAATAATCGATAACCAAAACTTGAATTGTACTAATTGTTACTGGCTATTACTTCAACTTAGAAGCTTCTTCTGTGTTCTACTATGCTGCTTTTAGTGTCTCCGCATACCGCAGCACGCGACATAGCTTTGCAGACGATAAATGTAACCGTCTCAGAGAGAAAAGCGGCCAATGTGACGATCTGGCTTTAAGTCGATTCGATAACAAAAGACGAAAACGGACGGATTTCTCAGGTTTTTACTACATATGAACACTTTTCACATTCTCCCGTGCAACGCGGCTTCTAGTCCTCCATTCATGCAAACTCTTAAGGTCCTAGGTCATGCCCAAGCCACCAAAACTGGCTAAAAAGTGAATAATCGACGCCTAAAACTTGAATTGTACTACTTCTTACCGGCTATTACTTCAACTTAGAAGCTTCTTCTGTGTTCTACTGTGGTGCTTTTAGTGTCTCCGCATACCGCAGCACGCGACGTAGCTTTGCAGACGATAAATGTAACCGTCTCAGAGAGAAAAGCGGCCTATGTGACGATCTGGCTTTAAGTCGATTCGATAACAAATGACGAAAACGGACGGATTTCTCAGGTTTTTAGTACATATGAACACTTTTCACATTCTCCCGTGCAACGCGGCTGCAAGTCCTCCTTTCATGCAAAATCTTTAGGTCGTAGGTCATGTCCAAGCCACCAAAGCCGGCTAAAAAGTGAATAATCGACGCCTAAAACTTGAATTGTACTACATCTTATGGCTATTACTTCAACATAGAAGCTTCTTCTGTGTTCTACTATGGTGCTTTTAGTGTCTCTGCATACCGCAGCACGCGACATAGCTTTGCAAACGATAAATGTAACCGTCTCAGAGAGAAAAGCGGCCAATGTGACGATCTGGCTTTAAGTCGATTCGATAACAAATGACGAAAACGGAAGGATTTCTCAGGTATGTACTACATATGAACACTTTTCACATTCTCCCGTGCAACGCAGCTGCTAGTCCACCTTTCATGCAAAATCTTAAGGTTCCACCTCTTGTCCAAGGCACCAAAGCCGCTAAAAAACAATAATCGATAACCAAAACTTGAATAGTACTGCTTCTTATGGCTATTGCTTCAACTTAGAAGCTTCTTCTGTGTTCTACTATGGTGCTTTTAGTGTCTCCGCATACCGCAGCACGTGACATAGTTTTGCAGACGATAAACGTAACCATCTCAGAGAGAAAAGCTGCCAATGTGACGATCTGGCTTTAAGTCGATTCGATAACAAATGACGAAAACGGACGGATTTCTCAGGTTTTTACTACATATGAACCCTTTTCACAATCTCCCGTGCAACGCAGCTGCTAGTCCTCCTTTCATGCAAAATCTTAAGGTTCGACCTCATGTCCAAGGCACCAAACCCGGCTAAAAATCAATAATCGATAACCAAAACATGAATTGTACTACTTCTTACTGACCATTGCTTCAACTTAGAAGCTTATTCTGTGTTCTACTATGGTGCTTTTAAGGTCTCCGCATACCGCAGCACGCGACGTAGCTTTGCAGACGATAAATGTAACCGTCTCAGAGAGAAAAGCGGCCTATGTGACGATCTGGCTTTAAGTCGATTCGATAACAAATGACGAAAACGGATGGATTTCTCAGGTTTTTAGTACATATGAACACTTTTCACATTCTCCCGTGCAACGCGGCTGCAAGTCCTCCTTTCATGCAAAATCTTTAGGTCGTAGGTCATGTCAAAGCCACCAAAGCCGGCTAAAAAGTGAATAATCGACGCCTAAAACTTGAATTGTACTACTTCTTATGGCTATTACTTCAACATAGAAGCTTCTTCTGTGTTCTACTATGGTGCCTTTAGTGTCTCCGCATACCGCAGCACGCGACATAGCTATGCAGACAATAAATGTAACCTTCTCAGAGAGAAAAGCGGTTAATGTGACGATCTGGCTTTAAGTCGTTTCGATAACAAATGACGAAAACGGACGGGTTTCTCAGGTTTTTACTACATATGAACACTTTTCACATTCTCCTGTGCAACGCGGCTGCCAGTCCTCCTTTCATGCAAAATCTTAAGGTCCTAGGTCATGTCCAAGCCAATAAAGCCGCCTAAAAAGTGAATAATCGATAACCAAAACTTGAATTGTACTGCTTCTTATGGCTATTGCTTCAGCTTAGAAGCTTCTTCTGTGTAATACTATGGTGCTTTTAGTGTCTCCGCATACCGCAGCACGCGACATAGCTTTGCAGACGATAAATGTAACCGTCTCAGAGAGAAAAGCGGCCAATGTGACGATCTGGCTTTAAGTCGATTCGATAACAAATAACGAAAACGGACGGATTTCTCAGGTTTTTACTACATATGAACCCTTTTCACAATCTTCCGTGCAACGCAGCTGCTAGTCCTCCTTTCATGCAAAATCTTAAGGTTCGACCTCATGTCCAAGGCACCAAAGCCGGCTAAAAATCAATAATCGATAACCAAAACATGAATTGTACTACTTCTTACTGACCATTGCTTCAACTTAGAAGCTTATTCTGTGTTCTACTATGGTGCTTTTAAGGTCTCCGCATACCGCAGCACGCGACATAGCTTTGCAGACGATTAATGTAACCGTCTCAGAGAGAAAAGCGGCGAATGTGACGATCTGGCTTTAAGTCGATTCTATAACAAATGACGAAAACGGAAGGATTTCTCAGGTTTTTACTACATATGAACACTTTTCACATTCTCCCGTGCAAAGCGGCTGCTAGTCCTCCTTTCATGCATAATCTTAAGGTCCTAGGTCATGTCCAAGCAACCAAAGACGGCTAAAAAGTGAATAATAGACGCCTAAAACTTGAATTGTACTAATTCTTACTGGCTATTACTACAACATAGAAGCTTCTTCTGTGTTCTACTATGGCGCTTTTAGTGTCACCGCATACCGCAGCACGCGACATAGCTTTGCAGACGATAAATGTAACCGTCTCAGAGAGAAAAGCGGCCAATGTGACGATCTGGCTTTAAGTCGATTCGATAACAAATGACGAAAACGGACGGATTTCTCAGGTTTTTACTACATATGAACACCTCTCACATTCTCCCGTGCAACGCTTCTACTAGTCCTCCTTTCATGCAAAATCTTAAGGTCCTAGGTCATGTCCAAGCCACCAAACTGACTAAAAAGTGAATAATCGACGCCTAAAACTTGAATTGTACTAATTGTTACTGGCTATTACTTCAACTTAGAAGCTTCTTCTGTGTTCTACTATGCTGCTTTTAGTGTCTCCGCATACCGCAGCACGCGACATAGCTTTGCAGACGATAAATGTAACCGTCTCAGAGAGAAAAGCGGCCAATGTGACGATCTGGCTTTAAGTCGATTCGATAACAAAAGACGAAAACGGACGGATTTCTCAGGTTTTTACCACATATGAACACTTTTCACATTCTCCCGTGCAACGCGGCTGCTAGTCCTCCATTCATGCAAACTCTTAAGGTCCTAGGTCATGCCCAAGCCACCAAAACTGGCTAAAAAGTGAATAATCGACGCCTAAAACTTGAATTGTACTACTTCTTACCGGCTATTACTTCAACTTAGAAGCTTCTTCTGTGTTCTACTATGGTGCTTTTAGTGTCTCCGCATACCGCAGCACGCGACGTAGCTTTGCAGACGATAAATGTAACCGTCTCAGAGAGAAAAGCGGCCTATGTGACGATCTGGCTTTAAGTCGATTCGATAACAAATGACGAAAACGGACGGATTTCTCAGGTTTTTACTACATATGAACACTTTTCACATTCTCCCGTGCACCGCGGCTGCTAGTCCTCCTTTCATGCAAAATATTAAGGTCCCAGGTCATGTCCAAGCCACCAAAGCCGGCTAAAATGTGAATAATCGACAACTAAAACTTGAATTGTACTACTTCTTACTGGCTATTGCTTCAACTTAGAAGCTTATTCTGTGTTCTACTATGGTGCTTTTAGTATCTCCGCATACGCAGCACGCGACATAGCTTTGAAGACGATAAATGTAACCGATTCAGAGAGAAGAGCGGCCAATGTGACGATATGGCTTTAAGTAGATTCGATAACAATTGACGAAAACGGGCGGATTTCTCAGGTTTTTACTACGTATGAACGCTTTTCACATTTTCCCGTGCAACGCGGCTGCTAGTCCTCCTTTCATGCAAAATCATATGGTTCCACCCATTGTCCAAGGCACCAAAGCCGCCTAAAAAGTGAATAATCGATAACCAAAACTTGAATTGTACTGCTTCTTATGGCTATTGCTTCAGCTTAGAAGCTTCTTCTGTGTAATACTATGGTGCTTTTAAGGTCTCCGCATACCGCAGCACGCGACATAGCTTTGCAGACGATAAATGTAACCGTCTCAGAGAGAAAAGCGGCGAATGTGACGATCTGGCTTTAAGTCGATTCTATAACAAATGACGAAAACGGAAGGATTTCTCAGGTTTTTACTACATATGAACATTTTTCACATTCTCCCGTGCAACGCGGCTGCTAGTCCTCCTTTCATGCAAAATCTTAAGGTCCTAGGTCATGTCCAAGCCACCAAAGACGGCTAAAAAGTGAATAATCGACGCCTAAAACTTGAATTGTACTACTTCTTACTGGCTATTACTACAACATAGAAGCTTCTTCTGTGTTATACTATGGTGCTTTTAGTGTCACCGCATACCGCAGCACGCGACATAGCTTTGCAGACGATAAATGTAACCGTCTCAGAGAGAAAAGCGGCCAATGTGACGATCTGGCTTTAAGTCGATTCGATAACAAATGACGAAAACGGACGGATTTCTCAGGTTTTTACTACATATGAACACCTCTCACATTCTCCCGTGCAACGCTTCTACTAGTCCTCCTTTCATGCAAAATCTTAAGGTCCTAGGTCATGTCCAAGCCACCAAACTGGCTAAAAAGTGAATAATCGACGCCTAAAACTTGAATTTTACTAATTCTTACTGGCTATTACTTCAACTTAGAAGCTTCTTCTGTGTTCTACTATGCTGCTTTTAGTGTCTCCGCATACCGCAGCACGCGACATAGCTTTGCAGACGATAAATGTAACCGTCTCAGAGAGAAAAACGGCCAATGTGACGATCTGGCTTTAAGTCGATTCGATAACAAAAGACGAAAACGGACGGATTTCTCAGGTTTTTACTACATATGAACACTTTTCACATTCTCCCGTGCATCTCGGCTGCTAGTCCTCCTTTCATGCAAAATCTTAAGGTCCTAGGTCATGTCCAAGCCACCAAAACTGGCTAAAAAGTGAATAATCGACGCCTAAAACTTGAATTGTACTACTTCTTACCGGCTATTACTTCAACTTAGAAGCTTCCTCTGTGTTCTACTATGGTGCTTTTAGTGTCTCCGCATACCGCAGCACGCGACGTAGCTTTGCAGACGATAAATGTAACCGTATCAGAGAGAAAAGCGGCCAATGTGACGATCTGGCTTTAAGTCGATTCGATAACAAATGACGAAAACGGACGGATTTCTCAGGTTTTTGCTACATATGAACACTTTTCACATTCTCCCGTGCAACGCAGCTGCAAGTCCTCCTTTCATGCAAAATCTTTAGGTATTAGGTCATGTCCAAGCCAATAAAGCCGGCTAAAAAGCGAATAATCGACATCTAATACTTGAATTGTACTACTTGTTACTTTGTATTGCTTCAACTTAGAAGCTTCTTCTGTGTTCTACTATGGTGCTTTTAGTGTCTCCGCATACCGCAGCACGTGACATAGCTTTGCAGACGATAAACGTAACCATTTCAGAGAGAAAAGCGGCCATAGTGACGATCTGGCTTTAAGTCGATTCGATAACAAATGACGAAAACGGACGGATTTCTCAGGTTTTTACTACATATGAACCCTTTTCACATACTCCCGTGCAACGCAGCTACTAGTCCTTCTTTCAAGCAAAATCTTGAGGTTCGACCTCATGTCCAAGGCACCAAAGCCGGCTAAAGATCAATAATCGAGAGCCAAAACTTGAATTGTACTACTTCTTACTGGCCATTGCTTCAACTTAGAAGCTTATTCTGTGTTCCACTATGGTGCTTTTAGTGTCTCCGCATACCGCAGCACGCGACATAGCTTTGCAGACGATAAATGTAACCGTCTCAGAGAGAAAAGCGGCCAATGTGACGATCTGGCTTTAAGTCGATTCGATAACAAATGATGAAAACGGACGGATTTCTCAGCTTTTTACTACATATGAACACTTTTCACAATCTCCCGTGCAACGCGGCTGCTAGTCCTACTTTCATGCAAAATCTTAAAGTCCTAGGTCATGTCCAAGCCACCAAAGCCGGCTAAAGAGTGAATAATCGACGCCTAAAACTTGAATTGTACTACTTCTTACTGGCTATTACTTCATTTTAGAAGCTTCTTCTGTGTTCTACTATGGTGCTTTTAGTGTCTCCGCATACCACAGCACGCGACATAGGTTTGCAGACGATAAATGTAACCGTCTCAGAGAGAAAAGCGGCCAATGTGACGATCTGGCTTTAAGTCGATTCGTTAACAATTGACGAAAACGGACGGATATCACAGGTTCTTACTACATATGAACACCTTTCACATTCTCCCGTGCAACGCGGCTACCAGTCCTCCTTTCATGCTAAATCTTAAGGTCCTAGGTCATGTCCAAGCCACCAAAACTGGCTAAAAAGTGAATAATCGACGCCTAAAACTTGAATTGTACTACTTCTTACTGGCTATTACTTCAACTTAGAAGCTTCTTCTGTGTTCTACTATGCTGCTTTTAGTGTCTCCGCATACCGCAGCACGCGACATAGCCTTGCAGACGATAAACGTAACCATTTCAGAGAGAAAAGCGGCCATAGTGACGATCTGGCTTTAAGTCGATTCGATAACAAATGAAGAAAACGGACGGATTTCTCACGTTTTTACTACATATGAACCCTTTTGACATTCTCCCGTGCAACGCAGCTGCTAGTCCTCCTTTCAAGCAAAATCTTAAGGTTCGACCTCATGTCCAAGGCACCAAAGCCGGCTAAAGATCAATAATCGATAGCCAAGACTTGAATTGTACTACTTCTTACTGGCCATTGTTTCAACTTAGAAGCTTATTCTGTGTTCCACTATGGTGCTTTTAGTGTCTCCGCATACCGCAGCACGCGACATAGCTTTGCAGACGATAAATGTAACCGTCTCAGAGAGAAAAGCGGCTAATGTGACGATCTGGCTTTAAGTCGATTCGATAACAAATGACGAAAACGGACGGATTTCTCAGGTTTTTAGTACATATGAACACTTTTCACATTCTCCCGTGCAACGCGGCTGCTAGTCCTCCTTTCAAGCAAAATCTTAAGGTACTAGGTCATGTCCAAGCCAATAAAGCCGGCTAAAAAGTGAATAATCGACAACTAATACTTGCATTGTTCTACTTCGTACTGGTTATTGCTTCAACTTAGAAGCTTCTTCTGTGTTCTACTATGGTGCTTTTAGTGTCTCCGCATACCGCAGCACGCGACATAGCTTTGCAGACGATAAATGTAACCGTCTCAGAGATAAAAGCGGCCAATGTGGCGATCTGGCTTTAAGTCGAATCGATAACAAATGACTAAAACGGACGGATTTCTCAGGTTTTTAGTACATATGAACACTTTTCACATTCTCCCGTGCAACGCGGCTGCTAATCCTCCTTTCATGCAAAATCTTAAGGTACTAGGTCATGTCCAAGCCAATAAAGCCGGCTAAAAAGTGAATAATCGACAACTAATACTTGAATTATACTACTCGTTACTTTTTATTGCTTCAACTTAGAAGCTTCTTCTGTGTTCTACTATGGTGCTTTTAGTGTCTCCGCATACCGCAGCACGTGACATAGCCTTGCAGACGATAAACGTAACCATTTCAGAGTGAAAAGCGGCCAATGTGACGATCTGGCTTTAAGTCGATTCGATAACAAATGACGAAAACGGACGGATTTCTCAGGTTTTTACTACATATGAACACCTTTCACATTCTCCCGTGCAACGCGGCTACCAGTCCTCCTTTCATGCAAAATCTTAAGGTCCTAGGTCATGTCCAAGCCACCAAAACTGGCTAAAAAGTGAATAATCGACGCCTAAAACTTGAATTGTACTACTTATTACTGGCTATTACTTCAACTTAGAAGCTTCTTCTGTGTTCTACTATGGTGCTTTTAGTGTCTCCGCATACCGCAGCACGCGACATAGCTTTGCAGACGATAAATGTAACCGGCTCAGAGAGAAAAGCGGCCAATGTGACGATCTGGCTTTAAGTCGATTCGATAACAAATGACGAAAACGGACGGATTTCTTAGGTTTTTAGTACACATGAACACTTTTCACATTCTCCCGTGCAACGCGGCTGCAAGTCCTCCTTTCAT
Source organism: Schistocerca gregaria (assembly GCF_023897955.1). Taxonomy (NCBI): domain Eukaryota; kingdom Metazoa; phylum Arthropoda; class Insecta; order Orthoptera; family Acrididae; genus Schistocerca; species Schistocerca gregaria. Next base: position 294,017 of record NW_026061967.1, on the reverse strand, counting down.
GCAAAATCTTTAGGTACTAGGTCATGTCCAAGCCAATAAAGCCGGCTAAAAAGTAAATAATCGACAACTAATACTTGAATTGTACTACTCGTTACTTTTTATTGCTTCAACTTAGAAGCTTCTTCTGTGTTCTACTATGGTGTTTTTAGTGTCTCCGCATACCGCAGCACGTGACATAGCTTTGCAGACGATAAACGTAACCATTTCAGAGAGAAAAGCGGCCATAGTGACGATCTGGCTTTAAGTCGATTCGATAACAATTGACGAAAACGGACGGATTTCTCAGGTTTTTACAACATATGAACCCTTTTCACATACTCCCGTGCAACGCAGCTGCTAGTCCTTCTTTCAAGCAAAATCTTAAGGTTCGACCTCATGTCCAAGGCACCAAAGCCGGCTAAAGATCAATAATCGATAGCCAAACTTGAATTGTACTACTTCTTACTGGCCATTGCTTCAACTTAGAAGCTTATTCTGTGTTCCACTATGGTGCTTTTAGTGTCTCCGCATACCGCAGCACGCGACATAGCTTTGCAGACGATAAATGTAACCGTCTCAGAGAGAAAAGCGGCCAATGTGACGATCTGGCTTTAAGTCGATTCGATAACAAATGACGAAAACGGAGGGATTTCTCAGGTTTTTAGTACATATGAACACTTTTCACATTCTCCCGTGCAACGCGGCTGCAAGTCCTCCTTTCATGCAAAATCATAAGGTCCTAGGTCATGTCCAAGCCACCAAAGCCGGCTAAAAAGTGAATAATCGACGCCTAAAACTTGAATTGTACTACTTCTTATGGCTATTACTTCAACATAGAAGCTTCTTCTGTGTTCTACTATGGTGCTTTTAGTGTCACCACATACCGCAGCACGCGACATAGCTTTGCAGACGATAAATGTAACCGTCTCAGAGAGAAAAGCGGCCAATGTGACGATCTGGCTTTAAGTCGATTCGATAACAAATGACGAAAACGGACGGATTTCTCAGGTTCTTACTACATATGAACACTTTTCACATTCTCCCATGCAACGCGGCTGCTAGTCCTCCTTTCATGCAAGATCTTAAGGTCCTAGGACATGTCCAAGCCACCAAAACTGGCTAAAAAGTGAATAATCGACGCCTAAAACTTGAATTGTACTACGTCTTACCGGCTATTACTTCAACTTAGAAGCTTCTTCTGCGTTCTACTATGGTGCTTTTAGTGTCTCCGCATACCGCAGCACGTGAGATAGCTTTGCAGACGATAAACGTAACCGTTTCAGAGAGAAAAGCGGCCAATGTGACGATCTGGCTTTAAGTAGATTCGATAACAAATGAAGAAAACGGACGGATTTCTCAGGTTTTTACTACATATGAACCCTTTTCACAATCTCCCGTGCAACGCAGCTGCTAGTCCTCCTTTCATGCAAAATCTTAAGGTTCGACCTCATGTCCAAGGCACCAAAGCCGGCTAAAAATCAATAATCGATAACCAAAACATGAATTGTACTACTTCTTACTGACCATTGCTTCAACTTAGAAGCTTATTCTGTGTTCTACTATGGTGCTTTTAAGGTCTCCGCATACCGCAGCACGCGACATAGCTTTGCAGACGATAAATGTAACCGTCTCAGAGAGAAAAGCGGCGAATGTGACGATCTGGCTTTAAGTCGATTCTATAACAAATGACGAAAACGGAAGGATTTCTCAGGTTTTTACTACATATGAACACTTTTCACATTTTCCCGTGCAACGCGGCTGCTAGTCCTCCTTTCATGCAAAATCTTAAGGTCCTAGGTCATGTCCAAGCCACCAAAGACGGCTAAAAAGTGAATAATCGACGCCTAAAACTTGAATTGTACTACTTCTTACTGGCTATTACTACAACATAGAAGCTTCTTCTGTGTTCTACTATGGTGCTTTTAGTGTCACCACATACTGCAGCACGCGACATAGCTTTGCAGACGATAAACGTAACCATTTCAGAGAGAAAAGCGGCCATAGTGACGATCTGGCTTTAAGTCGATTCGATAACAAATGACGAAAACGGACGGATTTCTCAGGTTTTTACTACATATGAACCCTTTTCACATACTCCCGTGCAACGCAGCTACTAGTCCTTCTTTCAAGCAAAATCTTGAGGTTCGACCTCATGTCCAAGGCACCAAAGCCGGCTAAAGATCAATAATCGAGAGCCAAAACTTGAATTGTACTACTTCTTACTGGCCATTGCTTCAACTTAGAAGCTTATTCTGTGTTCCACTATGGTGCTTTTAGTGTCTCCGCATACCGCAGCACGCGACATAGCTTTGCAGACGATAAATGTAACCGTCTCAGAGAGAAAAGCGGCCAATGTGACGATCTGGCTTTAAGTCGATTCGATAACAAATGATGAAAACGGACGGATTTCTCAGCTTTTTACTACATATGAACACTTTTCACAATCTCCCGTGCAACGCGGCTGCTAGTCCTACTTTCATGCAAAATCTTAAAGTCCTAGGTCATGTCCAAGCCACCAAAGCCGGCTAAAGAGTGAATAATCGACGCCTAAAACTTGAATTGTACTACTTCTTACTGGCTATTACTTCATTTTAGAAGCTTCTTCTGTGTTCTACTATGGTGCTTTTAGTGTCTCCGCATACCACAGCACGCGACATAGGTTTGCAGACGATAAATGTAACCGTCTCAGAGAGAAAAGCGGCCAATGTGACGATCTGGCTTTAAGTCGATTCGTTAACAATTGACGAAAACGGACGGATATCACAGGCTCTTACTACATATGAACACCTTTCACATTCTCCCGTGCAACGCGGCTACCAGTCCTCCTTTCATGCTAAATCTTAAGGTCCTAGGTCATGTCCAAGCCACCAAAACTGGCTAAAAAGTGAATAATCGACGCCTAAAACTTGAATTGTACTACTTCTTACTGGCTATTACTTCAACTTAGAAGCTTCTTCTGTGTTCTACTATGCTGCTTTTAGTGTCTCCGCATACCGCAGCACGCGACATAGCCTTGCAGACGATAAACGTAACCGTTTCAGAGAGAAAAGCGGCCATAGTGACGATCTGGCTTTAAGTCGATTCGATAACAAATGACGAAAACGGACGGATTTCTCACGTTTTTACTACATATGAACCCTTTTGACATTTCCCGTGCAACGCAGCTGCTAGTCCTCCTTTCAAGCAAAATCTTAAGGTTCGACCTCATGTCCAAGGCACCAAAGCCGGCTAAAGATCAATAATCGATAGCCAAGACTTGAATTGTACTACTTCTTACTGGCCATTGTTTCAACTTAGAAGCTTATTCTGTGTTCCACTATGGTGCTTTTAGTGTCTCCGCATACCGCAGCACGCGACATAGCTTTGCAGACGATAAATGTAACCGTCTCAGAGAGAAAAGCGGCCAATGTGACGATCTGGCTTTAAGTCGATTCGATAACAAATGACGAAAACGGACGGATTTCTCAGGTTTTTAGTACATATGAACACTTTTCACATTCTCCCGTGCAACGCGGCTGCTAGTCCTCCTTTCAAGCAAAATCTTAAGGTACTAGGTCATGTCCAAGCCAATAAAGCCGGCTAAAAAGTGAATAATCGACAACTAATACTTGCATTGTTCTACTTCGTACTGGTTATTGCTTCAACTTAGAAGCTTCTTCTGTGTTCTACTATGGTGCTTTTAGTGTCTCCGCATACCGCAGCACGCGACATAGCTTTGCAGACGATAAATGTAACCGTCTCAGAGATAAAAGCGGCCAATGTGGCGATCTGGCTTTAAGTCGAATCGATAACAAATGACTAAAACGGACGGATTTCTCAGGTTTTTAGTACATATGAACACTTTTCACATTCTCCCGTGCAACGCGGCTGCTAATCCTCCTTTCATGCAAAATCTTAAGGTACTAGGTCATGTCCAAGCCAATAAAGCCGGCTAAAAAGTGAATAATCGACAACTAATACTTGAATTATACTACTCGTTACTTTTTATTGCTTCAACTTAGAAGCTTCTTCTGTGTTCTACTATGGTGCTTTTAGTGTCTCCGCATACCGCAGCACGTGACATAGCCTTGCAGACGATAAACGTAACCATTTCAGAGTGAAAAGCGGCCAATGTGACGATCTGGCTTTAAGTCGATTCGATAACAAATGACGAAAACGGACGGATTTCTCAGGTTTTTACTACATATGAACACCTTTCACATTCTCCCGTGCAACGCGGCTACCAGTCCTCCTTTCATGCAAAATCTTAAGGTCCTAGGTCATGTCCAAGCCACCAAAACTGGCTAAAAAGTGAATAATCGACGCCTAAAACTTGAATTGTACTACTTATTACTGGCTATTACTTCAACTTAAAAGCTTCTTCTGTGTTCTACTATGGTGCTTTTAGTGTCTCCGCATACCGCAGCACGTGACATAGCTTTGCAGACGATAAACGTAACCATTTCAGAGAGAAAAGCGGCCATAGTGACGATCTGGCTTTAAGTCGATTCGATAACAAATGACGAAAACGGACGGATTTCTCAGGTTTTTACAACATATGAACCCTTTTCACATACTCCCGTGCAACGCAGCTGCTAGACCTTCTTTCAAGCAAAATCTTAAGGTTCGACCTCATGTCCAAGGCACCAAAGCCGGCTAAAGATCAATAATCGATAGCCAAACTTGAATTGTACTACTTCTTACTGGCCATTGCTTCAACTTAGAAGCTTATTCTGTGTTCCACTATGGTGCTTTTAGTGTCTCCGCATACCGCAGCACGCGACATAGCTTTGCAGACGATAAATGTAACCGTCTCAGAGAGAAAAGCGGCCAATGTGACGATCTGGCTTTAAGTCGATTCGATAACAAATGACGAAAACGGAGGGATTTCTCAGGTTTTTAGTACATATGAACACTTTTCACATTCTCCCGTGCAACGCGGCTGCAAGTCCTCCTTTCATGCAAAATCATAAGGTCCTAGGTCATGTCCAAGCCACCAAAGCCGGCTAAAAAGTGAATAATCGACGCCTAAAACTTGAATTGTACTACTTCTTATGGCTATTACTTCAACATAGAAGCTTCTTCTGTGTTCTACTATGGTGCTTTTAGTGTCACCACATACCGCAGCACGCGACATAGCTTTGCAGACGATAAATGTAACCGTCTCAGAGAGAAAAGCGGCCAATGTGACGATCTGGCTTTAAGTCGATTCGATAACAAATGACGAAAACGGACGGATTTCTCAGGTTCTTACTACATATGAACACTTTTCACATTCTCCCATGCAACGCGGCTGCTAGTCCTCCTTTCATGCAAGATCTTAAGGTCCTAGGTCATGTCCAAGCCACCAAAACTGGCTAAAAAGTGAATAATCGACGCCTAAAACTTGAATTGTACTACGTCTTACCGGCTATTACTTCAACTTAGAAGCTTCTTCTGCGTTCTACTATGGTGCTTTTAGTGTCTCCGCATACCGCAGCACGTGAGATAGCTTTGCAGACGATAAACGTAACCGTTTCAGAGAGAAAAGCGGCCAATGTGACGATCTGGCTTTAAGTAGATTCGATAACAAATGAAGAAAACGGACGGATTTCTCAGGTTTTTACTACATATGAACCCTTTTCACAAACTCCCGTGCAACGCAGCTGCTAGTCCTCCTTTCATGCAAAATCTTAAGGTTCGACCTCATGTCCAAGGCACCAAAGCCGGCTAAAAATCAATAATCGATAACCAAAACATGAATTGTACTACTTCTTACTGACCATTGCTTCAACTTAGAAGCTTATTCTGTGTTCTACTATGGTGCTTTTAAGGTCTCCGCATACCGCAGCACGCGACATAGCTTTGCAGACGATAAATGTAACCGTCTCAGAGAGAAAAGCGGCGAATGTGACGATCTGGCTTTAAGTCGATTCTATAACAAATGACGAAAACGGAAGGATTTCTCAGGTTTTTACTACATATGAACACTTTTCACATTTTCCCGTGCAACGCGGCTGCTAGTCCTCCTTTCATGCAAAATCTTAAGGTCCTAGGTCATGTCCAAGCCACCAAAGACGGCTAAAAAGTGAATAATCGACGCCTAAAACTTGAATTGTACTACTTCTTACTGGCTATTACTACAACATAGAAGCTTCTTCTGTGTTCTACTATGGTGCTTTTAGTGTCACCACATACTGCAGCACGCGACATAGCTTTGCAGACGATAAATGTAACCGTCTCAGAGAGAAAAGCGGCCAATGTGACGATCTGGCTTTAAGTCGATTCGATAACAAATGACGAAAACGGACGGATTTCTCAGGTTTTTACTACATATGAACGCTTTTCACATTTTCCCGTGCAACGCGGCTGCTAGTCCTCCTTTCATGCAAAATCATAAGGTTCCACCTCTTGTCCAAGGCACCAAAGCCGGCTAAAAATCAATAATCGATAACCAAAACATGAATTGTACTACTTCTTACTGACCATTGCTTCAACTTAGAAGCTTCTTCTGCGTTCTACTATGGTGCTTTTAGTGTCTCCGCATACCGCAGCACGTGAGATAGCTTTGCAGACGATAAACGTAACCGTTTCAGAGAGAAAAGCGGCCAATGTGACGATCTGGCTTTAAGTAGATTCGATAACAAATGAAGAAAACGGACGGATTTCTCAGGTTTTTAGTACATATGAACACTTTTCACATTCTCCCGTGCACCGCGGCTGCTAGTCCTCCTTTCATGCAAAATATTAAGGTCCTAGGTCATGTCCAAGCCACCAAAACTGGCTAAAAAGTGAATAATCGACGCCTAAAACTTGAATTGTACTACGTCTTACCGGCTATTACTTCAACTTAGAAGCTTCTTCTGTGTAATACTATGGTGCTTTTAGTGTCTCCGCATACCGCAGCACGCGACATAGCTTTGCAGACGATAAATGTAACCGTCTCAGAGAGAAAAGCGTCCAATGTGACGATCTGGCTTTAAGTCGATTCGATAACAAATGACGAAAACGGACGGATTTCTCAGGTTTTTACTACATATGAACACTTTTCACATTCTCCCATGCAACGCGGCTGCTAGTCCTCCTTTCATGCAAGATCTTAAGGTCCTAGGTCATGTCCAAGCCACCAAAACTGGCTAAAAAGTGAATAATCGACGCCTAAAACTTGAATTGTACTACGTCTTACCGGCTATTACTTCAACTTAGAAGCTTCTTCTGTGTTCTACTATGGTGCTTTTAGTGTCTCCGCATACCGCAGCACGTGAGATAGCTTTGCAGACGATAAACGTAACCGTTTCAGAGGGAAAAGCGGCCAATGTGACGATCTGGCTTTAAGTAGATTCGATAACAAATGAAGAAAACGGACGGATTTCTCAGGTTTTTACTACATATGAACCCTTTTCACAATCTCCCGTGCAACGCAGCTGCTAGTCCTCCTTTCATGCAAAATCTTAAGGCTCGACCTCATGTCCAAGGCACCAAAGCCGGCTAAAAATCAATAATCGATAACCAAAACATGAATTGTACTACTTCTTACTGACCATTGCTTCAACTTAGAAGCTTATTCTGTGTTCTACTCTGGTGCTTTTAAGTTCTCCGCATACCGCAGCACGCGACATAGCTTTGCAGACGATAAATGTAACCGTCTCAGAGAGAAAAGCGGCGAATGTGACGATCTGGCTTTAAGTCGATTCTATAACAAATGACGAAAACGGAAGGATTTCTCAGGTTTTTACTACATATGAACACTTTTCACATTTTCCCGTGCAACGCGGCTGCTAGTCCTCCTTTCATGCAAAATCTTAAGGTCCTAGGTCATGTCCAAGCCACCAAAGACGGCTAAAAAGTGAATAATCGACGCCTAAAACTTGAATTGTACTACTTCTTACTGGCTATTACTACAACATAGAAGCTTCTTCTGTGTTCTACTATGGTGCTTTTAGTGTCACCACATACCGCTGCACGCGACATAGCTTTGCAGACGATAAATGTAACCGTCTCAGAGAGAAAAGCGGCCAATGTGACGATCTGGCTATAAGTCGATTCGATAACAAATGACGAAAACGGACGGATTTCTCAGGTTCTTACTACATATAAACACCTCTCACATTCTTCCGTGCAACGCTTCTACTAGTCCTCCTTTCATGCAAAATCTTAAGGTCCTAGGTCATGTCCAAGCCACCAAACTGGCTAAAAAGTGAATAATCGACGCCTAAAACTTGAATTGTACTAATTCTTACTGGCTATTACTTCAACTTAGAAGCTTCTTCTGTGTTCTACTATGCTGCTTTTAGTGTCTCCGCATACCGCAGCACGCGACATAGCTTAGCAGACGATAAATGTAACCGTCTCAGAGAGAAAAGCGTCCAATGTGACGATCTGGCTTTAAGTCGATTCGATAACAAATGACGAAAACGGACGGATTTCTCAGGTTTTTACTACATATGAACACTTTTCACATTCTCCCATGCAACGCGGCTGCTAGTCCTCCTTTCATGCAAGATCTTAAGGTCCTAGGTCATGTCCAAGCCACCAAAACTGGCTAAAAAGTGAATAATCGACGCCTAAAACTTGAATTGTACTACGTCTTACCGGCTATTACTTCAACTTAGAAGGTTCTTCTGTGTTCTACTATGGTGCTTTTAGTGTCTCCGCATACCGCAGCACGTGAGATAGCTTTGCAGACGATAAACGTAACCGTTTCAGAGGGAAAAGCGGCCAATGTGACGATCTGGCTTTAAGTAGATTCGATAACAAATGAAGAAAACGGACGGATTTCTCAGGTTTTTACTACATATGAACCCTTTTCACAATCTCCCGTGCAACGCAGCTGCTAGTCCTCCTTTCATGCAAAATCTTAAGGCTCGACCTCATGTCCAAGGCACCAAAGCCGGCTAAAAATCAATAATCGATAACCAAAACATGAATTGTACTACTTCTTACTGACCATTGCTTCAACTTAGAAGCTTATTCTGTGTTCTACTCTGGTGCTTTTAAGTTCTCCGCATACCGCAGCACGCGACATAGCTTTGCAGACGATAAATGTAACCGTCTCAGAGAGAAAAGCGGCGAATTTGACGATCTGGCTTTAAGTCGATTCTATAACAAATGACGAAAACGGAAGGATTTCTCAGGTTTTTACTACATATGAACACTTTTCACATTTTCCCGTGCAACGCGGCTGCTAGTCCTCCTTTCATGCAAAATCTTAAGGTCCTAGGTCATGTCCAAGCCACCAAAGACGGCTAAAAAGTGAATAATCGACGCCTAAAACTTGAATTGTACTACTTCTTACTGGCTATTACTACAACATAGAAGCTTCTTCTGTGTTCTACTATGGTGCTTTTAGTGTCACCACATACCGCTGCACGCGACATAGCTTTGCAGACGATAAATGTAACCGTCTCAGAGAGAAAAGCGGCCAATGTGACGATCTGGCTATAAGTCGATTCGATAACAAATGACGAAAACGGACGGATTTCTCAGGTTCTTACTACATATAAACACCTCTCACATTCTCCCGTGCAACGCTTCTACTAGTCCTCCTTTCATGCAAAATCTTAAGGTCCTAGGTCATGTCCAAGCCACCAAACTGGCTAAAAAGTGAATAATCGACGCCTAAAACTTGAATTGTACTAATTCTTACTGGCTATTACTTCAACTTAGAAGCTTCTTCTGTGTTCTACTATGCTGCTTTTAGTGTCTCCGCATACCGCAGCACGCGACATAGCTTAGCAGACGATAAATGTAACCGTCTCAGAGAGAAAAGCGGCCAATGTGACGATCTGGCTTTAAGTCGTTTCGATAACAAAAGACGAAAACGGACGGATTTCTCAGGTTTTTACTACATATGAACACTTTTCACATTCTCCCGTGCAACGCGGCTGCTAGTCTTCCTTTCATGCAAAATCTTAAGGTCCTAGGTCATGTCCAAGCCACCAAAACTGGCTAAAAAGTGAATAATCGACGCCTAAAACTTGAATTGTACTACTTCTTATCGGCTATTACTTCAACTTAAAAGCTTCTTCTGTGTTCTACTATGGTGCTTTTAGTGTCTCCGCATACCGCAGCACGCGACGTAGCTTTGCAGACGATAAATGTAACCGTCTCAGAGAGAAAAGCGGCCAATGTGACGATCTGGCTTTAAGTCGATTCGATAACAAATGACGAAAACGGAGGGATTTCTCAGGTTTTTAGTACATATGAACACTTTTCACATTCTCCCGTGCAACGCGGCTGCAAGTCCTCCTTTCATGCAAAATCATAAGGTCCTAGGTCATGTCCAAGCCACCAAAGCCGGCTAAAAAGTGAATAATCGACGCCTAAAACTTGAATTGTACTACTTCTTATGGCTATTACTTCAACATAGAAGCTTCTTCTGTGTTCTACTATGGTGCTTTTAGTGTCACCACATACCGCAGCACGCGACATAGCTTTGCAGACGATAAATGTAACCGTCTCAGAGAGAAAAGCGGCCAATGTGACGATCTGGCTTTAAGTCGATTCGATAACAAATGACGAAAACGGACGGATTTCTCAGGTTCTTACTACATATGAACACTTTTCACATTCTCCCATGCAACGCGGCTGCTAGTCCTCCTTTCATGCAAGATCTTAAGGTCCTAGGTCACGTCCAAGCCACCAAAACTGGCTAAAAAGTGAATAATCGACGCCTAAAACTTGAATTCTACTACGTCTTACCGGCTATTACTTCAACTTAGAAGCTTCTTCTGCGTTCTACTATGGTGCTTTTAGTGTCTCCGCATACCGCAGCACGTGAGATAGCTTTGCAGACGATAAACGTAACCGTTTCAGAGAGAAAAGCGGCCAATGTGACGATCTGGCTTTAAGTAGATTCGATAACAAATGAAGAAAACGGACGGATTTCTCAGGTTTTTACTACATATGAACCCTTTTCACAATCTCCCGTGCAACGCAGCTGCTAGTCCTCCTTTCATGCAAAATCTTAAGGTTCGACCTCATGTCCAAGGCACCAAAGCCGGCTAAAAATCAATAATCGATAACCAAAACATGAATTGTACTACTTCTTACTGACCATTGCTTCAACTTAGAAGCTTATTCTGTGTTCTACTATGGTGCTTTTAAGGTCTCCGCATACCGCAGCACGCGACATAGCTTTGCAGACGATAAATGTAACCGTCTCAGAGAGAAAAGCGGCGAATGTGACGATCTGGCTTTAAGTCGATTCTATAACAAATGACGAAAACGGAAGGATTTCTCAGGTTTTTACTACATATGAACACTTTTCACATTTTCCCGTGCAACGCGGCTGCTAGTCCTCCTTTCATGCAAAATCTTAAGGTCCTAGGTCATGTCCAAGCCACCAAAGACGGCTAAAAAGTGAATAATCGACGCCTAAAACTTGAATTGTACTACTTCTTACTGGCTATTACTACAACATAGAAGCTTCTTCTGTGTTCTACTATGGTGCTTTTAGTGTCACCACATACTGCAGCACGCGACATAGCTTTGCAGACGATAAATGTAACCGTCTCAGAGAGAAAAGCGGCCAATGTGACGATCTGGCTTTAAGTCGATTCGATAACAAATGACGAAAACGGACGGATTTCTCAGGTTTTTACTACATATGAACGCTTTTCACATTTTCCCGTGCAACGCGGCTGCTAGTCCTCCTTTCATGCAAAATCATAAGGTTCCACCTCTTGTCCAAGGCACCAAAGCCGGCTAAAAATCAATAATCGATAACCAAAACATGAATTGTACTACTTCTTACTGACCATTGCTTCAACTTAGAAGCTTATTCTGCGTTCTACTATGGTGCTTTTAGTGTCTCCGCATACCGCAGCACGTGAGATAGCTTTGCAGACGATAAACGTAACCGTTTCAGAGAGAAAAGCGGCCAATGTGACGATCTGGCTTTAAGTAGATTCGATAACAAATGAAGAAAACGGACGGATTTCTCAGGTTTTTAGTACATATGAACACTTTTCACATTCTCCCGTGCACCGCGGCTGCTAGTCCTCCTTTCATGCAAAATATTAAGGTCCCAGGTCATGTCCAAGCCACCAAAGCCGGCTAAAATGTGAATAATCGACAATTAAAACTTGAATTGTACTACTTCTTACTGGCTATTGTTTCAACTTAGAAGCTTATTCTGTGTTCTACTATGGTGCTTTTAGTATCTCCGCATACCGCAGCACGCGACATAGCTTTGAAGACGATAAATGTAACCGATTCAGAGAGAAGAGCGGCCAATGTGACGATCTGGCTTTAAGTAGATTCGATAACAATTGACGAAAACGGGCGGATTTCTCAGGTTTTTACTACATATGAACGCTTTTCACATTTTCCCGTGCAACGCGGCTGCTAGTCCTCCTTTCATGCAAAATCATAAGGTTCCACCTCTTGTCCAAGGCACCAAAGCCGGCTAAAAATCAATAATCGATAACCAAAACATGAATTGTACTACTTCTTACTGACCATTGCTTCAACTTAGAAGCTTATTCTGTGTTCTACTATGGTGCTTTTAAGGTCTCCGCATACCGCAGCACGCGACATAGCTTTGCAGACGATAAATGTAACCGTCTCAGAGAGAAAAGCGGCGAATGTGACGATCTGGCTTTAAGTCGATTCTATAACAAATGACGAAAACGGAAGGATTTCTCAGGTTTTTACTACATATGAACACTTTTCACATTTTCCCGTGCAACGCGGCTGCTAGTCCTCCTTTCATGCAAAATCTTAAGGTCCTAGGTCATGTCCAAGCCACCAAAGACGGCTAAAAAGTGAATAATCGACGCCTAAAACTTGAATTGTACTACTTCTTACTGGCTATTACTACAACATAGAAGCTTCTTCTGTGTTCTACTATGGTGCTTTTAGTGTCTCCGCATACCGCAGCACGCGACGTAGCTTTGCAGACGATAAATGTAACCGTCTCAGAGAGAAAAGCGGCCAATGTGACGATCTGGCTTTAAGTCGATTCGATAACAAATGACGAAAACGGAGGGATTTCTCAGGTTTTTAGTACATATGAACACTTTTCACATTCTCCCGTGCAACGCGGCTGCAAGTCCTCCTTTCATGCAAAATCATAAGGTCCTAGGTCATGTCCAAGCCACCAAAGCCGGCTAAAAAGTGAATAATCGACGCCTAAAACTTGAATTGTACTACTTCTTATGGCTATTACTTCAACATAGAAGCTTCTTCTGTGTTCTACTATGGTGCTTTTAGTGTCACCACATACCGCAGCACGCGACATAGCTTTGCAGACGATAAATGTAACCGTCTCAGAGAGAAAAGCGGCCAATGTGACGATCTGGCTTTAAGTCGATTCGATAACAAATGACGAAAACGGACGGATTTCTCAGGTTCTTACTACATATGAACACTTTTCACATTCTCCCATGCAACGCGGCTGCTAGTCCTCCTTTCATGCAAGATCTTAAGGTCCTAGGTCATGTCCAAGCCAACAAAACTGGCTAAAAAGTGAATAATCGACGCCTAAAACTTGAATTGTACTACGTCTTACCGGCTATTACTTCAACTTAGAAGCTTCTTCTGCGTTCTACTATGGTGCTTTTAGTGTCTCCGCATACCGCAGCACGTGAGATAGCTTTGCAGACGATAAACGTAACCGTTTCAGAGAGAAAAGCGGCCAATGTGACGATCTGGCTTTAAGTAGATTCGATAACAAATGAAGAAAACGGACGGATTTCTCAGGTTTTTACTACATATGAACCCTTTTCACAATCTCCCGTGCAACGCAGCTGCTAGTCCTCCTTTCATGCAAAATCTTAAGGTTCGACCTCATGTCCAAGGCACCAAAGCCGGCTAAAAATCAATAATCGATAACCAAAACATGAATTGTACTACTTCTTACTGACCATTGCTTCAACTTAGAAGCTTATTCTGTGTTCTACTATGGTGCTTTTAAGGTCTCCGCATACCGCAGCACGCGACATAGCTTTGCAGACGATAAATGTAACCGTCTCAGAGAGAAAAGCGGCGAATGTGACGATCTGGCTTTAAGTCGATTCTATAACAAATGACGAAAACGGAAGGATTTCTCAGGTTTTTACTACATATGAACACTTTTCACATTTTCCCGTGCAACGCGGCTGCTAGTCCTCCTTTCATGCAAAATCTTAAGGTCCTAGGTCATGTCCAAGCCACCAAAGACGGCTAAAAAGTGAATAATCGACGCCTAAAACTTGAATTGTACTACTTCTTACTGGCTATTACTACAACATAGAAGCTTCTTCTGTGTTCTACTATGGTGCTTTTAGTGTCACCACATACTGCAGCACGCGACATAGCTTTGCAGACGATAAATGTAACCGTCTCAGAGAGAAAAGCGGCCAATGTGGCGATCTGGCTTTAAGTCGATTCGATAACAAATGACGAAAACGGACGGATTTCTCAGGTTTTTACTACATATGAACGCTTTTCACATTTTCCCGTGCAACGCGGCTGCTAGTCCTCCTTTCATGCAAAATCATAAGGTTCCACCTCTTGTCCAAGGCACCAAAGCCGGCTAAAAATCAATAATCGATAACCAAAACATGAATTGTACTACTTCTTACTGACCATTGCTTCAACTTAGAAGCTTCTTCTGCGTTCTACTATGGTGCTTTTAGTGTCTCCGCATACCGCAGCACGTGAGATAGCTTTGCAGACGATAAACGTAACCGTTTCAGAGAGAAAAGCGGCCAATGTGACGATCTGGCTTTAAGTAGATTCGATAACAAATGAAGAAAACGGACGGATTTCTCAGGTTTTTAGTACATATGAACACTTTTCACATTCTCCCGTGCACCGCGGCTGCTAGTCCTCCTTTCATGCAAAATATTAAGGTCCCAGGTCATGTCCAAGCCACCAAAGCCGGCTAAAATGTGAATAATCGACAATTAAAACTTGAATTGTACTACTTCTTACTGGCTATTGTTTCAACTTAGAAGCTTATTCTGTGTTCTACTATGGTGCTTTTAGTATCTCCGCATACCGCAGCACGCGACATAGCTTTGAAGACGATAAATGTAACCGATTCAGAGAGAAGAGCGGCCAATGTGACGATCTGGCTTTAAGTAGATTCGATAACAATTGACGAAAACGGGCGGATTTCTCAGGTTTTTACTACATATGAACGCTTTTCACATTTTCCCGTGCAACGCGGCTGCTAGTCCTCCTTTCATGCAAAATCATAAGGTTCCACCTCTTGTCCAAGGCACCAAAGCCGGCTAAAAATCAATAATCGATAACCAAAACATGAATTGCACTACTTCTTACTGACCATTGCTTCAACTTAGAAGCTTATTCTGTGTTCTACTATGGTGCTTTTAAGGTCTCCGCATACCGCAGCACGCGACATAGCTTTGCAGACGATAAATGTAACCGTCTCAGAGAGAAAAGCGGCGAATGTGACGATCTGGCTTTAAGTCGATTCTATAACAAATGACGAAAACGGAAGGATTTCTCAGGTTTTTACTACATATGAACACTTTTCACATTTTCCCGTGCAACGCGGCTGCTAGTCCTCCTTTCATGCAAGATCTTAAGGTCCTAGGTCATGTCCAAGCCACCAAAACTGGCTAAAAAGTGAATAATCGACGCCTAAAACTTGAATTGTACTACGTCTTACCGGCTATTACTTCAACTTAGAAGCTTCTTCTGCGTTCTACTATGGTGCTTTTAGTGTCTCCGCATACCGCAGCACGTGAGATAGCTTTGCAGACGATAAACGTAACCGTTTCAGAGAGAAAAGCGGCCAATGTGACGATCTGGCTTTAAGTACATTCGATAACAAATGAAGAAAACGGACGGATTTCTCAGGTTTTTACTACATATGAACCCTTTTCACAATCTCCCGTGCAACGCAGCTGCTAGTCCTCCTTTCATGCAAAATCTTAAGGTTCGACCTCATGTCCAAGGCACCAAAGCCGGCTAAAAATCAATAATCGATAACCAAAACATGAATTGTACTACTTCTTACTGACCATTGCTTCAACTTAGAAGCTTATTCTGTGTTCTACTATGGTGCTTTTAAGGTCTCCGCATACCGCAGCACGCGACATAGCTTTGCAGACGATAAATGTAACCGTCTCAGAGAGAAAAGCGGCGAATGTGACGATCTGGCTTTAAGTCGATTCTATAACAAATGACGAAAACGGAAGGATTTCTCAGGTTTTTACTACATATGAACACTTTTCACATTTTCCCGTGCAACGCGGCTGCTAGTCCTCCTTTCATGCAAAATCTTAAGGTCCTAGGTCATGTCCAAGCCACCAAAGACGGCTAAAAAGTGAATAATCGACGCCTAAAACTTGAATTGTACTACTTCTTACTGGCTATTACTACAACATAGAAGCTTCTTCTGTGTTCTACTATGGTGCTTTTAGTGTCACCACATACTGCAGCACGCGACATAGCTTTGCAGACGATAAATGTAACCGTCTCAGAGAGAAAAGCGGCCAATGTGACGATCTGGCTTTAAGTCGATTCGATAACAAATGACGAAAACGGACGGATTTCTCAGGTTTTTACTACATATGAACACCTCTCACATTCTCCCGTGCAACGCTTCTACTAGTCCTCCTTTCATGCAAAATCGTAAGGTCCTAGGTCATGTCCAAGCCACCAAACTGGCTAAAAAGTGAATAATCGACGCCTAAAACTTGAATTGTACTAATTCTTACTGGCTATTACTTCAACTTAGAAGCTTCTTCTGTGTTCTACTATGCTGCTTTTAGTGTCTCCGCATACCGCAGCACGCGACATAGCTTTGCAGACGATAAATGTAACCGTCTCAGAGAGAAAAGCGGCCAATGTGACGATCTGGCTTTAAGTCGATTCGATAACAAAAGACGAAAACGGACGGATTTCTCAGGTTTTTACTACATATGAACACTTTTCACATTCTCCCATGCAACGCGGCTGCTAGTCCTCCTTTCATGCAAAATCTTAAGGTCCTAGGTCATGTCCAAGCCACCAAAACTGGCTAAAAAGTGAATAATCGACGCCTAAAACTTGAATTGTACTACTTCTTACCGGCTATTACTTCAACTTAGAAGCTTCTTCTGTGTTCTACTATGGTGCTTTTAGTGTCTACGCATACCGCAGCACGCGACGTAGCTTTGCAGACGATAAATGTAACCGTCTCAGAGAGAAAAGCGGCCAATGTGACGATCTGGCTTTAAGTCGATTCGATAACAAATGACGAAAACGGAGGGATTTCTCAGGTTTTTAGTACATATGAACACTTTTCACATTCTCCCGTGCAACGCGGCTGCAAGTCCTCCTTTCATGCAAAATCATAAGGTCCTAGGTCATGTCCAAGCCACCAAAGCCGGCTAAAAAGTGAATAATCGACGCCTAAAACTTGAATTGTACTACTTCTTATGGCTATTACTTCAACATAGAAGCTTCTTCTGTGTTCTACTATGGTGCTTTTAGTGTCACCACATACCGCAGCACGCGACATAGCTTTGCAGACGATAAATGTAACCGTCTCAGAGAGAAAAGCGGCCAATGTGACGATCTGGCTTTAAGTCGATTCGATAACAAATGACGAAAACGGACGGATTTCTCAGGTTCTTACTACATATGAACACTTTTCACATTCTCCCATGCAACGCGGCTGCTAGTCCTCCGTTCATGCAAGATCTTAAGGTCCTAGGTCATGTCCAAGCCACCAAAACTGGCTAAAAAGTGAATAATCGACGCCTAAAACTTGAATTGTACTACGTCTTACCGGCTATTACTTCAACTTAGAAGCTTCTTCTGCGTTCTACTATGGTGCTTTTAGTGTCTCCGCATACCGCAGCACGTGAGATAGCTTTGCAGACGATAAACGTAACCGTTTCAGAGAGAAAAGCGGCCAATGTGACGATCTGGCTTTAAGTAGATTCGATAACAAATGAAGAAAACGGACTCATTTCTCAGGTTTTTACTACATATGAACCCTTTTCACAATCTCCCGTGCAACGCAGCTGCTAGTCCTCCTTTCATGCAAAATCTTAAGGTTCGACCTCATGTCCAAGGCACCAAAGCCGGCTAAAAATCAATAATCGATAACCAAAACATGAATTGTACTACTTCTTACTGACCATTGCTTCAACTTAGAAGCTTATTCTGTGTTCTACTATGGTGCTTTTAAGGTCTCCGCATACCGCAGCACGCGACATAGCTTTGCAGACGATAAATGTAACCGTCTCAGAGAGAAAAGCGGCGAATGTGACGATCTGGCTTTAAGTCGATTCTATAACAAATGACGAAAACGGAAGGATTTCTCAGGTTTTTACTACATATGAACACTTTTCACATTTTCCCGTGCAACGCGGCTGCTAGTCCTCCTTTCATGCAAAATCTTAAGGTCCTAGGTCATGTCCAAGCCACCAAAGACGGCTAAAAAGTGAATAATCGACGCCTAAAACTTGAATTGTACTACTTCTTACTGGCTATTACTACAAAATAGAAGCTTCTTCTGTGTTCTACTATGATGCTTTTAGTGTCACCACATACTGCAGCACGCGACATAGCTTTGCAGACGATAAATGTAACCCTCTCAGAGAGAAAAGCGGCCAATGTGACGATCTGGCTTTAAGTCGATTCGATAACAAATGACGAAAACGGACGGATTTCTCAGGTTTTTACTACATATGAACACCTCTCACATTCTCCCGTGCAACGCTTCTACTAGTCCTCCTTTCATGCAAAATCTTAAGGTCCTAGGTCATGTCCAAGCCACCAAACTGGCTAAAAAGTGAATAATCGACGCCTAAAACTTGAATTGTACTAATTCTTACTGGCTATTACTTCAACTTAGAAGCTTCTTCTGTGTTCTACTATGCTGCTTTTAGTGTCTCCGCATACCGCAGCACGCGACATAGCTTTGCAGACGATAAATGTAACCGTCTCAGAGAGAAAAGCGGCCAATGTGACGATCTGGCTTTAAGTCGATTCGATAACAAAAGACGAAAACGGACGGATTTCTCAGGTTTTTACTACATATGAACACTTTTCACATTCTCCCATGCAACGCGGCTGCTAGTCCTCCTTTCATGCAAAATCTTAAGGTCCTAGGTCATGTCCAAGCCACCAAAACTGGCTAAAAAGTGAATAATCGACGCCTAAAACTTGAATTGTACTACTTCTTACCGGCTATTACTTCAACTTAGAAACTTCTTCTGTGTTCTACTATGGTGCTTTTAGTGTCTCCGCATACCGCAGCACGCGACGTAGCTTTGCAGACGATAAATGTAACCGTCTCAGAGAGAAAAGCGGCCAATGTGACGATCTGGCTTTAAGTCGATTCGATAACAAATGACGAAAACGGACGGATTTCTCAGGTTTTTAGTACATATGAACACTTTTCACATTCTCCCGTGCAACGCGGCTGCAAGTCCTCCTTTCATGCAAAATCATAAGGTCCTAGGTCATGTCCAAGCCACCAAAGCCGGCTAAAAAGTGAATAATCGACGCCTAAAACTTGAATTGTACTACTTCTTATAGCTATTACTTCAACATAGAAGCTTCTTCTGTGTTCTACTATGGTGCTTTTAGTGTCTCCGCATACCGCAGCACGCGACATAGCTTTGCAGACGATAAATGTAACCGTCTCAGAGAGAAAAGCGGCCAATGTGACGATCTGGCTTTAAGTCGATTCGATAACAAATGACGAAAACGGACGGATTTCTCAGGTTTTTAGTACATATGAACACTTTTCACATTCTCCCGTGCAACGCGGCTGCTAGTCCTCCTTTCATGCAAAATCTTAAGGTCCTAGGTCATGTCCAAGCCAATAAAGCCGGCTAAAAAGTGAATAATCGACAACTAATACTTGAATTGTACTACTTGTTACTTTTTATTGCTTCAACTTAGAAGCTTCTTCTGTGTTCTACTATGGTGCTTTTAGTGTCTCCGCATACCGCAGCACGTGACATAGCTTTGCAGACGATTAACGTAACCATTTCAGAGAGAAAAGCGGCCATAGTGACGATCTGGCTTTAAGTCGATTCGATAACAAATGACGAAAACGGACGGATTTCTCAGGTTTTTACTACATATGAACCCTTTTCACATACTCCCGTGCAACTCAGCTACTAGTCCTTCTTTCAAGCAAAATCTTGAGGTTCGACCTCATGTCCAAGGCACCAAAGCCGGCTAAAGATCAATAATCGATAGCCAAAACTTGAATTGTACTACTTCTTACTGGCCATTGCTTCAACTTAGAAGCTTATTCTGTGTTCCACTATGGTGCTTTTAGTGTCTCCGCATACCGCAGCACGCGACATAGCTTTGCAGACGATAAATGTAACCGTCTCAGAGAGAAAATCGGCCAATGTGACGATCTGGCTTTAAGTCGATTCGATAACAAATGACGAAAACGGACGGATTTCTCAGCTTTTTACTACATATGAACACTTTTCACATTCTCCCGTGCAACGCGGCTGCTAGTCCTACTTTCATGCAAAATCTTAAAGTCCTAGGTCATGTCCAAGCCACCAAAGCCGGCTAAAAAGTGAATAATCGACGCCTAAAACTTGAATTGTACTACTTCTTACTGGCTATTACTTCATTTTAGAAGCTTCTTCTGTGTTCTACTATGGTGCTTTTAGTGTCTCCGCATACCACAGCACGCGACATAGCTTTGCAGACGATAAATGTAACCGTCTCAGAGAGAAAAGCGGCCAATGTGACGATCTGGCTTTAAGTCGATTCGTTAACAAATGACGAAAACGGACGGATATCTCAGGTTCTTACTACATATGAACACCTTTCACATTCTCCCGTGCAACGCGGCTACCAGTCCTCCTTTCATGCAAAATCTTAAGGTCCTAGGTCATGTCCAAGCCACCAAAACTGGCTAAAAAGTGAATAATCGACGCCTAAAACTTGAATTGTACTACTTCTTACTGGCTATTACTTCAACTTCGAAGCTTCTTCTGTGTTCTACTATGCTGCTTTTAGTGTCTCCGCATACCGCAGCACGCGAAATAGCCTTGCAGACGATAAACGTAACCATTTCAGAGAGAAAAGCGGCCATAGTGACGATCTGGCTTTAAGTCGATTCGATAACAAATGACGAAAACGGACGGATTTCTCAAGTTTTTACTACATATGAACCCTTTTGACATTCTCCCGTGCAACGCAGCTTCTAGTCCTCCTTTCAAGCAAAATCTTAAGGTTCGACCTCATGTCCAAGGCACCAAAGCCGGCTAAAGATCAATAATCGATAGCCAAGACTTGAATTGTACTACTTCTTACTGGCCATTGTTTCAACTTAGAAGCTTATTCTGTGTTCCACTATTGTGCTTTTAGTGTCTCCGCATACCGCAGCACGCGAAATTAGCTTTGCAGACGATAAATGTAACCGTCTCAGAGAGAAAAGCGGCCAATGTGACGCGACATCGATAACAAATGACGAAAACGGACGGATTTCTCAGGTTTTTAGTACATATGAACACTTTTTACATTCTCCCGTGCAACGCGGCTGCTAGTCCTCCTTTCAAGCAAAATCTTAAGGTACTAGGTCATGTCCAAGCCAATAAAGCCGGCTAAAAAGTGAATAATCGACAACTATAACTTGAATTGTACTACTTCGTACTGGTTATTGCTTCAACTTAGAAGCTTCTTCTGTGTTCTACTATGGTGCTTTTAGTGTCTCCGCATACCGCAGCACGCGACATAGCTTTGCAGACGATAAATGTAACCGTCTCAGAGATAAAAGCGGCCAATGTGGCGATCTGGCTTTAAGTCGAATCGATAACAAATGACGAAAACGGACGGATTTCTCAGGTTTTTAGTACATATGAACACTTTTCACATTCTCCCGTGCAACGCGGCTGCTAATCCTCCTTTCATGCAAAATCTTAAGGTACTAGGTCATGTCCAAGCCAATAAAGCCGGCTAAAAAGTGAATAATCGACAACTAATACTTGAATTATACTACTCGTTACTTTTTATTGCTTCAACTTAGAAGCTTCTTCTGTGTTCTACTATGGTGCTTTTAGTGTCTCCGCATACCGCAGCACGTGACATAGCCTTGCAGACGATAAACGTAACCATTTCAGAGAGAAAAGCGGCCAATGTGACGATCTGGCTTTAAGTCGATTCGATAACAAATGACGAAAATGGACGAATTTCTCAGGTTTTTACTACATATGAACACCTTTCACATTCTCCCGTGCAACGCGCCTACCAGTCCTCCTTTCATGCAAAGTCTTAAGGTCCTAGGTCATGTCCAAGCCACCAAAACTGGCTAAAAAGTGAATAATCGACGCCTAAAACTTGAATTGTACTACATCTTACTGGCTATTACTTCAACTTAGAAGCTTCTTCTGTGTTCTACTATGGTGCTTTTAGTGTCTCCGCATACCGCAGCACGCGACATAGCTTTGCAGACGATAAATGTAACCGGCTCAGAGAAAGAAACGGCCAATGTGACGATCTGGCTTTAAGTCGATTCGATAACAAATGACGAAAACGGACGGATTTCTTAGGTTTTTAGTACATATGAACACTTTTCACATTCTCCCGTGCAACGCGGCTGCAAGTCCTCCTTTCATGCAAAATCATTAGGTACTAGGTCATGTCCAAGCCAATAAAGCCGGCTAAAAAGTGAATAATCGACAACTAATACTTGAATTGTACTACTTGTTACTTTTTATTGCTTCAACTTAGAAGCTTCTTCTGTGTTCTACTATGGTGTTTTTAGTGTCTCCGCATACCGCAGCACGTGACAAAGCTTTGCAGACGATAAACGTAACCATTTCAGAGAGAAAAGCGGCCATAGTGACGATCTGGCTTTAAGTCGATTCGATAACAAATGACGAAAACGGACGGATTTCTCAGGTTTTTATAACATATGAACCCTTTTCACATACTCCCGTGCAACGCAGCTGCTAGTCCTTCTTTCAAGCAAAATCTTAAGGTTCGACCTCATGTCCAAGGCTCCGAAGCCGGCTAAAGATCAATAATCGATTGCCAAACTTGAATTGTACTACTTCTTACTGGCCATTGCTTCAACTTAGAAGCTTATTCTGTGTTCCACTATGGTGCTTTTAGTGTCTCCGCTTACCGCAGCACGCGACATAGCTTTGCAGACGATAAATGTAACCGTCTCAGAGAGAAAAGCGGCCAATGTGACGATCTGGCTTTAAGTCGATTCGATAACAAATGACGAAAACGGACGGATTTCTCAGCTTTTTACTACATATGAACACTTTTCACATTCTCCCGTGCAACGCGGCTGCTAGTCCTACTTTCATGCAAAATCTTAAAGTCCTAGGTCATGTCCAAGCCACCAAAGCCGGCTAAAAAGTGAATAATCGACACCCAAAACTTGAATTGTACTACTTCTTACTGGCTATTACTTCATTTTAGAAGCTTCTTCTGTGTTCTACTATGGTGCTTTTAGTGTCTCCGCATACCACAGCACGCGACATAGCTTTGCAGACGATAAATGTAACCGTCTCAGAGAGAAAAGCGGCCAATGTGACGATCTGGCTTTAAGTCGATTCGTTAACAAATGACGAAAACAGACGGATATCTCAGGTTTTTACTACATATGAACACATTTCACATTCTCCCGTGCAACGCGGCTACCAGTCCTCCTTTCATGCAAAATCTTAAGGTCCTAGGTCATGTCCAAGCCAACAAAACTGGCAAAAAAGTGAATAATCGACGCCTAAAACTTGAATTGTACTACTTCTTACTGGCTATTACTTCAACTTAGAAGCTTCTTCTGTGTTCTACTATGCTGCTTTTAGTGCCTCCGCATACCGCAGCACGCGACATAGCTTTGCAGACGATAAATGTAACGGTCTCAGAGAGAAAAGCGGCCAATGTGACGATCTGGCTTTAAGTCGATTCGATAACAAATGACGAAAACGGACGGATTTCTCAGGTTTTTAGTACATAGGAACACTTTTCACATTCTCCCGCGCAACGCTTCTGCAAGTCCTCCTTTCATGCAAAATCGTAAGGTAATAGGTCATGTCCAAGCCAATAAAGCCGGCTAAAAAGTGAATAATCGACAACGGATACTTGAATTGTACTACTCGTTACTTTTTATTGCTTCAACTTAGAAGCTTCTTCTGTGCTCTACTACGGTGCTTTTAGTGTCTCCGCATACCGCAGCACGTGACAGAGCCTTGCAGACGATAAACGTAACCATTTCAGAGAGAAAAGCGGCCATAGTGACGATCTGGCTTTAAGTCGATTCGATAACAAATGACGAAAACGGACGGATTTCTCAGGTTTTTACTACATATGAACCCTTTTCACATTCTCCCGTGCAACGCAGCTGCTAGTCCTCCTTTCAAGCAAAATCTTAAGGTTCGACCTCATGTCCAAGGCACCAAAGCCGGCTAAAGATCAATAATCGATAGCCAAGACTTGAATTGTACTACTTCTTACTGGCCATTGTTTCAACTTAGAAGCTTATTCTGTGTTCCACTATGGTGCTTTTAGTGTCTCCGCATACCGCAGCACGCGACATAGGTTTGCAGACGATAAATGTAACCGTCTCAGAGAGAAAAGCGGCCAATGTGACGATCTGGCTTTAAGTCGATTCGATAACAAATGACGAAAACGGACGGATTTCTCAGGTTTTTAGTACATATGAACACTTTTCACATTCTCCCGTGCAACGCGGCTGCTAGTCCTCCTTTCAAGCAAAATCTTAAGGTAGTAGGTCATGTCCATGCCAATAAAGCCGGCTAAAAAGTGAATAATCGACAACTAAAACTTGAATTGTACTACTTCGTACTGGTTATTGCTTCAACTTAGAAGCTTCTTCTGTGTTCTACTATGCTGCTTTTAGTGTCTCCGCATACCGCAGCACGCGACATAGCTTTGCAGACGATAAATGTAACCGTCTCAGAGAGAAAAGCGGCCAATGTGACGATCTGGCTTTAAGTCGATTCGATAACAAATGACGAAAACGGACGGATTTCTCAGGTTTTTAGTACATATGAACGCTTTTCACATTCTCCCGTGCAACGCGGCTGCTAATCCTCCTTTCATGCAAAATCTTAAGGTACTAGGTCATGTCCAAGCCAATAAAGCCGGCTAAAAAGTGAATAATCGACAACTCTTACATGAATTGTACAACTTGTTACTTTTTATTGCTTCAACTTAGAAGCTTCTTCTGTGTTCTACTATGGTGCTTTTAGTGTCTCCGCATACCGCAGCACGTGACATTGCTTTGCAGACGATAAACGTAACCATTTCAGAGAGAAAAGCGGCCATAGTGACGATCTGGCTTTAAGTCGATTCGATAACAAATGACGAAAACGGACGGATTTCTCAGGTTTTTACTACATATGAACCCTTTTCACATACTCCCGTGCAACGCAGCTGCTAGTCTTTCTTTCAAGCAAAATCTTAAGGTTCGACCTCATGTCCAAGGCACCAAAGCCGGCTAAAGATCAATAATCGATAGACAAAACTTGAATTGTACTACTTCTTACTGGCCATTGCTTCAACTTAGAAGCTTATTCTGTGTTCCACTATGGTGCTTTTAGTGTCTCCGCATACCGCAGCACGCGACATAGCTTTGCAGACGATAAATGTAACCGTCTCAGAGAGAAAAGCGGCCAATGTGACGATCTGGCTTTAAGTCGATTCGTTAACAAATGACGAAAACGGACGGATATCTCAGGTTTTTACTACATATGAACACCTTTCACATTCTGCCGTGCAACGCGGCTACCAGTCCTCCTTTCATGCAAAATCTTAAGGTCCTAGGTCATGTCCAAGCCACCAAAACTCGCTAAAAAGTGAATAATCGACGCCTAAAACTTGAATTGTACTACTTCTTACTGGCTATTACTTCAACTTAGAAGCTTCTTCTGTGTTCTACTATGCTGCTTTTAGTGTCTCCGCATACCGCAGCACGCGACATAGCTTTGCAGACGATAAATGTAACCGTCTCAGAGAGAAAAGCGGCCAATGTGACGATCTGGCTTTAAGTCGATTCGATAACAAATGACGAAAACGGACGGATTTCTCAGGTTTTTAGTACATATGAACGCTTTTCACATTCTCCCGTGCAACGCGGCTGCTAGTCCTCCTTTCAAGCAAAATCTTAAGATACTAGGTCATGTCCAAGCCAATAAAGCCGGCTAAAAAGTGAATAATCGACAACTAAAACTTGAATTGTACTACTTCGTACTGGTTATTGCTTCAACTTAGAAGCTTCTTCTGTGTTCTACTATGGTGCTTTTAGTGTCTCCGCATACCGCAGCACGCGACATAGCTTTGGAGACGATAAATGTAACCGTCTCAGAGAGAAAAGCGGCCAATGTGGCGATCTGGCTTTAAGTCGATTCGATAACAAATGACGAAAACGGAAAGATTTCTCAGGTTTTTAGTACATATGACCACTTTTCACATTCTCCCGTGCAACGCGGCTGCTAATCCTCCTTTCATGCAAAATCTTAAGGTACTAGGTCATGCCCAAGCCAATAAAGCCGGCTAAAAAGTGAATAATCGACAACTAATACTTGAATTGTACTACTCGTTACTTTTTATTGCTTCAACTTAGAAGTTTCTTCTGTGTTCTACTATGGTGCTTTTAGTGTCTCCGCATACCGCAGCACGTGACATAGCCTTGCAGACGATAAACGTAACCATTTCAGAGAGAAAAGCGGCCATAGTGACGATCTGGCTTTAAGTCGATTCGATAACAAATGACGAAAACGGACGGATTTCTTTGGTTTTTACTACATATGAACCCTTTTCACATTCTCCCGTGCAACGCAGCTGCTAGTCCTCCTTTCAAGCAAGATCTTAAGGTTCGACCTCATGTCCAAGGCACCAAAGCCGGCTAAAGATCAATAATCGATAGCCAAGACTTGAATTGTACTACTTCTTACTGGCCATTGCTTCAACTTAGAAGCTTATTCTGTGTTCCACTATGGTGCTTTTAGTGTCTCATCATACCGCAGCACGCGACATAGCTTTACAGACGATAAATGTAACCGTCTCAGAGAGAAAAGCGGCCAATGTGACGATCTGGCTTTAAGTCGATTTGATAACAAAAGACGAAAACGAACGGATTTCTCAGGTTTTTACTACATATGAACACTTTTCACATTCTCCCGTGCACCGCGGCTGCTAGTCCTCCTTTTATGCAAAATCTTAAGGTTCCACCTCATGTCCAAGGCACCAAAGCCGGCTAAAAATCAATAATCGATAGCCATAACTTGAATTGTACTACTTCTTACTGACCATTGCTTCAACTTAGAAGCTTTTTCTGTGTTCTACTATGGTGCTTTTAGTGTCTCCGCAAACCGCAGCACGTGACATAGCTTTGCAGACGATAAACGTAACCGTTTCAGAGAGAAAAGCATCCAATGTGACGATCTGGCTTTAAGTCGATTCGATAACGAAAACACGCGATCTAGTGTTTTCTCAGGTTTTTACTACATATGAACCCTTTTCACATTCTCCCGTGCAACGCGGCTGCTAGTCCTCCTTTCAAGCAAAATCTTAAGGTAGTAGGTCATGTCCATGCCAATAAAGCCGGCTAAAAAGTGAATAATCGACAACTAAAACTTGAATTGTACTACTTCGTACTGGTTATTGCTTCAACTTAGAAGCTTCTTCTGTGTTCTACTATGGTGCTTTTAGTGTCTCCGCATACCGCAGCACGCGACATAGCTTTGCAGACGATAAATGTAACCGTCTCAGAGAGAAATGCGGCCAATGTGGCGATCTGGCTTTAAGTCGATTCGATAACAAATGACGAAAACGGACGGATTTCTCAGGTTTTTAGTACATATGAACACTTTTCACATTCTCCCGTGCAACGCGGCTGCTAATCCTCCTTTCATGCAAAATCTTAAGGTACTAGGTCATGTCCAAGCCAATAAAGCCGGCTAAAAAGTGAATAATCGACAACTCTTACATGAATTGTACAACTTGTTACTTTTTATTGCTTCAACTTAGAAGCTTCTTCTGTGTTCTACTATGGTGCTTTTAGTGTCTCCGCATACCGCAGCACGTGACATTGCTTTGCAGACGATAAACGTAACCATTTCAGAGAGAAAAGCGGCCATAGTGACGATCTGGCTTTAAGTCGATTCGATAACAAATGACGAAAACGGACGGATTTCTCAGGTTTTTACTACATATGAACCCTTTTCACATACTCCCGTGCAACGCAGCTGCTAGTCTTTCTTTCAAGCAAAATCTTAAGGTTTCGACCTCATGTCCAAGGCACCAAAGCCGGCTAAAGATCAATAATCGATAGACAAAACTTGAATTGTACTACTTCTTACTGGCCATTGCTTCAACTTAGAAGCTATTCTGTGTTCCACTATGGTGCTTTTAGTGTCTCCGCATACCGCAGCACGCGACATAGCTTTGCAGACGATAAATGTAACCGTCTCAGAGAGAAAAGCGGCCAATGTGACGATCTGGCTTTAAGTCGATACGATAACAAATGACGAAAACGGACGGATTTCTCAGGTTTTTAGTACATAGGAACACTTTTCACATTCTCCCGTGCAACGCTTCTGCAAGTCCTCCTTTCATGCAAAATCTTAAGGTAATAGGTCATGTCCAAGCCAATAAAGCCGGCTAAAAAGTGAATAATCGACAACTAATACTTGAATTGTACTACTCGTTACTTTTTATTGCTTCAACTTAGAAGCTTCTTCTGTGTTCTACTATGGTGCTTTTAGTGTCTCCGCATACCGCAGCACGTGACATAGCCTTGCAGACGATAAACGTAACCATTTCAGAGAGAAAAGCGGCCATAGTGACGATCTGGCTTTAAGTCGATTCGTTAACAAATGACGAAAACGGACGGATATCCCAGGTTTTTACTACATATGAACACCTTTCACATTCTGCCGTGCAACGCGGCTACCAGTCCTCCTTTCATGCAAAATCTTAAGGTCCTAGGTCATGTCCAAGCCACCAAAACTCGCTAAAAAGTGAATAATCGACGCCTAAAACTTGAATTGTACTACTTCTTACTGGCTATTACTTCAACTTAGAAGCTTCTTCTGTGTTCTACTATGCTGCTTTTAGTGTCTCCGCATACCGCAGCACGCGACATAGCTTTGCAGACGATAAATGTAACCGTCTCAGAGAGAAAAGCGGCCAATGTGACGATCTGGCTTTAAGTCGATACGATAACAAATGACGAAAACGGACGGATTTCTCAGGTTTTTAGTACATAGGAACACTTTTCACATTCTCCCGTGCAACGCTTCTGCAAGTCCTCCTTTCATGCAAAATCTTAAGGTAATAGGTCATGTCCAAGCCAATAAAGCCGGCTAAAAAGTGAATAATCGACAACTAATACTTGAATTGTACTACTCGTTACTTTTTATTGCTTCAACTTAGAAGCTTCTTCTGTGTTCTACTATGGTGCTTTTAGTGTCTCCGCATACCGCAGCACGTGACATAGCCTTGCAGACGATAAACGTAACCATTTCAGAGAGAAAAGCGGCCATAGTGACGATCTGGCTTAAGTCGATTCGATAACAAATGACGAAACGGACGGATTTCTCAGGTTTTTACTACATATGAACACTTTTCACATTCTCCCGTGCAACGCAGCTGCTAGTCCTCCTTTCAAGCAAAATCTTAAGGTTCGACCTCATGTCCAAGGCACCAAAGCCGGCTATAGATCAATAATCGATAGCCAAGACTTGAATTGTACTACTTCTTACTGGCCATTGTTTCAACTTAGAAGCTTATTCTGTGTTCCACTATGGTGCTTTTAGTGTCTCCGCATACCGCAGCACGCGACATAGGTTTCCAGACGATAAATGTAACCGTCTCAGAGATAAAAGCGGCCAATGTGACGATCTGGCTTTAAGTCGATTCGATAACAAATGACGAAAACGGACGGATTTCTCAGGTTTTTAGTACATATGAACGCTTTTCACATTCTCCCGTGCAACGCGGCTGCTAGTCCTCCTTTCAAGCAAAATCTTAAGATACTAGGTCATGTCCAAGCCAATAAAGCCGGCTAAAAAGTGAATAATCGACAACTAAAACTTGAATTGTACTACTTCGTACTGGTTATTGCTTCAACTTAGAAGCTTCTTCTGTGTTCTGCTATGGTGCTTTTAGTGTCTCCGCATACCGCAGCACGCGACATAGCTTTGCAGACGATAAATGTAACCGTCTCAGAGAGAAAAGCGGCCAATGTGGCGATCTGGCTTTAAGTCGATTCGATAACAAATGACGAAAACGGAAAGATTTCTCTGGTTTTTAGTACATATGACCACTTTTCACATTCTCCCGTGCAACGCGGCTGCTAATCTTCCTTTCATGCAAAATCTTAAGGTACTAGGTCATGCCCAAGCCAATAAAGCCGGCTAAAAAGTGAATAATCGACAACTAATACTTGAATTGTACTACTCGTTACTTTTTATTGCTTCAACTTAGAAGCTTCTTCTGTGTTCTACTATGGTGCTTTTAGTGTCTCGGCATACCGCAGCACGTGACATAGCCTTGCAGACGATAAACGTAACCATTTCAGAGAGAAAAGCGGCCATAGTGACGATCTGGCTTTAAGTCGATTCGATAACAAATGACGAAAACGGACGGATTTCTCTGGTTTTTACTACATATGAACCCTTTTCACATTCTCCCGTGCAACGCAGCTGCTAGTCCTCCTTTCAAGCAAGATCTTAAGGTTCGACCTCATGTCCAAGGCACCAAAGCCGGCTAAAGATCAATAATCGATAGCCATGACTTGAATTGTACTACTTCTTACTGGCCATTGCTTCAACTTAGAAGCTTATTCTGTGTTCCACTATGGTGCTTTTAGTGTCTCATCATACCGCAGCACGCGACATAGCTTTACAGACGATAAATGTAACCGTCTCAGAGAGAAAAGCGGCCAATGTGACGATCTGGATTTAAGTCGATTTGATAACAAAAGACGAAAACGAACGGATTTCTCAGGTTTTTACTACATATGAACACTTTTCACATTCTCCCGTGCACCGCGGCTGCTAGTCCTCCTTTTATGCAAAATCTTAAGGTTCCACCTCATGTCCAAGGCACCAAAGCCGGCTAAAAATCAATAATCGATAGCCATAACTTGAATTGTACTACTTCTTACTGACCATTGCTTCAACTTAGAAGCTTTTTCTGTGTTCTACTATGGTGCTTTTAGTGTCTCCGCATACCGCAGCACGTGACATAGCTTTGCAGACGATAAACGTAACCGTTTCAGAGAGAAAAGCATCCAATGTGACGATCTGGCTTTAAGTCGATTCGATAACGAATGACGAAAACGGACGGATTTCTCAGGTTTTTACTACATATGAACCCTTTTCACATTCTCCCGTGCAACGCGGCTGCTAGTCCTCCTTTCAAGCAAAATCTTAAGGTACTAGGTCATGTCCAAGCCAATAAAGCCGGCTAAAAAGTGAATAATCGACAACTAAAACTTGATTTGTACTACTTCGTACTGGTTATTGCTTCAACTTAGAAGCTTCTTGTGTGTTGTACTATGGTGATTTTAGTGTCTCCGCATACCGCAGCACATGACATAGCTTTGCAGACGACAAACGTAACCGTTTCAGAGAGAAAATCGTCCATAGTGACGATCTGGCTTTAAGTCGATTCGATAACAAATGACGAAAGCGAACGGATTTCTCAGGTTTTTACTACATATGAACATTTTTCACATTCTCCCGTGCACCGCGGCTGCTAGTCCTCCTTTCATGCAAAATATTAAGGTCCTAGGTCATGTCCAAGCCACCAAAGCCGGCTAAAATGTGAATAATCGATAGCCAAAACTTGAATTGTACTACTTCTTACTGGCTATTGCTTCAACTTAGAAGCTTCTTCAGTGTTCTACTATGGTGCTTTTAGTGTCTCCGCATACCGCAGCACGCGACATAGCTTTGCAGACGATAAATGTAACCGATTCAGAGAGAAGAGCGGCCAATGTGACGATCTGGCTTTAAGTAGATTCGGTAACAAATGACGAAAACGGGCGGATTTCTCAGGTTTTTTCTACATATGAACCCTTTCCACATTCTCCCGTGCAACGCAGCTGCTAGTCCTCCTTTCATGCAAAATCCTAAGGTTCCACCTCATGTCCAAGGCACCAAAGCCGGCTAAAAATCAATAATCGATAACCAAAACTTGAATTGTACTGCTTCTTATGGGTATTGCTTCAACTTAGAAGCTTCTTCTGTGTTCTACTATGGTGCTTTTAGTTCCTCCGCATACCGCAGCACGCGACATAGCTTTGCAGACGATAAATGTAACCGTCTCAGAGAGAATGGCGGCCATAGTGACGATCTGGCTTTAAGTCGATTCGATAACAAATGACGAAAACGGACGGATTTCTCAGGTTTTTACTACATATGAACACCTTACACATTCTCCCGTGCAACGCGGCTACCAGTCCTCCTTTCATGCAAAATCTTAAGGTCCTAGGTCATGTCCAAGCCACCAAAACTTTCTAAAAAGTAAATAATCGACGCCTAAAACTTGAATTGTACTACTTCTTACTGGCTATTACTTCAACCTAGAAGCTTCTTCTGTGTTCTACTATAGTGCTTTTAGTGTCTCCGCATACCGCAGCACGCGACATAGCTTTGCAGACGATAAATGTAACCGTCTCAGAGAGAAGAGCGTCAATGTGACGATCTGGCTTTAAGTCGATTCGATAACAAATGACGAAAAGGGACGAATTTCTCAGGTTTTTACTACATATGAACACTTTTCACATTCTCCCGTGGAACGCGGCTGCTAGTCCTCCTTTCATGCAAAATCGTAAGGTACTAGGTCATGTCCAAGCCAATAAAGCCGCCTAAAAAGTGAATAATCGACAACTAATATTGAATTGTACTACTTGTTACTTTTTATTGCTTCAACTTAGAAGCTTCTTCTGTGTTCTACTATGGTGCTTTTAGTGTCTCCGCATACCGCACCACGTGACATAGCTTTGCAGACGATAAACGTAACCGTTTCAGAGAGAAAAGCATCCAATGTGACGATCTGGCTTTAAGTCGATTCGATAACGAATGACGAAAACGGACGGATTTCTCAGGTTTTTACTACATATGAACCCTTTTCACATTCTCCCGTGCAACGCGGCTGCTAGTCCTCCTTTCAAGCAAAATCTTAAGGTACTAGGTCATGTCCAAGCCAATAAAGCCGGCTGAAAAGTGAATAATCGGCAACTAAAACTTGATTTGTACTACTTCGTACTGGTTATTGCTTCAACTTAGAAGCTTCTTGGGTGTTCTACTATGGTGATTTTAGTGTCTCCGCATACCGCAGCACGTGACATAGCTTTGCAGACGATAAACGTAACCATTTCAGAGAGAAAAGCGGCCATAGTGACGATCTGGCTTTAAGTCGATTCGATAACAAATGACGAAAGCGAACGGATTTCTCAGGTTTTTTCTACATATGAACACTTTTCACATTCTCCCGTGCACCGCGGCTGCTAGTCCTCCTTTCATGCAAAATATTAAGGTCCTAGGTCATGTCCAAGCCACCAAAGCCGGCTAAAATGTGAATAATCGATAGCCAAAACTTGAATTGTGCTACTTCTTACTGCCTATTGCTTCAACTTAGAAGCTTCTTCTGTGTTCTACTATGGTGCTTTTAGTGTCTCCGCATACCGCAGCACGCGACATAGCTTTGAAGACGATAAATGTAACCGTCTCAGAGAGAAAAGCGGCCAATGTGGCGATCTGGCTTTAAGTCGATTCGATAACAAATGACGAAAACGGACGGATTTCTCAGGTTTTTACTACATATGAACACCTCTCACATTCTCCCGTGCAACGCTTCTACTAGTCCTCCATTCATGCAAAATCTTAAGGTCCTAGGTCATGTCCAAGCCACCAAACTGGTTAAAAAGTGAATAATCGACGCCTAAAACTTGAATTGTACTAATTCTTACTGGCTATTACTTCAACTTAGAAGCTTCTTCTGTGTTCTACTATGGTGCTTTTAGTGTCTCCGCATACCGCAGCAAGCGACATAGCTTTGCAGACGATAAATGTAACCGTCTCAGAGAGAAAAGCGGAAAATGTGACGATCTGGCTTTAAGTCGATTCGATAACAAATGACGAAAACGGACGGATTTCTCAGGTTTTTAGTACATATGAACACTTTTCACATTCACCCGTGCAACGCGGCTGCTAGTCCTTCTTTCATGCAAAATCTTAAGGTCCTAGGTCATGTCCAAGCCACCAAAGACGGCTAAAAAGTGAATAATCGACGCCTAAAACTTGAATTGTACTACTTCTTACTGGCTATTACTTCAACATAGAAGCTTCTTATGTGTTCTACTATGGTGCTTTTAGTGTCTCCGCATACCGCAGCACGCGACATAGCTTTGCAGACGATAAATGTAACCGTCTCAGAGAGAAAAACGGCCAATGTGACGATCTGGCTTTAAGTTGATTCGATAACAAATGACGAAAACGGGCGGATTTCTCAGGTTTTTACTACATATGAACCCTTTTCACATACTCCCGTGCAACGCGGCTGCTAGTCCTCCGTTCATGCAAAAACCTAAGGTTCCACCTCTTTTCCAAGGCACCAAAGCCGCTAAAAATCAATAATCGATAACCAAAACTTGAATTGTACTGCTTCTTATGGCTATTGCTTCAACTTAGAAGCTTCTTCTGTGTTCTACTATGGTGCTTTTAGTGTCTCCGCATACCGCAGCACGCGACATAGCTTTGCAGACGATAAATGTAACCGTCTCAGAGAGAAAAGCGGCCAATGTGACGATCTGGCTTTAAGTCGATTCGATAACAAATGACGAAAACGGACGGATTTCTCAGGTTTTTAGTACATATGAACACTTTTCACATTCTCCCGTGCAACGCGGCTGCAAGTCCTCCTTTCATGCAAAATCTTTAGGTACTAGGTCATGTCCAAGCCAATAAAGCCGGCTAAAAAGTGAATAATCGACAACTAATACTTGAATTGTACTACTTGTTACTTTTTATTGCTTCAACTTAGAAGCTTCTTCTGTGTTCTACTATGGTGCTTTTAGTGTCTCCGCATACCGCAGCACGTGACATAGCTTTGCAGACGATAAACGTAACCATTTCAGAGAGAAAAGCGGCCATAGTGACGATCTGGCTTTAAGTCGATTCGATAACAAATGACGAAAACGGACGGATTTCTCAGGTTTTTACTACATATGAACCCTTTTCACATACTCCCGTGCAACGCAGCTGCTAGTCCTTCTTTCAAGCAAAATCTTAAGGTTCGACCTCATGTCCAAGGCACCAAAGCCGGCTAAAAATCAATAATCGATAACCAAAACTTGAATTGTACTGCTTCTTATGGCTATTGCTTCAACTTAGAAGCTTCTTCTGTGTTCTACTATGGTGCTTTTAGTGTCTCCGCATACCGCAGCACGCGACATAGCTTTGCAGACGATAAATGTAACCGTCTCAGAGAGAAAAGCGGCCAATGTGACGATCTGGCTTTAAGTCGATTCGATAACAAATGACGAAAACGGACGGATTTCTCAGGTTTTTACTACATATGAACACTTTTCACGTTCTCCCGTGCAACGCGGCTGCAAGTCCTCCTTTCATGCAAAATCATTAGGTACTAGGTCATGTCCAAGCCAATAAAGCCGGCTAAAAAGTGAATAATCGACAACTAATACTTGAATTTTACTACTTGTTACTTTTTATTGCTTCAACTTAGAAGCTTCTTCTGTGTTCTACTATGGTGCTTTTAGTGTCTCCGCATACCGCAGCACGTGACATAGATTTGCAGACGATAAACGTAACCATTTCAGAGAGAAAAGCGGCCATAGTGACGATCTGGCTTTAAGTCGATTCGATAACAAATGACGAAAACGGACGGATTTCTCAGGTTTTTACTACATATGAACCCTTTTCACATTCTCCCGTGCAACGCAGCTGCTAGTCCTTCTTTCAAGCAAAATCTTAAGGTTCGACCTCATGTCCAAGGCACCAAAGCCGGCTAAAGATCAATAATCGATAGCCAAAACTTGAATTGTGCTACTTCTTACTGGCCATTGCTTCAACTTAGAAGCTTATTCATTGTTCCACTATGGTGCTTTTAGTGTCTCCGCATACCGCATACGCGACATAGCTTTGCAGACGATAAATGTAACCGTCTCAGAGAGAAAAGCGGCCAATGTGACGATCTGGCTTTAAGTCGATTCGATAACAAATGACGAAAACGGACGGATTTCTCAGCTTTTTACTACATATGAATACTTTTCACATTCTCGCGTGCAACGCGGCTGCTAGTCCTACTTTCATGCAAAATCTTAAAGTCCTAGGTCATGTCCAAGCCACCAAAGCCGGCTACAAAGTGAATAATCGACGCCTAAAACTTGAATTGTACTACTTCTTACTTCCTATTACTTCATTTTAGAAGCTTTTTCTGTGTTCTACTATGGTGCTTTTAGTGTCTCCGCATGCCACAGCACGCGACATAGCTTTGCAGACGATAAATGTAACCGTCTCAGAGAGAAAAGCGGCCAATGTGACGATCTGGCTTTAAGTCGATTCGATAACAAATGACGAAAACGGACGGATATCTCAGGTTTTTACTACATATGAACACCTTTCACATTCTCCCGTGCAACGCGGCTACCAGTCCTCCTTTCATGCAAAATCTTAAGGTCCTAGGTCATGTCCAAGCCACCAAAACTGGCTAAAAAGTGAATAATCGACGCCTAAAACTTGAATTGTACTACTTCTTACTGGCTATTACTTCAACGTAGAAGCTTCTTCTGTGTTCTACTATGGTGCTTTTAGTGTCTCCGCATACCGCAGCACGCGACATAGCGTTGCGGACGATAAATGTAACCGTCTCAGAGAGAAAAGCGGCCAATGTGACGATCTGGCTTTAAGTCGATTCGATAACAAATTACGAAAACGGACTGATTTCTCAGGTTTTTACTACATATGAACACCTCACACATTCTCCCGTGCAACGCTTCTACTAGTCCTCCATTCATGCAAAAATCTTAAGGTCCTAGGTCATGTCCAAGCCACCAAACTGGTTAAAAAGTGAATAATCGACGCCTAAATCTTGAATTGTACTAATTCTTACTGGCTATTACTTCAACTTAGAAGCTTCTTCTGTGTTCTACTATGGTGCTTTTAGTGTCTCCGCATACCGCAGCACGCGACATAGCTTTGCAGACGATAAATGTAACCGTCTCAGAGAGAAAAGCGGAAAATGTGACGATCTGGCTTTAAGTCGATTCGATAACAAATGACGAAAACGGACGGATTTCTCAGGTTTTTAGTACATATGAACTCTTTTCACATTCTACCGTGCAACGCGGCTGCTAGTCCTCCTTTCATGCAAAATCTTAGGGTACTGGGTCATGTCCAAGCCAATAAAGCCGGCTAAAAAGTAAATAATCGACAACTAATACTTGAATTGTACTACTTGTTACTTTTTATTGCTTCAACTTAGAAGCTTCTTCTGTGTTCTACTATGGTGCTTTTAGTGTCTCCGCATACCGCAGCACGTGACATAGCTTTGCAGACGATAAACGTAACCGTTTCAGAGAGGAAAGCGGCAATAGTGACGATCTGGCTTTAAGTCGATTCGATAACAAATGACGAAAACGGACGTATTTCTCAGGTTTTTAGTACATATGAACACTTTTCACATTCTCCCGTGCACCGCGGCTGTTAGTCCTCCTTTCATGCAAAATATTAAGGTCCTAGGTCATGTCCAAGCAACCAAACTGGCTAAAAAGTGAATAATCGACGCTTAAAACTTGAATTGTACTAATTCTTACTGGCTATTACTTCAACTTAGAAGCTTCTTCTGTGTTCTACTATGGTGCTTTTAGTGTCTCCGCATACCGCAGCACGCGACATAGCTTTGCAGACGATAAACGTAACCGTCTCAGAGAGAAAAGCGGCCAATGTGACGATCTGGCTTTAAGTTGATTCGATAACAAATGACGAAAACGGACGGATTTCTCAGGTTTTTACTACATATGAACCCTTTTCACATACTCCCGTGCAACGCGGCTGCTAGTCCTCCGTTCATGCAAAAACGTAAGGTTCCACCTCTTGTCCAAGGCACCAAAGCCGCTAAAAATCAATAATCGATAACCAAAACTTGAATTGTTCTGCTTCTTATGGCTATTGCTTCAACTTAGAAGCTTCTTCTGTGTTCTACTATGGTGCTTTTAGTGTCTCCGCATACCGCAGCACGCGACATAGCTTTGCAGACGATAAATGTAACCGTCTCAGAGAGAAAAGCGGCCAATGTGACGATCTGGCTTTAAGTCGATTCGATAACAAATGACGAAAACGGACGGATTTCTCAGGTTTTTAGTACATATGAACACTTTTCACATTCTCCCGTGCAACGCGGCTGCAAGTCCTCCTTTCATGCAAAATCTTTAGGTACTAGGTCATGTCCAAGCCAATAAAGCCGGCTAAAAAGTGAATAATCGGCAACTAATACTTGAATTGTACTACTTGTTACTTTTTATTGCTTCAACTTAGAAGCTTCTTCTGTGTTCTACTATGGTGCTTTTAGGGTCTCCGCATACCGCAGCACGTGACATAGCTTTGCAGACGATAAACGTAACCATTTCAGAGAGAAAAGCGGCCATAGTGACGATCTGGTTTTAAGTCGATTCGATAACAAATGACGAAAACGGACGGATTTCTCAGGTTTTTACTACATATGAACCCTTTTCACATACTCCCGTGCAACGCAGCTGCTAGTCCTTCTTTCAAGCAAAATCTTAAGGTTCGACCTCATGTCCAAGGCACCAAAGCCGGCTAAAGATCAATAATCGATAGCCAAAACTTGAATTGTACTACTTCTTACTGGCCATTGCTTCAACTTAGAAGCTTATTCATTGTTCCACTATGGTGCTTTTAGTGTCTCCGCATACCGCATACGCGACATAGCTTTGCAGACGATAAATGTAACCGTCTCAGAGAGAAAAGCGGCCAATGTGACGATCTGGCTTTAAGTCGATTCGATAACAAATGACGAAAACGGACGGATTTCTCAGCTTTTTACTACATATGAATACTTTTCACATTCTCCCGTGCAACGCGGCTGCTAGTCCTACTTTCATGCAAAATCTTAAAGTCCTAGGTCATGTCCAAGCCACCAAAGCCGGCTACAAAGTGAATAATCGACGCCTAAAACTTGAATTGTACTACTTCTTACTTCCTATTACTTCATTTTAGAAGCTTCTTCTGTGTTCTACTATGGTGCTTTTAGTGTCTCCGCATACCACAGCACGCGACATAGCTTTGCAGACGATAAATGTAACCGTCTCAGAGAGAAAAGCGGCCAATGTGACGATCTGGCTTTAAGTCGATTCGATAACAAATGACGAAAACGGACGGATATCTCAGGTTTTTACTACATATGAACACCTTTCACATTCTCCCGTGCAACGCGGCTACCAGTCCTCCTTTCATGCAAAATCTTAAGGTCCTAGGTCATGTCCAAGCCACCAAAACTGGCTAAAAAGTGAATAATCGACGCCTAAAACTTGAATTGTACTACTTCTTACTGGCTATTACTTCAACTTAGAAGCTTCTTCTGTGTTCTACTATGGTGCTTTTAGTGTCTCCGCATACCGCAGCACGCGACATAGCTTTGCAGACGATAAATGTAACCGTCTCAGAGAGAAAAGCGGCCAATGTGACGATCTGGCTTTAAGTCGATTCGATAACAAATGACGAAAACGGACGGATTTCTCAGGTTTTTAGTACCTATGAACACTTTTCACATTCTCCCGTGCAACGCGGCTGCTAGTCCTCCTTTCAAGCAAAATCTTAAGGTACTAGGTCATGTCCAAGCCAATAAAGCCGGCTAAAAAGTGAATAATCGACAACTAATACTTGAATTGTACTACTCGTTACTTTTTATTGCTTCAACTTAGAAGCCTCTTCTGTGTTCTACTATGGTGCTTTTAGTGTCTCCGCATACCGCAGCACGTGACATAGCCTTGCAGACGATAAACGTAACCATTTCAGAGAGAAAAGCGGCCAAAATGATGATCTGGCTTTAAGTCGATTCGAAAACAAATGACAAAAACGGACGGATTTCTCAGATTTTTACTACATATGAACCCTTTTCACATTCTCCCGTGCAACGCAGCTTCTAGTCCTCCTTTCAAGCAAAATCTTAAGGATCGACCTCATGTCCAAGGCACCAAAGCCGGCTAAAGATCAATAATCGATAGCCAAGACTTGAATTGTACTACTTCTTACTGGCCATTGCTTCAACTTAGAAGCTTATTCTGTGTTCCACTATGGTGCTTTTAGTGTCTCCGCATACGGCAGCATGCGACATAGCTTTGCAGACGATAAATGTAACCGTCTCAGAGAGAAAAGCGGCCAATGTGACGATCTGGCTTTAAGTCGGTTCGATAACAAATGACGAAAACGGACGGATTTCTCAGGTTTTTAGTACATATGAACACTTTTCACATTCTCCCGTGCAACGCGGCTGTTAGTCCTCCTTTCATGCAAAATCTAAAGGTTCTAACTCTTGTCCAAGGCACCAAAGCCGCTAAAAATCAATAATCGATAACCAAAACTTGAATTGTACTGCTTCTTATGGCTATTGCTTCAACTTAGAAGCTTCTTCTGTGTTCTACTAAGGTGCTTTTAGTGTCTCCGCATACGGCAGCACGCGACATAGCTTTGCAGACGATAAATGTAACCGTCTCAGAGAGAAAAGCGGCCAATGTGACGATCTGGCTTTAAGTCGATTCGATAACAAATGACGAAAACGGACGGATTTCTCAGGTTTTTAGTACATATGAACACTTTTCACATTCTCCCGTGCAACGCGGCTGCAAGTCCTCCTTTCATGCAAAATCTTTAGGTACTAGGTCATGTCCAAGCCAATAAAGCCGGCTAAAAAGTGAATAATCGACAACTAATACTTGAATTGTACTACTTGTTACTTTTTATTGCTTCAACTTAGAAACTTCTTCTGTGTTCTACTATGGTGCTTTTAGTGTCTCCGCATACCGCAGCAAGTGACATAGCTTTGCAGACGATAAACGTAACCATTTCAGAGAGAAAAGCGGCCATAGTGACGATCTGGCTCTAAGTCGATTCGATAACAAATGACGAAAACGGACGGATTTCTCAGGTTTTTACTACATATGAACCGTTTTCACATACTCCCGTGCAACGCAGATGCTAGTCCTTCTTTCAAGCAAAATCTTAAGGTTCGACCTCATGTCCAAGGCACCAAAGCCGGCTAAAGATCAATAATCGATAGTTAAAACTTGAATTGTACTACTTCTTACTGGCCATTGCTTCAACTTAGAAGCTTATTCATTGTTCCACTATGGTGCTTTTAGTGTCTCCGCATACCGCAGCACGCGACATAGCTTTGCAGACGATAAATGTAACCGTCTCAGAGAGAAAAGCGGCCAATGTGACGATCTGGCTTTAAGTCGATTCGATAACAAATGACGAAAACGGACGGATTTCTCAGCTTTTTACTACATATGAACACTTTTCACATTCTCCCGTGCAACGCGGCTGCTAGTCCTACTTTCATGCAAAATCTTAAAGTCCTAGGTCATGTCCAAGCCACCAAAGCCGGCTACAAAGTGAATAATCGACGTCTAAAACTTGAATTGTACTACTTCTTACTGGCTATTACTTCATTTTAGAAGCTTCTTCTGTGTTCTACTATGGTGCTTTTAGTGTCTCCGCATACCACAGCACGCGACATAGCTTTGCAGACGATAAATGTAACCGTCTCAGAGAGAAAAGCGGCCAATGTGACGATCTGGCTTTAAGTCGATTCGATAACAAATGACGAAAACGGACGGATATCTCAGGTTTTTACTACATATGAACACCTTTCACATTCTCCCGTGCAACGCGGCTACCAGTCCTCCTTTCATGCAAAATCTTAAGGTCCTAGGTCATGTCCAAGCCACCAAAACTGGCTAAAAAGTGAATAATCGACGCCTAAAACTTGAATTGTACTACTTCTTACTGGCTATTACTTCAACTTAGAAGCTTCTTCTGTGTTCTACTATGGTGCTTTTAGTGTCTCCGCATACCGCAGCACGCGACATAGCTTTGCAGACGATAAATATAACCGTCTCAGAGAGAAAAGCGGCCAATGTGACGATCTGGCTTTAAGTCGATTCGATAACAAATGACGAAAACGGACGGATTTCTCAGGTTTTTAGTACCTATGAACACTTTTCACATTCTCCCGTGCAACGCGGCTGCTAGTCCTCCTTTCAAGCAAAATCTTAAGGTACTAGGTCATGTCCAAGCCAATAAAGCCGGCTAAAAAGTGAATAATCGACAACTAATACTTGAATTGTACTACTCGTTACTTTTTATTGCTTCAACTTAGAAGCCTCTTCTGTGTTCTACTATGGTGCTTTTAGTGTCTCCGCATACCGCAGCACGTGACATAGCCTTGCAGACGATAAACGTAACCATTTCAGAGAGAAAAGCGGCCAAAATGATGATCTGGCTTTAAGTCGATTCGAAAACAAATGACGAAAACGGACGGATTTCTCAGGTTTTTACTACATATGAACCCTTTTCACATTCTCCCGTGCAACGCAGCTTCTAGTCCTCCTTTCAAGCAAAATCTTAAGGATCGACCTCATGTCCAAGGCACCAAAGCCGGCTAAAGATCAATAATCGATAGCCAAGACTTGAATTGTACTACTTCTTACTGGCCATTGCTTCAACTTAGAAGCTTATTCTGTGTTCCACTATGGTGCTTTTAGTGTCTCCGCATACGGCAGCACGCGACATAGCTTTGCAGACGATAAATGTAACCGTCTCAGAGAGAAAAGCGGCCAATGTGACGATCTGGCTTTAAGTCGGTTCGATAACAAATGACGAAAACGGACGGATTTCTCAGGTTTTTAGTACATATGAACACTTTTCACATTCTCCCGTGCAACGCGGCTGTTAGTCCTCCTTTCATGCAAAATCTAAAGGTTCTAACTCTTGTCCAAGGCACCAAAGCCGCTAAAAATCAATAATCGATAACCAAAACTTGAATTGTACTGCTTCTTATGGCTATTGCTTCAACTTAGAAGCTTCTTCTGTGTTCTACTAAGGTGCTTTTAGTGTCTCCGCATACGGCAGCACGCGACATAGCTTTGCAGACGATAAATGTAACCGTCTCAGAGAGAAAAGCGGCCAATGTGACGATCTGGCTTTAAGTCGATTCGATAACAAATGACGAAAACGGACGGATTTCTCAGGTTTTTAGTACATATGAACACTTTTCACATTCTCCCGTGCAACGCGGCTGCAAGTCTTCCTTTCATGCAAAATCTTTAGGTACTAGGTCATGTCCAAGCCAATAAAGCCGGCTAAAAAGTGAATAATCGACAACTAATACTTGAATTGTACTACTTGTTACTTTTTATTGCTTCAACTTAGAAACTTCTTCTGTGTTCTACTATGGTGCTTTTAGTGTCTCCGCATACCGCAGCAAGTGACATAGCTTTGCAGACGATAAACGTAACCATTTCAGAGAGAAAAGCGGCCATAGTGACGATCTGGCTCTAAGTCGATTCGATAACAAATGAAGAAAACGGACGGATTTCTCAGGTTTTTACTACATATGAACCCTTT
Organism: Schistocerca gregaria; assembly: GCF_023897955.1. Taxonomy (NCBI): domain Eukaryota; kingdom Metazoa; phylum Arthropoda; class Insecta; order Orthoptera; family Acrididae; genus Schistocerca; species Schistocerca gregaria. The sequence goes on along the minus strand of NW_026061967.1, from coordinate 250,494 downwards.
TCACATACTCCCGTGCAACGCAGATGCTAGTCCTTCTTTCAAGCAAAATCTTAAGGTTCGACCTCATGTCCAAGGCACCAAAGCCGGCTAAAGATCAATAATCGATAGTTAAAACTTGAATTGTGCTACTTCTTACTGGCCATTGCTTCAACTTAGAAGCTTATTCATTGTTCCACTATGGTGCTTTTAGTGTCTCCGCATACCGCAGCACGCGACATAGCTTTGCAGACGATAAATGTAACCGTCTCAGAGAGAAAAGCGGCCAATGTGACGATCTGGCTTTAAGTCGATTCGATAACAAATGACGAAAACGGACGGATTTCTCAGCTTTTTACTACATATGAACACTTTTCACATTCTCCCGTGCAACGCGGCTGCTAGTCCTACTTTCATGCAAAATCTTAAAGTCCTAGGTCATGTCCAAGCCACCAAAGCCGGCTACAAAGTGAATAATCGACGTCTAAAACTTGAATTGTACTACTTCTTACTGGCTATTACTTCATTTTAGAAGCTTCTTCTGTGTTCTACTATGGTGCTTTTAGTGTCTCCGCATACCACAGCACGCGACATAGCTTTGCAGACGATAAATGTAACCGACTCAGAGAGAAAAGCGGCCAATGTGACGATCTGGCTTTAAGTCGATTCGATAACAAATGACGAAAACGGACGGATATCTCAGGTTTTTACTACATATGAACACCTTTCACATTCTCCCGTGCAACGCGGCTACCAGTCCTCCTTTCATGCAAAATCTTAAGGTCCTAGGTCATGTCCAAGCCACCAAAACTGGCTAAAAAGTGAATAATCGACGCCTAAAACTTGAATTGTACTACTTCTTACTGGCTATTACTTCAACTTAGAAGCTTCTTCTGTGTTCTACTATGGTGCTTTTAGTGTCTCCGCATACCGCAGCACGCGACATAGCTTTGCAGACGATAAATGTAACCGTCTCAGAGAGAAAAGCGGCCAATGTGACGATCTGGCTTTAAGTCGATTCGATAACAAATGACGAAAACGGACGGATTTCTCAGGTTTTTAGTACCTATGAACACTTTTCACATTCTCCCGTGCAACGCGGCTGCTAGTCCTCCTTTCAAGCAAAATCTTAAGGTACTAGGTCATGTCCAAGTCAATAAAGCCGGCTAAAAAGTGAATAATCGACAACTAAAACTTGAATTGTACTACTTCGTACTGGTTATTGCTTCAACTTAGAAGCTTCTTCTGTGTTCTACTATGGTGCTTTTAGTGTCTCCGCATACCGCAGCACGCGACATAGCTTTGCAGACGATAAATGTAACCGTCTCAGAGAGAAAAGCGGCCAATGTGGCGATCTGGCTTTAAGTCGATTCGATAGCAAATGACGAAAACGGACGGATTTCTCAGGTTTTTAGTACATATGAACACTTTTCACATTCTCCCGTGCAACGCGGCTGCTAATCCTCCTTTCGTGCAAAATCTTAAGGTACTAGGTCATGTCCAAGCCAATAAAGCCGGCTAAAAAGTGAATAATCGACAACTAATACTTGAATTGTAATACTCGTTACTTTTTATTGCTTCAACTTAGAAGCCTCTTCTGTGTTCTACTATGGTGCTTTTAGTGTCTCCGCATACCGCAGCACGTGACATAGCCTTGCAGACGATAAACGTAACCATTTCAGAGAGAAAAGCGGCCAATGTGACGATCTGGCTTTAAGTCGATTCGATAACAAATGACGAAAACGGACGGATTTCTCAGGTTTTTACTACATATGAACCCTTTTCACATTCTCCCGTGCAACGCAGCTTCTAGTCCTCCTTTCAAGCAAAATCTTAAGGATCGACCTCATGTCCAAGGCACCAAAGCCGGCTAAAGATCAATAATCGATAGCCAAGACTTGAATTGTACTACTTCTTACTGGCCATTGCTTCAACTTAGAAGCTTATTCTGTGTTCCACTATGGTGCTTTTAGAGTCTCCGCATACGGCAGCACGCGACATAGCTTTGCAGACGATAAATGTAACCGTCTCAGAGAGAAAAGCGGCCAATGTGACGATCTGGCTTTAAGTCGGTTCGATAACAAATGACGAAAACGGACGGATTTCTCAGGTTTTTAGTACATATGAACACTTTTCACATTCTCCCGTGCAACGCGTCTGTTAGTCCTCCTTTCATGCAAAATCTAAAGGTTAAAACTCTTGTCCAAGGCACCAAAGCCGCTAAAAATCAATAATCGATAACCAAAACTTGAATTGTACTGCTTCTTATGGCTATTGCTTCAACTTAGAAGCTTCTTCTGTGTTCTACTATGGTGCTTTTAGTGTCTCCGCGTACCGCAGCACGCGACATAGCTTTGCAGACGATAAATGTAACCGTCTCAGAGAGAAAAGCGGCCAATGTGACGATCTGGCTTTAAGTCGATTCGATAACAAATGACGAAAACGGACGGATTTCTCAGGTTTTTAGTACATATGAACACTTTTCACATTCTCCCGTGCAACGCGGCTGCAAGTCCTCCTTTCATGCAAAATCTTTAGGTACTAGGTCATGTCCAAGCCAATAAAGCCGGCTAAAAAGTGCATAATCGACAACTAATACTTGAATTGTACTACTTGTTACTTTTTATTGCTTCAACTTAGAAGCTTCTTCTGTGTTCTACTATGGTGCTTTTAGTGTCTCCGCATACCGCAGCACGTGACATAGCTTTGCAGACGATAAACGTAACCATTTCAGAGAGAAAAGCGGCCAATGTGACGATCTGGCTTTAAGTCGATTCGATAACAAATGACGAAAACGGACGGATTTCTCAGCTTTTTACTACATATGAACACTTTTCACATTCTCCCGTGCAACGCGGCTGCTAGTCCTACTTTCATGCAAAATCTTAAAGTTCTAGGTCATGTCCAAGCCACCAAAGCCGGCTACAAAGTGAATAATCGACGCCTAAAACTTGAATTGTACTACTTCTTACTGGCTATTACTTCATTTTAGAAGCTTCTTCTGTGTTCTACTATGGTGCTTTTAGTGTCTCCGCATACCACAGCACGCGACATAGCTTTGCAGACGATAAATGTAACCGTGTCAGAGAGAAAAGCGGCCAATGTGACGATCTGGCTTTAAGTCGATTCGATAACAAATGACGAAAACGGAGGGATATCTCTGGTTTTTACTACATATGAACACCTTTCACATTCTCCCGTGCAACGCGGCTACCAGTCCTCCTTTCATGCAAAATCTTAAGGTCCTAGGTCATGTCCAAGCCACCAAAACTGGCTAAAAAGTGAATAATCGACGCCTAAAACTTGAATTGTACTACTTCTTACTATCTATTACTTCAACTTAGAAGCTTCTTCTGTGTTCTACTATGCTGCTTTTAGTGTCTCCGCATACCGCAGCACGCGACATAGCTTTGCAGACGATAAATGTAACCGTCTCAGAGAGAAAAGCGGCTTATGTGACGATCTGGCTTTAAGTCGATTCGATAACAAATGACGAAAACGGACGGATTTCTCAGGTTTTTAGTACATATGAACACTTTTCACATTCTCCCGTGCAACGCGGCTGCTAGTCCTCCTTTCAAGCAAAATCTTAAGGTACTAGGTCATGTCCAAGTCAATAGAGCCGGCTAAAAAGTGAATAATCGACAACTAAAACTTGAATTGTACTACTTCGTACTGGTTATTGCTTCAACTTAGAAGCTTCTTCTGTGTTCTACTATGGTGCTTTTAGTGTCTCCGCATACCGCAGCACGCGACATAGCTTTGCAGACGATAAATGTAACCGTCTCAGAGAGAAAAGCGGCCAATGTGGTGATCTGGCTTTAAGTCGATTCGATAACAAATGACGAAAACGGACGGATTTCTCAGGTTTTTAGTACATATGAACACTTTTCACATTCTCCCGTGCAACGCGGCTGCTAGTCCTACTTTCATGCAAAATCTTAAAGTCCTAGGTCATGTCCAAGCCACCAAAGCCGGCTACAAAGTGAATAATCGACGCCTAAAACTTGAATTGTACTACTTCTTACTTCCTATTACTTCATTTTAGAAGCTTCTTCTGTGTTCTACTATGGTGCTTTTAGTGTCTCCGCATACCACAGCACGCGACATAGCTTTGCAGACGATAAATGTAACCGTCTCAGAGAGAAAAGCGGCCAATGTGACGATCTGGCTTTAAGTCGATTCGATAACAAATGACGAAAACGGACGGATATCTCAGGTTTTTACTACATATGAACACCTTTCACATTCTCCCGTGCAACGCGGCTACCAGTCCTCCGTTCATGCAAAATCTTAAGGTCCTAGGTCATGTCCAAGCCACCAAAACTGGCTAAAAAGTGAATAATCGACGCCTAAAACTTGAATTGTACTACTTCTTACTGGCTATTACTTCAACTTAGAAGCTTCTTCTGTGTTCTACTATGGTGCTTTTAGTGTCTCCGCATACCGCAGCACGCGACATAGCTTTGCAGACGATAAATGTAACCGTCTCAGAGAGAAAAGCGGCCAATGTGACGATCTGGCTTTAAGTCGATTCGATAACAAATGACGAAAACGGACGGATTTCTCAGGTTTTTAGTACCTATGAACACTTTTCACATTCTCCCGTGCAACGCGGCTGCTAGTCCTCCTTTCAAGCAAAATCTTAAGGTACTAGGTCATGTCCAAGTCAATAAAGCCGGCTAAAAAGTGAATAATCGACAACTAAAACTTGAATTGTACTACTTCGTACTGGTTATTGCTTCAACTTAGAAGCTTCTTCTGTGTTCTACTATGGTGCTTTTAGTGTCTTCGCATACCGCAGCACGCGACATAGCTTTGCAGACGATAAATGTAACCGTCTCAGAGAGAAAAGCGGCCAATGTGGCGATCTGGCTTTAAGTCGATTCGATAACAAATGACGAAAACGGACGGATTTCTCAGGTTTTTAGTACATATGAACACTTTTCACATTCTCCCGTGCAACGCGGCTGCTAATCCTCCTTTCATGCAAAATCTTAAGGTACTAGGTCATGTCCAAGCCAATAAAGCCGGCTAAAAAGTGAATAATCGACAACTAATACTTGAATTGTACTACTCGTTACTTTTTATTGCTTCAACTTAGAAGCCTCTTCTGTGTTCTACTATGGTGCTTTTAGTGTCTCCGCATACCGCAGCACGTGACATAGCCTTGCAGACGATAAACGTAACCATTTCAGAGAGAAAAGCGGCCAAAGTGATGATCTGGCTTTAAGTCGATTCGAAAACAAATGACGAAAACGGACGGATTTCTCAGGTTTTTACTACATATGAACCCTTTTCACATTCTCCCGTGCAACGCAGCTTCTAGTCCTCCTTTCAAGCAAAATCTTAACGATCGACCTCATGTCCAAGGCACCAAAGCCGGCTAAAGATCAGTAATCGATAGCCAAGACTTGAATTGTACTACTTCTTACTGACCATTGCTTCAACTTAGAAGCTTATTCTGTGTTCCACTATGGTGCTTTTAGTGTCTCCGCATACGGCAGCACGCGACATAGCTTTGCAGACGATAAATGTAACCGTCTCAGAGAGAAAAGCGGCCAATGTGACGATCTGGCTTTAAGTCGGTTCGATAACAAATGACGAAAACGGACGGATTTCTCAGGTTTTTAGTACATATGAACACTTTTCACATTCTCCCGTGCAACGCGGCTGCTAGTCCTACTTTCATGCAAAATCTTAAAGTCCTAGGTCATGTCCAAGCCACCAAAGCCGGCTACAAAGTGAATAATCGACGCCTAAAACTTGAATTGTACTACTTCTTACTTCCTATTACTTCATTTTAGAAGCTTCTTCTGTGTTCTACTATGGTGCTTTTAGTGTCTCCGCATACCACAGCACGCGACATAGCTTTGCAGACGATAAATGTAACCGTCTCAGAGAGAAAAGCGGCCAATGTGACGATCTGGCTTTAAGTCGATTCGATAACAAATGACGAAAACGGACGGATATCTCAGGTTTTTACTACATATGAACACCTTTCACATTCTCCCGTGCAACGCGGCTACCAGTCCTCCTTTCATGCAAAATCTTAAGGTCCTAGGTCATGTCCAAGCCACCAAAACTGGCTAAAAAGTGAATAATCGACGCCTAAAACTTGAATTGTACTACTTCTTACTGGCTATTACTTCAACTTAGAAGCTTCTTCTGTGTTCTACTATGGTGCTTTTAGTGTCTCCGCATACCGCAGCACGCGACATAGCTTTGCAGACGATAAATGTAACCGTCTCAGAGAGAAAAGCGGCCAATGTGACGATCTGGCTTTAAGTCGATTCGATAACAAATGACGAAAACGGACGGATTTCTCAGGTTTTTAGTACCTATGAACACTTTTCACATTCTCCCGTGCAACGCGGCTGCTAGTCCTCCTTTCAAGCAAAATCTTAAGGTACTAGGTCATGTCCAAGTCAATAAAGCCGGCTAAAAAGTGAATAATCGACAACTAAAACTTGAATTGTACTACTTCGTACTGGTTATTGCTTCAACTTAGAAGCTTCTTCTGTGTTCTACTATGGTGCTTTTAGTGTCTTCGCATACCGCAGCACGCGACATAGCTTTGCAGACGATAAATGTAACCGTCTCAGAGAGAAAAGCGGCCAATGTGGCGATCTGGCTTTAAGTCGATTCGATAACAAATGACGAAAACGGACGGATTTCTCAGGTTTTTAGTACATATGAACACTTTTCACATTCTCCCGTGCAACGCGGCTGCTAATCCTCCTTTCATGCAAAATCTTAAGGTACTAGGTCATGTCCAAGCCAATAAAGCCGGCTAAAAAGTGAATAATCGACAACTAATACTTGAATTGTACTACTCGTTACTTTTTATTGCTTCAACTTAGAAGCCTCTTCTGTGTTCTACTATGGTGCTTTTAGTGTCTCCGCATACCGCAGCACGTGACATAGCCTTGCAGACGATAAACGTAACCATTTCAGAGAGAAAAGCGGCCAAAGTGATGATCTGGCTTTAAGTCGATTCGAAAACAAATGACGAAAACGGACGGATTTCTCAGGTTTTTACTACATATGAACCCTTTTCACATTCTCCCGTGCAACGCAGCTTCTAGTCCTCCTTTCAAGCAAAATCTTAAGGATCGACCTCATGTCCAAGGCACCAAAGCCGGCTAAAGATCAATAATCGATAGCCAAGACTTGAATTGTACTACTTCTTACTGACCATTGCTTCAACTTAGAAGCTTATTCTGTGTTCCACTATGGTGCTTTTAGTGTCTCCGCATACGGCAGCACGCGACATAGCTTTGCAGACGATAAATGTAACCGTCTCAGAGAGAAAAGCGGCCAATGTGACGATCTGGCTTTAAGTCGGTTCGATAACAAATGACGAAAACGGACGGATTTCTCAGGTTTTTAGTACATATGAACACTTTTCACATTCTCCCGTGCAACGCGGCTGTTAGTCCTCCTTTCATGCAAAATATAAAGGTTCTAACTCTTGTCCAAGGCACCAAAGCCGCTAAAAATCAATAATCGATAACCAAAACTTGAATTGTACTGCTTCTTATGGCTATTGCTTCAACTTAGAAGCTTCTTCTGTGTTCTACTATGGTGCTTTTAGTGTCTCCGCATACCGCAGCACGCGACATAGCTTTGCAGACGATAAATGTAACCGTCTCAGAGAGAAAAGCGGCCAATGTGACGATCTGGCTTTAAGTCGATTCGATAACAAATGACGAAAACGGACGGATTTCTCAGGTTTTTAGTACATATGAACACTTTTCACATTCTCCCGTGCAACGCGGCTGCAAGTCCTCCTTTCATGCAAAATCTTTAGGTACTATGTCATGTCCAAGCCAATAAAGCCGGCTAAAAAGTGAATAATCGACAACTAATACTTGAATTGTACTACTTGTTACTTTTTATTGCTTCAACTTAGAAACTTCTTCTGTGTTCTACTATGGTGCTTTTAGTGTCTCCGCATACCGCAGCACGTGACATAGCTTTGCAGACGATAAACATAACCATTTCAGAGAGAAAAGCGGCCATAGTGACGATCTGGCTCTAAGTCGATTCGATAACAAATGACGAAAACGGACGGATTTCTCAGGTTTTTACTACATATGAACCCTTTTCACATACTCCCGTGCAACGCAGATGCTAGTCCTTCTTTCAAGCAAAATCTTAAGGTTCGACCTCATGTCCAAGGCACCAAAGCCGGCTAAAGATCAATAATCGATAGTTAAAACTTGAATTGTACTACTTCTTACTGGCCATTGCTTCAACTTAGAAGCTTATTCATTGTTCCACTATGGTGCTTTTAGTGTCTCCGCATACCGCAGCACGCGACATAGCTTTGCAGACGATAAATGTAACCGTCTCAGAGAGAAAAGCGGCCAATGTGACGATCTGGCTTTAAGTCGATTCGATAACAAATGACGAAAACGGACGGATTTCTCAGCTTTTTACTACATATGAACACTTTTCACATTCTCCCGTGCAACGCGGCTGCTAGTCCTACTTTCATGCAAAATCTTAAAGTCCTAGGTCATGTCCAAGCCACCAAAGCCGGCTACAAAGTGAATAATCGACGTCTAAAACTTGAATTGTACTACTTCTTACTGGCTATTACTTCATTTTAGAAGCTTCTTCTGTGTTCTACTATGGTGCTTTTAGTGTCTCCGCATACCACAGCACGCGACATAGCTTTGCAGACGATAAATGTAACCGTCTCAGAGAGAAAAGCGGCCAATGTGACGATCTGGCTTTAAGTCGATTCGATAACAAATGACGAAAACGGACGGATATCTCAGGTTTTTACGACATATGAACACCTATCACATTCTCCCGTGCAACGCGGCTACCAGTCCTCCTTTCATGCAAAATCTTAAGGTCCTAGGTCATGTCCAAGCCACCAAAACTGGCTAAAAAGTGAATAATCGACGCCTAAAACTTGAATTGTACTACTTCTTACTGGCTATTACTTCAACTTAGAAGCTTCTTCTGTGTTCTACTATGGTGCTTTTAGTGTCTCCGCATACCGCAGCACGCGACATAGCTTTGCAGACGATAAATGTAACCGTCTCAGAGAGAAAAGCGGCCAATGTGGCGATCTGGCTTTAAGTCGATTCGATAACAAATGACGAAAACGGACGGATTTCTCAGGTTTTTAGTACATATGAACACTTTTCACATTCTCCCGTGCAACGCGGCTGCTAATCCTCCTTTCGTGCAAAATCTTAAGGTACTAGGTCATGTCCAAGCCAATAAAGCCGGCTAAAAAGTGAATAATCGACAACTAATACTTGAATTGTACTACTCGTTACTTTTTATTGCTTCAACTTAGAAGCCTCTTCTGTGTTCTACTATGGTGCTTTTAGTGTCTCCGCATACCGCAGCACGTGACATAGCCTTGCAGACGATAAACGTAACCATTTCAGAGAGAAAAGCGGCCAATGTGACGATCTGGCTTTAAGTCGATTCGATAACAAATGACGAAAACGGACGGATTTCTCAGGTTTTTACCACATATGAAACCTTTTCACATTCTCCCGTGCAACGCAGCTTCTAGTCCTCCTTTCAAGCAAAATCTTAAGGATCGACCTCATGTCCAAGGCACCAAAGCCGGCTAAAGATCAATAATCGATAGCCAAGACTTGAATTGTACTACTTCTTACTGGCCATTGCTTCAACTTAGAAGCTTATTCTGTGTTCCACTATGGTGCTTTTAGAGTCTCCGCATACGGCAGCACGCGACATAGCTTTGCAGACGATAAATGTAACCGTCTCAGAGAGAAAAGCGGCCAATGTGACGATCTGGCTTTAAGTCGGTTCGATAACAAATGACGAAAACGGACGGATTTCTCAGGTTTTTAGTACATATGAACACTTTTCACATTCTCCCGTGCAACGCGTCTGTTAGTCCTCCTTTCATGCAAAATCTAAAGGTTAAAACTCTTGTCCAAGGCACCAAAGACGCTAAAAATCAATAATCGATAACCAAAACTTGAATTGTACTGCTTCTTATGGCTATTGCTTCAACTTAGAAGCTTCTTCTGTGTTCTACTATGGTGCTTTTAGTGTCTCCGCGTACCGCAGCACGCGACATAGCTTTGCAGACGATAAATGTAACCGTCTCAGAGAGAAAAGCGGCCAATGTGACGATCTGGCTTTAAGTCGATTCGATAATAAATGACGAAAACGGACGGATTTCTCAGGTTTTTAGTACATATGAACACTTTTCACATTCTCCCGTGCAACGCGGCTGCAAGTCCTCCTTTCATGCAAAATCTTTAGGTACTAGGTCATGTCCAAGCCAATAAAGCCGGCTAAAAAGTGCATAATCGACAACTAATACTTGAATTGTACTACTTGTTACTTTTTATTGCTTCAACTTAGAAGCTTCTTCTGTGTTCTACTATGGTGCTTTTAGTGTCTCCGCATACCGCAGCACGTGACATAGCTTTGCAGACGATAAACGTAACCATTTCAGAGAGAAAAGCGGCCAATGTGACGATCTGGCTTTAAGTCGATTTGATAACAAATGACGAAAACGGACGGATTTCACAGCTTTTTACTACATATGAACACTTTTCACATTCTCCCGTGCAACGCGGCTGCTAGTCCTACTTTCATGCAAAATCTTAAAGTCCTAGGTCATGTCCAAGCCACCAAAGCCGGCTACAAAGTGAATAATCGACGCCTAAAACTTGAATTGTACTACTTCTTACTGGCTATTACTTCATTTTAGAAGCTTCTTCTGTGTTCTACTATGGTGCTTTTAGTGTCTCCGCATACCACAGCACGCGACATAGCTTTGCAGACGATAAATGTAACCGTCTCAGATAGAAAAGCGGCCAATGTGACGATCTGGCTTTAAGTCGATTCAATAACAAATGACGAAAACGGAGGGATATCTCAGGTTTTTACTACATATGAACACCTTTCACATTCTCCCGTGCAACGCGGCTACCAGTCCTCCTTTCATGCAAAATCTTAAGGTCCTAGGTCATGTCCAAGCCACCAAAACTGGCTAAAAAGTGAATAATCGACGCCTAAAACTTGAATTGTACTACTTCTTACTATCTATTACTTCAACTTAGAAGCTTCTTCTGTGTTCTACTATGCTGCTTTTAGTGTCTCCGCATACCGCAGCACGCGACATAGCTTTGCAGACGATAAATGTAACCGTCTCAGAGAGAAAAGCGGCCAATGTGGTGATCTGGCTTTAAGTCGATTCGATAACAAATGACGAAAACGGACGGATTTCTCAGGTTTTTAGTACATATGAACACTTTTCACATTCTCCCGTGCAACGCGGCTGCTAATGCTCCTTTCATGCAAAATCTTAAAGTACTAGGTCATGTCCAAGCCAATAAAGGCGGCTAAAAAGTGAATAATCGACAACTAATACTTGAATTGTACTACTCGTTACTTTTTATTGCTTCAACTTAGAAGCCTCTTCTGTGTTCTACTATGGTGCTTTTAGTGTCTCCGCATACCGCAGCACGTGACATAGCCTTGCAGACGATAAACGTAACCATTTCAGAGAGAAAAGCGGCCAATGTGACGATCTGGCTTTAAGTCGATTCGATAACAAATGACGAAAACGGACGGATTTCTCAGGTTTTTACTACATATGAACCCTTTTCACATTCTCCCGTGCAACGCAGCTTCTAGTCCTCCTTTCAAGCAAAATCTTAAGGATCGACCTCATGTCCAAGGCACCAAAGCCGGCTAAAGATCAATAATCGATAGCCAAGACTTGAATTGTACTACTTCTTACTGGCCATTGCTTCAACTTAGAAGCTTATTCTGTGTTCCACTATGGTGCTTTTAGAGTCTCCGCATACGGCAGCACGCGACATAGCTTTGCAGACGATAAATGTAACCGTCTCAGAGAGAAAAGCGGCCAATGTGACGATCTGGCTTTAAGTCGGTTCGATAACAAATGACGAAAACGGACGGATTTCTCAGGTTTTTAGTACATATGAACACTTTTCACATTCTCCCGTGCAACGCGTCTGTTAGTCCTCCTTTCATGCAAAATCTAAAGGTTAAAACTCTTGTCCAAGGCACCAAAGACGCTAAAAATCAATAATCGATAACCAAAACTTGAATTGTACTGCTTCTTGTGGCTATTGCTTCAACTTAGAAGCTTCTTCTGTGTTCTACTATGGTGCTTTTAGTGTCTCCGCGTACCGCAGCACGCGACATAGCTTTGCAGACGATAAATGTAACCGTCTCAGAGAGAAAAGCGGCCAATGTGACGATCTGGCTTTAAGTCGATTCGATAACAAATGACGAAAACGGACGGATTTCTCAGGTTTTTAGTACATATGAACACTTTTCACATTCTCCCGTGCAACGCGGCTGCAAGTCCTCCTTTCATGCAAAATCTTTAGGTACTAGGTCATGTCCAAGCCAATAAAGCCGGCTAAAAAGTGCATAATCGACAACTAATACTTGAATTGTACTACTTGTTACTTTTTATTGCTTCAACTTAGAAGCTTCTTCTGTGTTCTACTATGGTGCTTTTAGTGTCTCCGCATACCGCAGCACGTGACATAGCTTTGCAGACGATAAACGTAACCATTTCAGAGAGAAAAGCGGCCAATGTGACGATCTGGCTTTAAGTCGATTTGATAACAAATGACGAAAACGGACGGATTTCACAGCTTTTTACTACATATGAACACTTTTCACATTCTCCCGTGCAACGCGGCTGCTAGTCCTACTTTCATGCAAAATCTTAAAGTCCTAGGTCATGTCCAAGCCACCAAAGCCGGCTACAAAGTGAATAATCGACGCCTAAAACTTGAATTGTACTACTTCTTACTGGCTATTACTTCATTTTAGAAGCTTCTTCTGTGTTCTACTATGGTGCTTTTAGTGTCTCCGCATACCACAGCACGCGACATAGCTTTGCAGACGATAAATGTAACCGTCTCAGATAGAAAAGCGGCCAATGTGACGATCTGGCTTTAAGTCGATTCAATAACAAATGACGAAAAAGGAGGGATATCTCAGGTTTTTACTACATATGAACACCTTTCACATTCTCCCGTGCAACGCGGCTACCAGTCCTCCTTTCATGCAAAATCTTAAGGTCCTAGGTCATGTCCAAGCCACCAAAACTGGCTAAAAAGTGAATAATCGACGCCTAAAACTTGAATTGTACTACTTCTTACTATCTATTACTTCAACTTAGAAGCTTCTTCTGTGTTCTACTATGCTGCTTTTAGTGTCTCCGCATACCGCAGCACGCGACATAGCTTTGCAGACGATAAATGTAACCGTCTCAGAGAGAAAAGCGGCTTATGTGACGATCTGGCTTTAAGTCGATTCGATAACAAATGACGAAAACGGACGGATTTCTCAGGTTTTTAGTACATATGAACACTTTTCACATTCTCCCGTGCAACGCGGCTGCTAGTCCTCCTTTCAAGCAAAATCTTAAGGTACTAGGTCATGTCCAAGTCAATAAAGCCGGCTAAAAAGTGAATAATCGACAACTAAAACTTGAATTGTACTACTTCGTACTGGTTATTGCTTCAACTTAGAAGCTTCTTCTGTGTTCTACTATGGTGCTTTTAGTGTCTCCGCATACCGCAGCACGCGACATAGCTTTGCAGACGATAAATGTAACCGTCTCAGAGAGAAAAGCGGCCAATGTGGTGATCTGGCTTTAAGTCGATTCGATAACAAATGACGAAAACGGACGTATTTCTCAGGTTTTTAGTACATATGAACACTTTTCACATTCTCCCGTGCAACGCGGCTGCTAATGCTCCTTTCATGCAAAATCTTAAGGTACTAGGTCATGTCCAAGCCAATAAAGGCGGCTAAAAAGTGAATAATCGACAACTAATACTTGAATTGTACTACTCGTTACTTTTTATTGCTTCAACTTAGAAGCCTCTTCTGTGTTCTACTATGGTGCTTTTAGTGTCTCCGCATACCGCAGCACGTGACATAGCCTTGCAGACGATAAACGTAACCATTTCAGAGAGAAAAGCGGCCAAAGTGACGATCTGGCATTAAGTCGATTCGATAACAAATGACGAAAACGGACGGATTTCTCAGGTTTTTACTGCATATGAACCCTTTTTACATTCTCCCGTGCAACGCAGCTTCTAGTCCTCCTTTCAAGCAAAATCTTAAGGATCGACCTCATGTCCAAGGCACCAAAGCCGGCTAATGATCAATAATCGATAGCCAAGACTTGAATTGTACTACTTCTTACTGGCCATTGCTTCAACTTAGAAGCTTATTCTGTGTTCCACTATGGTGCTTTTAGTGTCTCCGCATACGGCAGCACGCGACATAGCTTTGCAGACGATAAATGTAACCGTCTCAGAGAGAAAAGCGGCCAATGTGACGATCTGGCTTTAAGTCGGTTCGATAACAAATGACAAAAACGGACGGATGTCTCAGGTTTTTAGTACATATGAACACTTTTCAAATTCTCCCGTGCAACGCGGCTGTTAGTCCTCCTTTCATGCAAAATCTAAAGGTTCCACCTCTTGTCCAAGGCACCAAAGCCGCAAAAAATCAATAATCGATAACCAAAACTTGAATTGTACTGCTTCTTACGGCTATTGCTTCAACTTAGAAGCTTCTTCTGTGTTCTACTATGGTGCTTTTAGTGTCTCCGCATACCGCAGCACGCGACATAGCTTTGCAGACGATAAATGTAACCGTCTCAGAGAGAAAAGCGGCCAATGTGACGATCTGGCTTTAAGTCGGTTCGATAACAAATGACGAAAACGGACGGATTTCTCAGGTTTTTAGTACATATGAACACTTTTCACATTCTCCCGTGCAACGCGGCTGCTAGTCCTCCTTTCATGCAAAATCTTAAGGTCCCTAGGTCATGTCCAAGCCACCAAAGCCGGCTAAAAAGTGAATAATCGACGCCTAAAACTTGAATTGTACTACTTCGTACTGGATCTGTCTCGCGTGTGTAGCTTCTTCTGTGTTCTACTATGGTGCTTTTAGTGTCTCCGCATACCGCAGCACGTGACATTGCTTTGCAGACGATAAACGTAACCGTTTCAGAGAGAAAAGCGGCCAATGTGACGATCTGGCTTTAAGTCGATTCGATAACAAATGACGAAAACGGACGGATTTCTCAGGTTTTTACTACATATGAACCCTTTTCACATTCTCCCGTGCAACGCAGCTGCTAGTCCTCCTTTCATGCAAAATCTTAAGGTTCCACCTCATGCCCAAGCACCAAAGCCGGCTAAAACTCAATAATCGATAACCAAAACTTGAATTGTACTACTTCTTACTGGCCATTGCTTCAACTTAGAACCTTATTCTGTGTTCTACTATGGTGCTTTTAGTGTCTCCGCATACCGCAGCACGCGACATAGCTTTGCAGACGATAAATGTAACCGTCTCAGAGAGAAAAGCGGCCAATGTGACGATCTGGCTTTAAGTCGGTTCGATAACAAATGACGAAAACGGACGGATTTCTCAGGTTTTTAGTACATATGAACACTTTTCACATTCTCCCGTGCAACGCGGCTGTTAGTCCTCCTTTCATGCAAAATATAAAGGTTCTAACTCTTGTCCAAGGCACCAAAGCCGCTAAAAATCAATAATCGATAACCAAAACTTGAATTGTACTGCTTCTTATGGCTATTGCTTCAACTTAGAAGCTTCTTCTGTGTTCTACTATGGTGCTTTTAGTGTCTCCGCATACCGCAGCACGCGACATAGCTTTGCAGACGATAAATGTAACCGTCTCAGAGAGAAAAGCGGCCAATGTGACGATCTGGCTTTAAGTCGATTCGATAACAAATGACGAAAACGGACGGATTTCTCAGGTTTTTAGTACATATGAACACTTTTCACATTCTCCCGTGCAACGCGGCTGCAAGTCCTCCTTTCATCCAAAATCTTTAGGTACTATGTCATGTCCAAGCCAATAAAGCCGGCTAAAAAGTGAATAATCGACAACTAATACTTGAATTGTACTACTTGTTACTTTTTATTGCTTCAACTTAGAAACTTCTTCTGTGTTCTACTATGGTGCTTTTAGTGTCTCCGCATACCGCAGCACGTGACATAGCTTTGCAGACGATAAACGTAACCATTTCAGAGAGAAAAGCGGCCATAGTGACGATCTGGCTCTAAGTCGATTCGATAACAAATGACGAAAACGGACGGATTTCTCAGGTTTTTACTACATATGAACCCTTTTTACATACTCCCGTGCAACGCAGATGCTAGTCCTTCTTTCAAGCAAAATCTTAAGGTTCGACCTCATGTCCAAGGCACCAAAGCCGGCTAAAGATCAATAATCGATAGTTAAAACTTGAATTGTACTACTTCTTACTGGCCATTGCTTCAACTTAGAAGCTTATTCATTGTTCCACTATGGTGCTTTTAGTGTCTCCGCATACCGCAGCACGCGACATAGCTTTGCAGACGATAAATGTAACCGTCTCAGAGAGAAAAGCGGCCAATGTGACGATCTGGCTTTAAGTCGATTCGATAACAAATGACGAAAACGGACGGATTTCTCAGCTTTTTACTACATATGAACACTTTTCACATTCTCCCGTGCAACGCGGCTGCTAGTCCTACTTTAATGCAAAATCTTAAAGTCCTAGGTCATGTCCAAGCCACCAAAGCCGGCTACAAAGTGAATAATCGACGTCTAAAACTTGAATTGTACTACTTCTTACTGGCTATTACTTCATTTTAGAAGCTTCTTCTGTGTTCTACTATGGTGCTTTTAGTGTCTCCGCATACCACAGCACGCGACATAGCTTTGCAGACGATAAATGTAACCGTCTCAGAGAGAAAAGCGGCCAATGTGACGATCTGGCTTTAAGTCGATTCGATAACAAATGACGAAAACGGACGGATATCTCAGGTTTTTACTACATATGAACACCTATCACATTCTCCCGTGCAACGCGGCTACCAGTCCTCCTTTCATGCAAAATCTTAAGGTCCTAGGTCATGTCCAAGCCACCAAAACTGGCTAAAAAGTGAATAATCGACGCCTAAAACTTGAATTGTACTACTTCTTACTGGCTATTACTTCAACTTAGAAGCTTCTCCTGTGTTCTACTATGGTGCTTTTAGTGTCTCCGCATACCGCAGCACGCGACATAGCTTTGCAGACGATAAATGTAACCGTCTCAGAGAGAAAAGCGGCCAATGTGGCGATCTGGCTTTAAGTCGATTCGATAACAAATGACGAAAACGGACGGATTTCTCAGGTTTTTAGTACATATGAACACTTTTCACATTCTCCCGTGCAACGCGGCTGCTAATCCTCCTTTCGTGCAAAATCTTAAGGTACTAGGTCATGTCCAAGCCAATAAAGCCGGCTAAAAAGTGAATAATCGACAACTAATACTTGAATTGTACTACTCGTTACTTTTTATTGCTTCAACTTAGAAGCCTCTTCTGTGTTCTACTATGGTGCTTTTAGTGTCTCCGCATACCGCAGCACGTGACATAGCCTTGCAGACGATAAACGTAACCATTTCAGAGAGAAAAGCGGCCAATGTGACGATCTGGCTTTAAGTCGATTCGATAACAAATGACGAAAACGGACGGATTTCTCAGGTTTTTACCACATATGAACCCTTTTCACATTCTCCCGTGCAACGCAGCTTCTAGTCCTCCTTTCAAGCAAAATCTTAAGGATCGACCTCATGTCCAAGGCACCAAAGCCGGCTAAAGATCAATAATCGATAGCCAAGACTTGAATTGTACTACTTCTTACTGGCCATTGCTTCAACTTAGAAGCTTATTCTGTGTTCCACTATGGTGCTTTTAGAGTCTCCGCATACGGCAGCACGCGACATAGCTTTGCAGACGATAAATGTAACCGTCTCAGAGAGAAAAGCGGCCAATGTGACGATCTGGCTTTAAGTCGGTTCGATAACAAATGACGAAAACGGACGGATTTCTCAGGTTTTTAGTACATATGAACACTTTTCACATTCTCCCGTGCAACGCGTCTGTTAGTCCTCCTTTCATGCAAAATCTAAAGGTTAAAACTCTTGTCCAAGGCACCAAAGACGCTAAAAATCAATAATCGATAACCAAAACTTGAATTGTACTGCTTCTTATGGCTATTGCTTCAACTTAGAAGCTTCTTCTGTGTTCTACTATGGTGCTTTTAGTGTCTCCGCGTACCGCAGCACGCGACATAGCTTTGCAGACGATAAATGTAACCGTCTCAGAGAGAAAAGCGGCCAATGTGACGATCTGGCTTTAAGTCGATTCGATAATAAATGACGAAAACGGACGGATTTCTCAGGTTTTTAGTACATATGAACACTTTTCACATTCTCCCGTGCAACGCGGCTGCAAGTCCTCCTTTCATGCAAAATCTTTAGGTACTAGGTCATGTCCAAGCCAATAAAGCCGGCTAAAAAGTGCATAATCGACAACTAATACTTGAATTGTACTACTTGTTACTTTTTATTGCTTCAACTTAGAAGCTTCTTCTGTGTTCTACTATGGTGCTTTTAGTGTCTCCGCATACCGCAGCACGTGACATAGCTTTGCAGACGATAAACGTAACCATTTCAGAGAGAAAAGCGGCCAATGTGACGATCTGGCTTTAAGTCGATTTGATAACAAATGACGAAAACGGACGGATTTCACAGCTTTTTACTACATATGAACACTTTTCACATTCTCCCGTGCAACGCGGCTGCTAGTCCTACTTTCATGCAAAATCTTAAAGTCCTAGGTCATGTCCAAGCCACCAAAGCCGGCTACAAAGTGAATAATCGACGCCTAAAACTTGAATTGTACTACTTCTTACTGGCTATTACTTCATTTTAGAAGCTTCTTCTGTGTTCTACTATGGTGCTTTTAGTGTCTCCGCATACCACAGCACGCGACATAGCTTTGCAGACGATAAATGTAACCGTCTCAGATAGAAAAGCGGCCAATGTGACGATCTGGCTTTAAGTCGATTCAATAACAAATGACGAAAACGGAGGGATATCTCAGGTTTTTACTACATATGAACACCTTTCACATTCTCCCGTGCAACGCGGCTACCAGTCCTCCTTTCATGCAAAATCTTAAGGTCCTAGGTCATGTCCAAGCCACCAAAACTGGCTAAAAAGTGAATAATCGACGCCTAAAACTTGAATTGTACTACTTCTTACTATCTATTACTTCAACTTAGAAGCTTCTTCTGTGTTCTACTATGCTGCTTTTAGTGTCTCCGCATACCGCAGCACGCGACATAGCTTTGCAGACGATAAATGTAACCGTCTCAGAGAGAAAAGCGGCCAATGTGGTGATCTGGCTTTAAGTCGATTCGATAACAAATGACGAAAACGGACGGATTTCTCAGGTTTTTAGTACATATGAACACTTTTCACATTCTCCCGTGCAACGCGGCTGCTAATGCTCCTTTCATGCAAAATCTTAAGGTACTAGGTCATGTCCAAGCCAATAAAGGCGGCTAAAAAGTGAATAATCGACAACTAATACTTGAATTGTACTACTCGTTACTTTTTATTGCTTCAACTTAGAAGCCTCTTCTGTGTTCTACTATGGTGCTTTTAGTGTCTCCGCATACCGCAGCACGTGACATAGCCTTGCAGACGATAAACGTAACCATTTCAGAGAGAAAAGCGGCCAATGTGACGATCTGGCTTTAAGTCGATTCGATAACAAATGACGAAAACGGACGGATTTCTCAGGTTTTTACTACATATGAACCCTTTTCACATTCTCCCGTGCAACGCAGCTTCTAGTCCTCCTTTCAAGCAAAATCTTAAGGATCGACCTCATGTCCAAGGCACCAAAGCCGGCTAAAGATCAATAATCGATAGCCAAGACTTGAATTGTACTACTTCTTACTGGCCATTGCTTCAACTTAGAAGCTTATTCTGTGTTCCACTATGGTGCTTTTAGAGTCTCCGCATACGGCAGCACGCGACATAGCTTTGCAGACGATAAATGTAACCGTCTCAGAGAGAAAAGCGGCCAATGTGACGATCTGGTTTTAAGTCGGTTCGATAACAAAAGACGAAAACGGACGGATTTCTCAGGTTTTTAGTACATATGAACACTTTTCACATTCTCCCGTGCAACGCGTCTGTTAGTCCTCCTTTCATGCAAAATCTAAAGGTTAAAACTCTTGTCCAAGGCACCAAAGACGCTAAAAATCAATAATCGATAACCAAAACTTGAATTGTACTGCTTCTTGTGGCTATTGCTTCAACTTAGAAGCTTCTTCTGTGTTCTACTATGGTGCTTTTAGTGTCTCCGCGTACCGCAGCACGCGACATAGCTTTGCAGACGATAAATGTAACCGTCTCAGAGAGAAAAGCGGCCAATGTGACGATCTGGCTTTAAGTCGATTCGATAACAAATGACGAAAACGGACGGATTTCTCAGGTTTTTAGTACATATGAACACTTTTCACATTCTCCCGTGCAACGCGGCTGCAAGTCCTCCTTTCATGCAAAATCTTTAGGTACTAGGTCATGTCCAAGCCAATAAAGCCGGCTAAAAAGTGCATAATCGACAACTAATACTTGAATTGTACTACTTGTTACTTTTTATTGCTTCAACTTAGAAGCTTCTTCTGTGTTCTACTATGGTGCTTTTAGTGTCTCCGCATACCGCAGCACGTGACATAGCTTTGCAGACGATAAACGTAACCATTTCAGAGAGAAAAGCGGCCAATGTGACGATCTGGCTTTAAGTCGATTTGATAACAAATGACGAAAACGGACGGATTTCACAGCTTTTTACTACATATGAACACTTTTCACATTCTCCCGTGCAACGCGGCTGCTAGTCCTACTTTCATGCAAAATCTTAAAGTCCTAGGTCATGTCCAAGCCACCAAAGCCGGCTACAAAGTGAATAATCGACGCCTAAAACTTGAATTGTACTACTTCTTACTGGCTATTACTTCATTTTAGAAGCTTCTTCTGTGTTCTACTATGGTGCTTTTAGTGTCTCCGCATACCACAGCACGCGACATAGCTTTGCAGACGATAAATGTAACCGTCTCAGATAGAAAAGCGGCCAATGTGACGATCTGGCTTTAAGTCGATTCAATAACAAATGACGAAAAAGGAGGGATATCTCAGGTTTTTACTACATATGAACACCTTTCACATTCTCCCGTGCAACGCGGCTACCAGTCCTCCTTTCATGCAAAATCTTAAGGTCCTAGGTCATGTCCAAGCCACCAAAACTGGCTAAAAAGTGAATAATCGACGCCTAAAACTTGAATTGTACTACTTCTTACTATCTATTACTTCAACTTAGAAGCTTCTTCTGTGTTCTACTATGCTGCTTTTAGTGTCTCCGCATACCGCAGCACGCGACATAGCTTTGCAGACGATAAATGTAACCGTCTCAGAGAGAAAAGCGGCTTATGTGACGATCTGGCTTTAAGTCGATTCGATAACAAATGACGAAAACGGACGGATTTCTCAGGTTTTTAGTACATATGAACACTTTTCACATTCTCCCGTGCAACGCGGCTGCTAGTCCTCCTTTCAAGCAAAATCTTAAGGTACTAGGTCATGTCCAAGTCAATAAAGCCGGCTAAAAAGTGAATAATCGACAACTAAAACTTGAATTGTACTACTTCGTACTGGTTATTGCTTCAACTTAGAAGCTTCTTCTGTGTTCTACTATGGTGCTTTTAGTGTCTCCGCATACCGCAGCACGCGACATAGCTTTGCAGACGATAAATGTAACCGTCTCAGAGAGAATAGCGGCCAATGTGGTGATCTGGCTTTAAGTCGATTCGATAACAAATGACGAAAACGGACGTATTTCTCAGGTTTTTAGTACATATGAACACTTTTCACATTCTCCCGTGCAACGCGGCTGCTAATGCTCCTTTCATGCAAAATCTTAAGGTACTAGGTCATGTCCAAGCCAATAAAGGCGGCTAAAAAGTGAATAATCGACAACTAATACTTGAATTGTACTACTCGTTACTTTTTATTGCTTCAACTTAGAAGCCTCTTCTGTGTTCTACTATGGTGCTTTTAGTGTCTCCGCATACCGCAGCACGTGACATAGCCTTGCAGACGATAAACGTAACCATTTCAGAGAGAAAAGCGGCCAAAGTGACGATCTGGCATTAAGTCGATTCGATAACAAATGACGAAAACGGACGGATTTCTCAGGTTTTTACTGCATATGAACCCTTTTTACATTCTCCCGTGCAACGCAGCTTCTAGTCCTCCTTTCAAGCAAAATCTTAAGGATCGACCTCATGTCCAAGGCACCAAAGCCGGCTAAAGATCAATAATCGATAGCCAAGACTTGAATTGTACTACTTCTTACTGGCCATTGCTTCAACTTAGAAGCTTATTCTGTGTTCCACTATGGTGCTTTTAGTGTCTCCGCATACGGCAGCACGCGACATAGCTTTGCAGACGATAAATGTAACCGTCTCAGAGAGAAAAGCGGCCAATGTGACGATCTGGCTTTAAGTCGGTTCGATAACAAATGACAAAAACGGACGGATGTCTCAGGTTTTTAGTACATATGAACACTTTTCAAATTCTCCCGTGCAACGCGGCTGTTAGTCCTCCTTTCATGCAAAATCTAAAGGTTCCACCTCTTGTCCAAGGCACCAAAGCCGCAAAAAATCAATAATCGATAACCAAAACTTGAATTGTACTGCTTCTTACGGCTATTGCTTCAACTTAGAAGCTTCTTCTGTGTTCTACTATGGTGCTTTTAGTGTCTCCGCATACCGCAGCACGCGACATAGCTTTGCAGACGATAAATGTAACCGTCTCAGAGAGAAAAGCGGCCAATGTGACGATCTGGCTTTAAGTCGGTTCGATAACAAATGACGAAAACGGACGGATTTCTCAGGTTTTTAGTACATATGAACACTTTTCACATTCTCCCGTGCAACGCGGCTGCTAGTCCTCCTTTCATGCAAAATCTTAAGGTCCTAGGTCATGTCCAAGCCACCAAAGCCGGCTAAAAAGTGAATAATCGACGCCTAAAACTTGAATTGTACTACTTCGTACTGGTTATTGCTTCAACTTTGAAGCTTCTTCTGTGTTCTACTATGGTGCTTTTACTGTCTCCGCATACCGCAGCACGTGACATTGCTTTGCAGACGATAAACGTAACCGTTTCAGAGAGAAAAGCGGCCAATGTGACGATCTGGCTTTAAGTCGATTCGATAACAAATGACGAAAACGGACGGATTTCTCAGGTTTTTACTACATATGAACCCTTTTCACATTCTCCCGTGCAACGCAGCTGCTAGTCCTCCTTTCATGCAAAATCTTAAGGTTCCACCTCATGCCCAAGCACCAAAGCCGGCTAAAACTCAATAATCGATAACCAAAACTTGAATTGTACTACTTCTTACTGGCCATTGCTTCAACTTAGAACCTTATTCTGTGTTCTACTATGGTGCTTTTAGTGTCTCCGCATACCGCAGCACGCGACATAGCTTTGCAGACGATAAATGTAACCGTCTCAGAGAGAAAAGCGGCCAATGTGACGATCTGGCTTTAAGTCGATTCGATAACAAATGACGAAAACGGATTGATTTCTCAGGTTTTTACTACATATGAACACTTTTCACATTCTCCCGTGCACCGCGGCTGCTAGTCCTCCTTTCATGCAAAATATTAAGGTCCTAGGTCATGTCCAAGCCACCAAAGCTGGCTAAAATGTGAATAATCGACAACTAAAACTTGAATTGTACTACTTCTTACTGGCTATTGCTTCAACTTAGAAGCTTCTTCTGTGTTCTACTATGGAGCTTTTAGTGTCTCCGCATAGCGCAGCACGCGACATAGCTTTGCAGACGATAAATGTAACCAATTCAGAGAGAAGAGCGGCCAATGTGACGATCTGGCTTTAAGTCGATTCGATAACAAATGACGAAAACGGGCGGATTTCTCAGGTTTTTACTACATATGAACCCTTTTCACATTCTCCCGTGCAACGCAGCTGCTATTCCTCCTTTCATGCAAAATCTTAAGGTTCCACCTCTTGCCCAATTCACCAAAGCCGCTAAAAATCAATAAACAATAAACAAAACTTGAATTGTACTGCTTCTTATGGCTATTGCTTCAACTTAGAAGCTTCTTCTGTGTTCTACTATGGTGCTTTTAGTGTCTCCGCATACCGCAGCACGCGACATAGCTTTGCAGACGATAAATGAAAGCGTCTCAGAGAGAAAAGCGGCCAATGTGACGATCTGGCTTTAAGTCGATTCGATAATAAATGACGAAAACAGACGGATTTCTCAGGTTTTTACTACATATGAACACTTTTCACATTCTCCCGTGCAACGCGGCTGCTAGTATTCCTTTCATGCAAAATCTTAAAGTCCTAGGTCATGTCCAAGCCACCAAAGCCCTCTAAAAAGTGAATAATCGACGCCTAAAACTTGAATTGTACTACTTCTTACTGGCTATTACTTCATCTTAGAAGCTTCTTCTGTGTTCTACTATGGTGCTTTTAGTGTCTCCGCATACCGCAGCACGCGACATACCTTTGCAGACGATAAATGTAACCGTCTCAGAGAGAAAAGCGGCCAATGTGAAGATCTGGCTTTAAGTCGATTCGATAACAAATGACGAAAACGGACGGAATTCTCAGGTTTTTAGTACATATGAACACTTTTCACATTCTCCCGTGCAACGCGGCTGCTAGTCCTCCTTTCAAGCAAAATCTTAAGGTACTAGGTCATGTCCATGCCAATAAAGCCGGCTAAAAAAAGAATAATCGACAACTAAAACTTGATTTGTACTACTTCGTACAGGTTATTGCTTCAACTTAGAAGCTTCTTGTGTGTTCTACTATGGTGCTTTTAGTGTCTCTACATACCGCAGCACGTGACATAGCTTTGCAGACGATAAACGTAACCGTTTCAGAGAGAAAAGCGGCCAATGTGACGATCTGGCTTTAAGTAGATTCGATAACAAATGACGAAAACGGACGGATTTCTCAGGTTTTTACTACATATGAACCCTTTTCACATACTCCCGTGAACGCAGCTGCTAGTCCTCCTTTCATGCAAAATCTTAAGGCTCCACCTCATGTCCAAGGCACCAAATCCGGCTAAAAATCAATAATCGATAACCAAAACTTGAATTGTACTGCTTGTTAAGGCTATTGCTTCAACTTAGAAGCTTCTTCTGTGTTCTACTATGGTGCTTTTAGTGTCTCCGCATACCGCAGCACGTGACATAGCTTTGCAGACGATAAACGTAACCGTTTCAGAGAGAAAAGCGGCCAATGTGACGATCTGGCTTTAAGTCGATTCGATAACAAATGACGAAAACCGACGGATTTCTCAGGTTTTTACTACATATGAACACTTTTCACATTCTCCCGTGCAACGCGGCTGCTAGTCCTCCTTTCATGCAAAATCTTAAGGTTCCACCTCTTGCCCAAGGCACCAAAGCCGCAAAAAATCAATAATCGATAACCAAAACTTGAATTGTACTGCTTCTTGAGGCTATTGCTTCAACTTAGAAGCTTCTTCTGTGTTCTACTATGGTGCTTTTAGTGTCTCCGCATACCGCAGCACGCGACATAGCTTTGCAGACGATAAATGTAACCGTCTCAGAGAGAAAAGCGGCCAATGTGACGATCTGGCTTTAAGTCGGTTCGATAACAAATGACGAAAACGGACGGATTTCTCAGGTTTTTAGTACATATGAACACTTTTCACATTCTCCCGTGCAACGCGGCTGTTAGTCCTCCTTTCATGCAAAATCTAAAGGTTCCACCTCTTGTCCAAGGCACCAAAGCCGCTAAAAATCAATAATCGATAACCAAAACTTGAATTGTACTGCTTCTTATGGCTATTGCTTCAACTTAGAAGCTTCTTCTGTGTTCTACTATGGTGCTTTTAGTGTCTCCACATACCGCAGCACGCGACATAGCTTTGCAGACGATAAATGTAACCGTCTCAGAGAGAAAAGCGGCCAATGTGACGATCTGGCTTTAAGTCGATTAGATAAGAAATTACGAAAACGGACGGATTTCTCAGGTTTTTACTACATATGAACACTTTTCACATTCTCCCGTGCACCGCGGCTGCTAGTCCTCCTTTCATGCAAAATATTATAGTCCTAGGTCATGTCCAAGCCACCAAAGCCGGCTAAAATGTGAATAATCCACAACTAAAACTTCAATTGTACTACTTCTTACTGGCTATTGCTTCAACTTAGAAGCTTCTTCTGTGTTCTACTATGGTGCTTTTAGTGTCTCCGCATACCGCAGCACGCGACATAGCTTTGCAGACGATAAATGTAACCGATTCAGAGAGAAGAGCGGCCAATGTGACGATATGGCTTTAAGTAGATTCGATAACAAATGACGAAAACGGGCGTATTTCTCAGTTTCTTGCTACATATGAACCCTTTTCACATTCTCCCGTGCAACGCAGCTGCTAGTCCTCCTTTCATGCAAAATCATAAGGTTCCACCTCATGTCCAAGGCACCAAAGCCGGCTAAAAATCAATAATCGATAACCAAAACTTGAATTGTACTGCTTCTTATGGCTATTGCTTCAACTTAGAAGCTTCTTCTGTGTTCTACTATGGTGCTTTTAGTGTCTCCGCATACCGCAGCACGTGACATAGGTTTGCAGACAATAAACGTAACCGTTTCAGAGAGAAAAGCGGCCAATGTGACGATCTGGCTATAAGTCGATTCGATAACAAATGACGAAAAGGGACGGATTTCTCAGGTTTTTACTACATATGAAACCTTTTCACATTCTCCCGTGCAACGCAGCTGCTAGTCCTCCTTTCATGCAAAATCTTAAGGTTCCACATCATGTCCAAGGCACCAAAGCCGGCTAAAAATCAATAATCGATAACCAAAACTTGAATTGTACTACTTCTCACTGGCCATTGCTTTAACTTAGAAGCTTCTTCTGTGTTTTACTATGGTGCTTTTAGTGTCTCCGCATACCGCAGCACGCGACATAGCTTTGCAGACGATAAATGTAACCGTCTCAGAGGGAAAAGCGGTCAATGTGACGATCTGGCTTTAAGTCGATTCGATAACAAATTACGAAAACGGACAGATATCTCATGTTTTTACTACATATGAACACTTTTCACATTCTCCCGTGCACCGCGGCTGCTAGTCCTCCTTTCATGGAAAATATTAAGGTCCTAGGTCATGTCCAAGCCACTAAAGCCGGCTAAAATGTGAATACTCGACAACTAAAACTTGAATTGTACTACTTCTTACTGGCTATTGCTTCAACTTAGAAGCTTCTTCTGTGTTCTACTATGGTGCTTTTAGTGTCTCCGCATACCGCAGCACGCGACATAGCTTTGCAGACGATAAATGTAACCGATTCAGAGAGAAGAGCGGCCAATGTAACGATCTGGCTTTAAGTTGATTGGATAACAAATGACGAAAACGGGCGGATTTCTCAGGTTTTTGCTACATATGAACCCTTCTCACATTCTCCCGTGCAACGCAGCTGCTAGTCCTCCTTTCATGCAAAATGTTAAGGTTCCACCTCATGTCCAAGGCACCAAAGCCGGCTAAAAATCAATAATCGATAACCAAACCTTGAATTGTACTGCTTCTTATTGCTATTGCTTCAACTTAGAAGCTTCTTCTGTGTTCTACTATGGTGCTTTTAGTGTCTCCGCATACCGCAGCACGCGACATAGCTTTGCAAACGATAAATGTAACCGTCTCAGAGAGAAAAGCGGCCAATGTGACGATCTGGCTTTAAGGCGAGTCGATAACAAATTACGAAAACGGACGGATTTCTCAGGTTTTTACTACATATGAACACTTTTCACATTCTCCCGTGTAACGCGGCTACTAGTCCTCCTTTCATGCAAAATCTTAAGGTCCGAGGTCATGACCAAGCTACCAAAACTGGCTAAAAAGTGAATAATCGACGCCTAAAACTTGAATTGTACTACATCTTATTGGCTATTACTTCACCTTAGAAGCTTCATCTGTGTTCTACTATGGTGCATTTAGTGTCTCCGCATACCGCAGCACGCGACATAGCTTTGCAGACGATAAATGTAACCGTTTCAGAGAGAAAAGCGGCCAATGTGACGATCTGGCTTTAAGTCGATTCTATAACAAATGACGAAAACGAACGGATTTCTCAGGTTTGTACTACATATGAACCCTTTTCACATACTCCCGTGAACGCAGCTGCTAGTCCTCTTTCATGCAAAATCTTAAGGCTCCACCTCATGTCCAAGGCACCAAAGCCGGCTAAAAATCAATAATCGATAACCAAAACTTGAATTGTACTTCTTGTTAAGGCTATTGCTTCAACTTAGAAGCTTATTCTGTGTTCTACTATGGTGCTTTTAGTGTCTCCGCATACCGCAGCACGTGACATAGCTTTGCAGACGATAAACGTAACCGTTTCAAAGAGAAAAGCGGCCAATGTGACGATCTGGCTTTAAGTCGATTTGATAACAAATGACGAAAGCGGACGGATTTCTCAGGTTTTTGCTACATATGAACCCTTTTCACATTCTCCCGTGCAACGCGGCTGCTAGTCCTCCTTTCATGCAAAATCTTAAGGTTCCACCTCTTGTCCAAGGCACCAAAGCCGCAAAAAATCAATAATCGATAACCAAAACTTGAATTGTACTGCTTCTTACGGCTATTGCTTCAACTTAGAAGCTTCTTCTGTGTTCTACTATGGTGCTTTTAGTGTCTCCGCATACCGCAGCACGCGACATAGCTTTGCAGACGAAAAATGTAACCGTCTCAGAGAGAAAAGCGGCCAATGTGACTATCTGGCTTTAAGTCGGTTCGATAACAAATGACGAAAACGGACGGATTTCTCAGGTTTTTAGTACATATGAACACATTTCACATTCTCCCGTGCCACGCGGCTGCTAGTCCTCCTTTCATGCAAAATCTAAAGGTTCCACCTCTTGTCCAAGGCACCAAAGCCGCTAAAAATCAATAATCGATACCCAAACTTGAATTCTACTGCTTCTTATGGCTATTGCTTCAACTTAGAAGCTTCTTCTGTGTTCTACTATGGTGCTTTCAGTGTCTCCACATACCGCAGCACGCGACATAGCTTTGCAGACGAAAAATGTAACCGTCTCAGAGAGAAAAGCGGCCAATGTGACGATCTGGCTTTAAGTCGATTCGATAAGA
Source organism: Schistocerca gregaria (assembly GCF_023897955.1). NCBI lineage: Eukaryota > Metazoa > Arthropoda > Insecta > Orthoptera > Acrididae > Schistocerca > Schistocerca gregaria. The sequence continues at coordinate 221,400 of NW_026061967.1, read as the reverse complement.
AATTACGAAAACGGACGGATTTCTCAGGTTTTTACTACATATGAACACTTTTCACATTCTCCCGTGCACCGCGGCTGCTAGTCCTCCTTTCATGCAAAATATTAAGGTCCTAGGTCATGTCCAAGCCACCAAAGCCGGCTAAAATGTGAATAATCCACAACTAAAACTTGAATTGTACTACTTCTTACTGGCTATTGCTTCAACTTAGAAGCTTCTTCTGTGTTCTACTATGGTGCTTTTAGTGTCTCCGCATACCGCAGCACGCGACATAGCTTTGCAGACGATAAATGTAACAGTCTCTGAGAGAAAAGCGGAGAATGTGACGATCTGGCTTTAAGTCGATTCTATAACAAATGACGAAAACGGAAGGATTTCTCAGGTTTTTACTCAATATGAACCCTTTTCACAGTCTCCCGTGCAACGCAGCTGCTAGTCCTCCTTTCATGCAAAATCATAAGGTTCCACCTCATGTCCAAGGCACCAAAGCCGGCTAAAAATCAATTATCGATAACCAAAACTTGAATTGTACTGCTTCTTATGGCAATTGCTTCAACTTAGAAGCTTCTTCTGTGTTCTACTATGGTGCTTTTAGTGTCTCCGCATACCGCAGCACGCGACATAGCTTTGCAGACGATAAATGTAACCGTCCCAGAGAGAAAAGCGGCCAATGTGACGATCTGGCTTTAAGTCGATTCGATAACAAATGACGAAAACGGACGGATTTCTCAGGTTTTTACTACATATGAACACTTTTCACATTCTCCCGTGCAACGCGGCTGCTAGTCCTCCTTTCATGCAAGATCTTAAGGTCCTAGGTCATTTCCAAGCCACCAAAGCCGGCTAAAAAGAGAATAATAGACGCCTAAAACTTGAATTGTACTACTTCTTACTGGCTATTACTTCAACACAGAAGCTTATTCTGTGTTCTACTATGGTGGTTTTAGTATCTCCGTATACCGCAGCACGCGACATAGCTTTACAGACGATAAATGTAACCGTCTCAGAGAGAAAAGCGGCCAATGTGACGATCTGGCTTTAAGTCGATTCGATTACAAATGACGAAAACGGACGGATTTCTCAGGTTTTTACTACATATGAACACTTTTCACATTCTACCGTGCACCGCGGCTGCTAGTCCTCTTTTCAAGCAAAATCTTAAGGTACTAGGTCATGTGCAAGCCAATAAAGCCGGCTAAAAAGTGAATAATCGACAACTAAAACTTGAATTGTACTACTTCGTACTGGTTATTGTTTCAACTTAGAAGCTTCTTCTGTGTTCTACTATGGTGCTTTTAGTGTCTCCGCATACCGCAGCACGTGACATAGCTTTGCAGACAATAAACGTAACCGTTTCAGAGAGAAAAGCGGCCAATGTGACGATCTGGCTTTAAGTCGATTCGATAACAAATGACGAAAACGGACGGATTTCTCAGGTTTTTACTACATATGAACACTTTTCACATTCTACCGTGCACCGCGGCTGCTAGTCATCCTTTCATGCAAAATATTAAGGTCCTAGGTCATGTCCAAGCCACCAAAGCCGGCTAAAATGTGAATAATCGACAACTAAAACTTGAATTGTACTACTTCTTACTGGCTATTGCTTCAACTTAGAAGCTTCTTCTGTGTTCTACTATGGTGCTTTTAGTGTCTCCGCATACCGCAGCACGCGACATAGCTTTGCAGACGATAAATGTAACCGATTCAGAGAGAAGAGCGGCCAATGTGACGATCTGGCTTTAAGTCGATTCGATATCAAATGACGAAAACGGACGGATTTCTCAGGTTTTTACTACATATGAACACATTTCACATTCTCCCGTACAACGCGGCTGTTAGTCCTCCTTTCATGCAAAGTCTTAAGGTCCTAGGTCATGTCCAAGCCACCAAAGCCGGCTAAAAAGTGAATAATCGACAACTAAATCTTGAATTGTACTACATTTTACTGACTATTGCTTCAACTTAGAAGCTTCTTCTGTGTTCTACTTTGGTGCTTTTAGTGTCTCCGCATACCGCAGCACGCGACATAGCTTTGCAGACGATAAATGTAACCGTCTCAGAGAGAAAAGCGGCTAATGTGACGATCTGGCTTTAAGTCGATTCGATAACAAATGACGAAAACGGACGGATTTCTCAGGTTTTTACTACATATGAACACTTTTCACATTCTCCCGTGCAACGGGGCTGCTGGTCCTCCTTTCATGCAAAATCTTAAGGTCCTAGGTCATTTCCAAGCCACCAAAGCCGTCTAAAAAGTGAATAATCGACAACCAAAACTTGAATTGTACTCCTTCTTACTGGCTATTGCTTCAACTTAGAAGCTTCTTCTGTGTTCTACTATGGTGCTTTTAGTGTCTCCGCATACCGCAGCACGCGACATAGCTTTGCAGACGATAAATGAAAGCGTCTCAGAGAGAAAAGCGGCCAATGTGACGATCTGGCTTTAAGTCGATTCGATAATAAATGACGAAAACAGACGGATTTCTCAGGTTTTTACTACATATGAACACTTTTCACATTCTCCCGTGCAACGCGGCTGCTAGTATTCCTTTCATGCAAAATCTTAAAGTCCTAGGTCATGTCCAAGCCACCAAAGCCCTCTAAAAAGTGAATAATCGACGCCTAAAACTTGAATTGTACTACTTCTTACTGGCTATTACTTCATCTTAGAAGCTTCTTCTGTGTTCTACTATGGTGCTTTTAGTGTCTCCGCATACCGCAGCACGCGACATACCTTTGCAGACGATAAATGTAACCGTCTCAGAGAGAAAAGCGGCCAATGTGAAGATCTGGCTTTAAGTCGATTCGATAACAAATGACGAAAACGGACGGAATTCTCAGGTTTTTAGTACATATGAACACTTTTCACATTCTCCCGTGCAACGCGGCTGCTAGTCCTCCTTTCAAGCAAAATCTTAAGGTACTAGGTCATGTCCATGCCAATAAAGCCGGCTAAAAAAAGAATAATCGACAACTAAAACTTGATTTGTACTACTTCGTACTGGTTATTGCTTCAACTTAGAAGCTTCTTGTGTGTTCTACTATGGTGCTTTTAGTGTCTCCACATACCGCAGCACGTGACATAGCTTTGCAGACGATAAACGTAACCGTTTCAGAGAGAAAAGCGGCCAATGTGACGATCTGGCTTTAAGTAGATTCGATAACAAATGACGAAAACGGACGGATTTCTCAGGTTTTTACTACATATGAACCCTTTTCACATACTCCCGTGAACGCAGCTGCTAGTCCTCCTTTCATGCAAAATCTTAAGGCTCCACCTCATGTCCAAGGCACCAAATCCGGCTAAAAATCAATAATCGATAACCAAAACTTGAATTGTACTGCTTGTTAAGGCTATTGCTTCAACTTAGAAGCTTCTTCTGTGTTCTACTATGGTGCTTTTAGTGTCTCCGCATACCGCAGCACGTGACATAGCTTTGCAGACGATAAACGTAACCGTTTCAGAGAGAAAAGCGGCCAATGTAACGATCTGGCTTTAAGTCGATTCGATAACAAATGACGAAAACCGACGGATTTCTCAGGTTTTTACTACATATGAACACTTTTCACATTCTCCCGTGCAACGCGGCTGCTAGTCCTCCTTTCATGCAAAATCTTAAGGTTCCACCTCTTGCCCAAGGCACCAAAGCCGCAAAAAATCAATAATCGATAACCAAAACTTGAATTGTACTGCTTCTTGAGGCTATTGCTTCAACTTAGAAGCTTCTTCTGTGTTCTACTATGGTGCTTTTAGTGTCTCCGCATACCGCAGCACGCGACATAGCTTTGCAGACGATAAATGTAACCGTCTCAGAGAGAAAAGCGGCCAATGTGACGATCTGGCTTTAAGTCGGTTCGATAACAAATGACGAAAACGGACGGATTTCTCAGGTTTTTAGTACATATGAACACTTTTCACATTCTCCCGTGCAACGCGGCTGTTAGTCCTCCTTTCATGCAAAATCTAAAGGTTCCACCTCTTGTCCAAGGCACCAAAGCCGCTAAAAATCAATAATCGATAACCAAAACTTGAATTGTACTGCTTCTTATGGCTATTGCTTCAACTTAGAAGCTTCTTCTGTGTTCTACTATGGTGCTTTTAGTGTCTCCACATACCGCAGCACGCGACATAGCTTTGCAGACGATAAATGTAACCGTCTCAGAGAGAAAAGCGGCCAATGTGACGATCTGGCTTTAAGTCGATTAGATAAGAAATTACGAAAACGGACGGATTTCTCAGGTTTTTACTACATATGAACACTTTTCACATTCTCCCGTGCACCGCGGCTGCTAGTCCTCCTTTCATGCAAAATATTATAGTCCTAGGTCATGTCCAAGCCACCAAAGCCGGCTAAAATGTGAATAATCCACAACTAAAACTTCAATTGTACTACTTCTTACTGGCTATTGCTTCAACTTAGAAGCTTCTTCTGTGTTCTACTATGGTGCTTTTAGTGTCTCCGCATACCGCAGCACGCGACATAGCTTTGCAGACGATAAATGTAACCGATTCAGAGAGAAGAGCGGCCAATGTGACGATATGGCTTTAAGTAGATTCGATAACAAATGACGAAAACGGGCGTATTTCTCAGTTTCTTGCTACATATGAACCCTTTTCACATTCTCCCGTGCAACGCAGCTGCTAGTCCTCCTTTCATGCAAAATCATAAGGTTCCACCTCATGTCCAAGGCACCAAAGCCGGCTAAAAATCAATAATCGATAACCAAAACTTGAATTGTACTGCTTCTTATGGCTATTGCTTCAACTTAGAAGCTTCTTCTGTGTTCTACTATGGTGCTTTTAGTGTCTCCGCATACCGCAGCACGTGACATAGGTTTGCAGACAATAAACGTAACCGTTTCAGAGAGAAAAGCGGCCAATGTGACGATCTGGCTATAAGTCGATTCGATAACAAATGACGAAAAGGGACGGATTTCTCAGGTTTTTACTACATATGAAACCTTTTCACATTCTCCCGTGCAACGCAGCTGCTAGTCCTCCTTTCATGCAAAATCTTAAGGTTCCACATCATGTCCAAGGCACCAAAGCCGGCTAAAAATCAATAATCGATAACCAAAACTTGAATTGTACTACTTCTCACTGGCCATTGCTTTAACTTAGAAGCTTCTTCTGTGTTTTACTATGGTGCTTTTAGTGTCTCCGCATACCGCAGCACGCGACATAGCTTTGCAGACGATAAATGTAACCGTCTCAGAGGGAAAAGCGGTCAATGTGACGATCTGGCTTTAAGTCGATTCGATAACAAATTACGAAAACGGACAGATATCTCATGTTTTTACTACATATGAACACTTTTCACATTCTCCCGTGCACCGCGGCTGCTAGTCCTCCTTTCATGGAAAATATTAAGGTCCTAGGTCATGTCCAAGCCACTAAAGCCGGCTAAAATGTGAATACTCGACAACTAAAACTTGAATTGTACTACTTCTTACTGGCTATTGCTTCAACTTAGAAGCTTCTTCTGTGTTCTACTATGGTGCTTTTAGTGTCTCCGCATACCGCAGCACGCGACATAGCTTTGCAGACGATAAATGTAACCGATTCAGAGAGAAGAGCGGCCAATGTAACGATCTGGCTTTAAGTTGATTGGATAACAAATGACGAAAACGGGCGGATTTCTCAGGTTTTTGCTACATATGAACCCTTCTCACATTCTCCCGTGCAACGCAGCTGCTAGTCCTCCTTTCATGCAAAATGTTAAGGTTCCACCTCATGTCCAAGGCACCAAAGCCGGCTAAAAATCAATAATCGATAACCAAACCTTGAATTGTACTGCTTCTTATTGCTATTGCTTCAACTTAGAAGCTTCTTCTGTGTTCTACTATGGTGCTTTTAGTGTCTCCGCATACCGCAGCACGCGACATAGCTTTGCAGACGATAAATGTAACCGTCTCAGAGAGAAAAGCGGCCAATGTGACGATCTGGCTTTAAGGCGATTCGATAACAAATTACGAAAACGGACGGATTTCTCAGGTTTTTACTACATATGAACACTTTTCACATTCTCCCGTGTAACGCGGCTACTAGTCCTCCTTTCATGCAAAATCTTAAGGTCCGAGGTCATGACCAAGCTACCAAAACTGGCTAAAAAGTGAATAATCGACGCCTAAAACTTGAATTGTACTACATCTTATTGGCTATTACTTCAACTTAGAAGCTTCTTCTGTGTTCTACTATGGTGCATTTAGTGTCTCCGCATACCGCAGCACGCGACATAGCTTTGCAGACGATAAATGTAACCGTTTCAGAGAGAAAAGCGGCCAATGTGACGATCTGGCTTTAAGTCGATTCTATAACAAATGACGAAAACGAACGGATTTCTCAGGTTTGTACTACATATGAACACTTTTCACATTCTCCCGTGCGACGCAGCTGCTAGTCCTCCTTTCATGCAAAGTCTTAAGGTCCTAGGTCATGTCCAAGCCACCAAAGCCGGCTAAAAAGTGAATAATCGACAACTAAATCTTGAATTGTACTACATCTTACTCACTATTGCTTCAACTTAGAAGCTTCTTCTGTGTTCTACTTTGGTGCTTTTAGTGTCTCCGCATACCGCAGCACGCGACATAGGTTTGCAGACGATAAATGTAACCGTCTCAGAGAGAAAAGCGGCCAATGTGACGATCTGGCTTTAAGTCGATTCGATATCAAATGACGAAAACGGACGGATTTCTCAGGTTTTTAGTACATATGAACACTTTTCACATTCTCCCGTGCAACGCGGCTGCTAGTCCTCCTTTCAAGCAAAATCTTAAGGTACTAGGTCATGTCCAAGCCAATAAAGCCGGCTAAAAAGTGAATAATCGACAACTAAAACTTGATTTGTACTACTTCGTACTGGTTATTGCTTCAACTTAGAAACTTCTTCTGTGTTCTACTATGGTGCTTTTAGTGTCTCCACATACCGCAGGACGTGACATAGCTTTGCAGACGATAAACGTAACCGTTTCAGAGAGAAAAGCGGCCAATGTGACGATCTGGCTTTAAGTCGATTCGATAACAAATGACGAAAACGGACGGATTTTTCAGGTTTTTACTACATATGAACCCTTTTCACATACTCCCGTGAACGCAGCTGCTAGTCCTCTTTCATGCAAAATCTTAAGGCTCCACCTCATGTCCAAGGCACCAAAGCCGGCTAAAAATCAATAATCGATAACCAAAACTTGAATTGTACTTCTTGTTAAGGCTATTGCTTCAACTTAGAAGCTTATTCTGTGTTCTACTATGGTGCTTTTAGTGTCTCCGCATACCGCAGCACGTGACATAGCTTTGCAGACGATAAACGTAACCGTTTCAAAGAGAAAAGCGGCCAATGTGACGATCTGGCTTTAAGTCGATTTGATAACAAATGACGAAAGCGGACGGATTTCTCAGGTTTTTGCTACATATGAACCCTTTTCACATTCTCCCGTGCAACGCGGCTGCTAGTCCTCCTTTCATGCAAAATCTTAAGGTTCCACCTCTTGTCCAAGGCACCAAAGCCGCAAAAAATCAATAATCGATAACCAAAACTTGAATTGTACTGCTTCTTACGGCTATTGCTTCAACTTAGAAGCTTCTTCTGTGTTCTACTATGGTGCTTTTAGTGTCTCCGCATACCGCAGCACGCGACATAGCTTTGCAGACGATAAATGTAACCGTCTCAGAGAGAAAAGCGGCCAATGTGACTATCTGGCTTTAAGTCGGTTCGATAACAAATGACGAAAACGGACGGATTTCTCAGTTTTTTAGTACATATGAACACATTTCACATTCTCCCGTGCCACGCGGCTGCTAGTCCTCCTTTCATGCAAAATCTAAAGGTTCCACCTCTTGTCCAAGGCACCAAAGCCGCTAAAAATCAATAATCGATACCCAAACTTGAATTCTACTGCTTCTTATGGCTATTGCTTCAACTTAGAAGCTTCTTCTGTGTTCTACTATGGTGCTTTCAGTGTCTCCACATACCGCAGCACGCGACATAGCTTTGCAGACGAAAAATGTAACCGTCTCAGAGAGAAAAGCGGCCAATGTGACGATCTGGCTTTAAGTCGATTCGATAAGAAATTACGAAAACGGACGGATTTCTCAGGTTTTTACTACATATGAACACTTTTCACATTCTCCCGTGCACCGCGGCTGCTAGTCCTCCTTTCATGCAAAATATTAAGGTCCTAGGTCATGTCCAAGCCACCAAAGCCGGCTAAAATGTGAATAATCCACAACTAAAACTTGAATTGTACTACTTCTTACTGGCTATTGCTTCAACTTAGAAGCTTCTTCTGTGTTCTACTATGGTGCTTTTAGTGTCTCCGCATACCGCAGCACGCGACATAGCTTTGCAGACGATAAATGTAACAGTCTCTGAGAGAAAAGCGGAGAATGTGACGATCTGGCTTTAAGTCGATTCTATAACAAATGACGAAAACGGAAGGATTTCTCAGGTTTTTACTCAATATGAACCCTTTTCACAGTCTCCCGTGCAACGCAGCTGCTAGTCCTCCTTTCATGCAAAATCATAAGGTTCCACCTCATGTCCAAGGCACCAAAGCCGGCTAAAAATCAATTATCGATAACCAAAACTTGAATTGTACTGCTTCTTATGGCAATTGCTTCAACTTAGAAGCTTCTTCTGTGTTCTACTATGGTGCTTTTAGTGTCTCCGCATACCGCAGCACGCGACATAGCTTTGCAGACGATAAATGTAACCGTCCCAGAGAGAAAAGCGGCCAATGTGACGATCTGGCTTTAAGTCGATTCGATAACAAATGACGAAAACGGACGGATTTCTCAGGTTTTTACTACATATGAACACTTTTCACATTCTCCCGTGCAACGCGGCTGCTAGTCCTCCTTTCATGCAAGATCTTAAGGTCCTAGGTCATTTCCAAGCCACCAAAGCCGGCTAAAAAGAGAATAATAGACGCCTAAAACTTGAATTGTACTACTTCTTACTGGCTATTACTTCAACACAGAAGCTTATTCTGTGTTCTACTATGGTGGTTTTAGTATCTCCGTATACCGCAGCACGCGACATAGCTTTACAGACGATAAATGTAACCGTCTCAGAGAGAAAAGCGGCCAATGTGACGATCTGGCTTTAAGTCGATTCGATTACAAATGACGAAAACGGACGGATTTCTCAGGTTTTTACTACATATGAACACTTTTCACATTCTACCGTGCACCGCGGCTGCTAGTCCTCTTTTCAAGCAAAATCTTAAGGTACTAGGTCATGTGCAAGCCAATAAAGCCGGCTAAAAAGTGAATAATCGACAACTAAAACTTGAATTGTACTACTTCGTACTGGTTATTGTTTCAACTTAGAAGCTTCTTCTGTGTTCTACTATGGTGCTTTTAGTGTCTCCGCATACCGCAGCACGTGACATAGCTTTGCAGACAATAAACGTAACCGTTTCAGAGAGAAAAGCGGCCAATGTGACGATCTGGCTTTAAGTCGATTCGATAACAAATGACGAAAACGGACGGATTTCTCAGGTTTTTACTACATATGAACACTTTTCACATTTTACCGTGCACCGCGGCTGCTAGTCATCCTTTCATGCAAAATATTAAGGTCCTAGGTCATGTCCAAGCCACCAAAGCCGGCTAAAATGTGAATAATCGACAACTAAAACTTGAATTGTACTACTTCTTACTGGCTATTGCTTCAACTTAGAAGCTTCTTCTGTGTTCTACTATGGTGCTTTTAGTGTCTCCGCATACCGCAGCACGCGACATAGCTTTGCAGACGATAAATGTAACCGATTCAGAGAGAAGAGCGGCCAATGTGACGATCTGGCTTTAAGTCGATTCGATATCAAATGACGAAAACGGACGGATTTCTCAGGTTTTTACTACATATGAACACATTTCACATTCTCCCGTACAACGCGGCTGTTAGTCCTCCTTTCATGCAAAGTCTTAAGGTCCTAGGTCATGTCCAAGCCACCAAAGCCGGCTAAAAAGTGAATAATCGACAACTAAATCTTGAATTGTACTACATTTTACTGACTATTGCTTCAACTTAGAAGCTTCTTCTGTGTTCTACTTTGGTGCTTTTAGTGTCTCCGCATACCGCAGCACGCGACATAGCTTTGCAGACGATAAATGTAACCGTCTCAGAGAGAAAAGCGGCTAATGTGACGATCTGGCTTTAAGTCGATTCGATAACAAATGACGAAAACGGACGGATTTCTCAGGTTTTTACTACATATGAACACTTTTCACATTCTCCCGTGCAACGGGGCTGCTGGTCCTCCTTTCATGCAAAATCTTAAGGTCCTAGGTCATTTCCAAGCCACCAAAGCCGTCTAAAAAGTGAATAATCGACAACCAAAACTTGAATTGTACTCCTTCTTACTGGCTATTGCTTCAACTTAGAAGCTTCTTCTGTGATCTACTATGGTGCTTTTAGTGTCTCTGCTTACCGCAGCACGGGACATAGGTTTGCAGATGGTAAATGTAACCGTCTCAGAGAGAAAAGCGGCCAATGTGACGATCTGGCTTTAAGTCGATTCGATAACAAATGACGAAAACGAACGGATTTCTCAGGTTTTTACTACATATGAACACTTTTCACATTCTCCCGTGCAACGCAGCTGCTAGTCCTCCTTTCATGCAAAGTCTTAAGGTCCTAGGTCATGTCGAAGTCACCAAAGCCGGATAAAAAGCGAATTATCGACAACTAAAACTTGAATTGTACTACTTCTTACTGCCTATTACTTCAACTTAGAAGCTTCTTCTGTGTTGTACTATGGTGCTTTGTCTCTGCATACCGCAGAACGCGACATAGCTTTGCAGAAGATAAATGTAACCGTCTCAGAGAGAAAAGCGGCCAATGTGACGATCTGGCTTTAAGTCGATTCGATAACAAATGACGAAAACGGACGGATTTCTCAGGTTTTTACTACATATGAACACATTTCACATTCTCCCGTACAACGCGGCTGTTAGTCCTCCTTTCATGCAAAACTTAAGGTACTAGGTCATGTAGAAGCCAATAACGCTTCTAAAAAGTGATAATCGACAACTAAAATTGGAATTGTACTACTTCTTACTGGCTACTGCTTCAACTTAGATTCTTCTTCTGTGTTCTACTATTGTGCTTTTAATGTCTCCGCATACCGCAGCACGTGACATAGCTTTGCAGACGATAAATGTAACCGTTTCAGGGAGAAAAGCGGCCAATGTGACGATCTGGCTTTAAGTCGATTCGATAAGAAATTACGAAAACGGACGGATTTCTCAGGTTTTTACTACATATGAACACTTTTCACATTCTCCCGTGCACCGCGGCTGCTAGTCCTCCTTTCATGCAAAATCTTTATGTTCCACCTCATGTCCAAGGCACCAAGGCCGCGTAAAAATCAATAATCGATAACCAAAACTTGAATTGTATTGCTTCTTACTGGCTAATGCTTCAACTTAGAAGCTTCTTCTGTGTTCTACTATGGTGCTTTTAGTATCTCCGCATACCGCAGCACGCGACATAGCATTGCACACCATAAATGTAACCGTTTCAGAGAGAAGAGCGGCTAATTTGACGATCTGGCTTTAAGTCGATTCGATAAAAAGTACGAAAACGGACGGATTTCTCAGGTTTTCACTACATATGAACCCTTTTCACATTCTTCCGTGCAACGGGGCTGCTAGTCCTCCTTTCATGCAAAATCTTAAGGTTCCACCTCATGTCCAAGGCACCAAAGCCGGCTAAAAATCCATAATCGATAACCAAACCTTGAATTGTACTGCTTCTTACTGACTATTGCTTCAACTTAGAAGCTTCTTCTGTGTTCTACTATGGTGCTTTTAGAGTCTCCGCATACCGCAGCAGGCGACATAGCTTTGCAGACGATAAATGTAACCGTTTCAGAGAGAAGAGCGGCCAATTTGACGATCTGGCTTTAAGTCGATTCGATAACAAATGACGAAAACGGACGGATTTCTCAGGTTTTTACTACATATGAACCCTTTTCATATTCTCCCGTGCAACGCGGCTTCTAGTCCTCCTTTCATGCAAAATCTTAAGGTCCTAGGTTATTTCCAAGCCACCATAGCCGGCTAAAAAGTGAATAATCGACAACTAGAACTTGAATTGTACTACTTGTTACTGGTTATTGCTTCAACTTAGAAGCTTCTTCTGTGTTCTACTATGGTGCATTTAGTGTCTCCGCATACCGCAGCACGTGACATAGCTTTGCAGACGTAAATCTAACCGTTTCAGCGAGAAAAGCGGCCAATGTGACGATCTGGCTTTAAGTCGATTCGATAACACATGACGAAAACGGACGTATTTCTCAGGTTTTTACTACAAATGAACACTTTTCACATTCTCCCGTGCAACGCGGCTGCAAGTCCTACTTTCATGCAAAATCTTAAGTTCCTACATCATGTCCAAGCCACCTAAGCCGGCTAAAAAGTGAATAATCGACAACTAAAACTTGAATTGTACTACTTCTTACTGACTATTACTTCAACTTAGAAGCTTCTTCTGTGTTCTACTATGGTGCTTTTAGTGTTTCCGCATACCGCAGCACACGACATATCTTTGCAGACGATAAATGTAACCGTCTCAGAGAGAAAAGCGGCCAATGTGACGATCTGGCTTTAAGTCGATTCGATAACAAATGACGATAACGGATGGATTTCTCAGGATTTTACTACATATGAACCCTTTTTACATTCTCCCGCCAACGCGGCTGCTAGTCCTCCTTTCATGCAAAATCTTAACGTTCCACCTCATGTCCAATGCACCAAAGCCGGCTACAAATCAATTGTCGATAAACAAAACAAGAATTGTACTGCTTCTTACTGACTATTGCTTCAACTTAGAAGTTTCTTCTGTGTTCTACTATGGTGCTTTTAGTGTTTCCGCATACCGCAGCACGCGACATAGCTTTGCAGACGATAAATGTAACCGTCTCAGAGAGAAAAGCGGCCAATGTGACGATCTGGCATTAAGTCGATTCGATAACAAATGACGAAAACGGACGGATTTCTCAGGTTTTTACTACATATGAAAACTTTTTACATTCTCCCGTGCAAAGGGGCTGCTAGTCCTCCTTTCATGCAAAATCTTGAGGTCCTAGGTCATGTCCAAACCACCAAAGCCGGCTAAAAAGTGAATAATCGACAACTAAAACTTCAATTGTACTACTTCTTACTGGCTATTACTTCAACTTAGAAGCTTCTTCTGTGTTCTACTATGGTGCTTTTAGTGTCTCCGCATACCGCAGCACGCGACGTAGCTTTGCAGACGATAAATATAACCGTCTCAGAGAGAAGAACGGCCAATGTGACGATCTGGCTTTAAGTCGATTCGATAACAAATAACGAAAACGGACGGATTTCTCAGGTGTTTACTATATATGAGCACTTTTCACATTCTCCCGTGCAACGCGGCTGCTAGTCCTCCTTTCATGCAAAGTCTTAAATTCCTACATCATGTCCAAGCCAGCAAAGCCGGCTAAAAAGTGAATAACCGACAACTAAAACTTGAATTGTACTACTTCTTACTGGCTATTACTTCAACTTAGAAGCTTCTTCTGTGTTTTACTATGGTGCTTTTAGTGTCTCCGCATACCGCAGCACGCGACATAGCTTTGCAGACGACAAATGTAACCGTTTCTGAAAGAAGAGTGGCCAAAGTGACGATCTGGCTTTAAGTCGATTCGATAACAAATGACGAAAACGGACGTATTTCTCAGGTTTTTACTACATATGAACCCTTTTCTCATTCTCCCGTGCAACGCGGCTGCTAGTCCTCCTTTCATGCAAAATCTTAAGGTTCCACCTCATGTCCAAGGCACCAAAGCCGGCTAAAAATCGATACTCGATAACCAAAACTTAAATTGTACTGCTTCTTACTGGCTATTGCTTCAACTTAGAAGATTTTTCTGTGTTCTACTATGGTGCTTTTAGTGTCTCCGCATACCGCAGCACGCGACATAGCTTTGCAGACGATAAATGTAACCGTCTCAGAGAGAAAAGCGGCCAATGTGACGATCTGGCTTTAAGTCGATTCGATAACAAATGACGAAAACGGACGGATTTCTCAGGTTTTTACTATATATGAACACATTTCACATTCTCCCGTGCAACGCGGCTGCTAGTCCTCCTTCCATGCAAAATCTTAAGGTCCTACGTCATGTCCAAGCCACCAAAGCCGGCTAAAAAGTGAATAATCGACAACTAAATCTTGAATTGTACTACATTTTACTGACTATTGCTTCAACTTAGAAGCTTCTTCTGTGTTCTACTATGGTGATTTTAGTGTTTCCGCATACCGCAGCACGCGACATAGCTTTGCAGACTATAAATGTAACCGTCTCAGAGAGAAAAGCGGCCAATGTGACGATCTGGCTTTAAGTCGATTCGATAACAAATGACGAAAACGGACGGATTTCTCAGGTTTTTACTACATATGAACCCTTTTCACATTCTAACCTGCAACGCGGCTGCTAGTCCTTCTCTCATGCAAAATCTTAAGATACCACCTTATGTCCAAGACACCAAAGCCGGCAAAAAATTAATAATCGATAACCAAAACTTGAATTGTACTGCTTCTTACTGGCTATTGCTTCAACTTAGAAGCTTCTTCTGTATTCTACTATGGTGCTCTTAGTGTCTCCGCATACCGCAGCACGCGACATAGCTTTGCAGACGATAAATGTAACCGTCTCAGAGAGAAAAGCGGCCAAAGTGACGATCTGGCTTTAAGTCGATTCGATAACTAATGACGAAAACGGACGGATTTCTCAGGTTTTTACTACATATGAACCCTTTTCTCATTCTCCCGTGCAACGCGGCTGCTAGTCCTCCTTTCATGCAAAATCTTAATGTTCCACCTCATGTCCAAGGCACCAAAGCCGGCTAAAAATCGATAATGGATAACCAAAACTTAAATTGTAGTGCTTCTTACTGGCTATTGCTTCAACTTAGAAGATTTTTCTGTGTTCTACTATGGTGCTTTTAGTGTCTCCGCATACCGCAGCACGCGACATAGCTTTGCAGACGATAAATGTAACCGTCTCAGAGAGAAAAGCGGCCAATGTGACGATCTGGCTTTAAGTCGATTCAATAACAAATGACGAAAACGGACTGATTTCTCAGGTTTTTACTACATATGAACCCTTTTTACATTCTCCCGTGCAACGCGGCTGCTAGTCCTCCTTTCATGCAAAATCTTAAGATTCCACCTTATGTCCAAGACACCAAAGCCGGCAAAAAATTAATAATCGATTACCAAAACTTGAATTGTACTGCTTCTTACTGGCTATTGCTTCAACTTAGAAGATTCTTCTGTGTTCTACTATGGTGCATTTGGGGTCTCCGCATACCGCAGCACGCGACATAGCTTTGCAGACGAAAAATGTAACCGTCTCAGAGAGAAAAGCGGCCAATGTGACGATCTGGCTTTAAGTCGATTCGATAACAAATTACGAAAACGGACGGATTTCTCAGGTTTTTACTACATATGAACACTTTTCACATTCTCCCGTGCAACGCGGCTGCTAGTCCTCCTTTCATGCAATATCTTAATGTTCCACCTCATGTCCAAGGCACCAAAGCCGCCTAAAATCAATAATCGATAACCAAAGCTTGAATTGTACTGCTTCTTACTGGCTATTGCTTCAACTTAAAAGCTTCATCTGTGTTCTAATATGGTGCTTTTAGTGTCTCCGCATACCGCAGCACGAGACATAGCTATGCAGACGATAAATGTAACCGTCTCAGAGAGAAAAGCGGCCAATGTGACGATCTGGCTTTAAGTCGATTCGATAACAAATGACGAAAACGGACGGATTTCTCAGGTGTTTACTATATATGAACCCTTTTCATATTCTCCCGTGCAACGCGGCTTCTAGTCCTCCTTTCATGCAAAATCTTATGTTCCTAGGTCATGTCCAAGCCACCAAAGCCGGCTAAAAAGTGAATACTTGACAACTAAAACTTGAATTGTACTACTTCTTACTGGCTATTACTTCACTTTAGAAGCTTCTTCTGTGTTCTACTATGGTGCTTTTAGTGTTTCCGCATACCGCAGCACGCGACATAGCTTTGCAGACGATAAATGTAACCGTCTCAGAGAGAAAAGCGGCCAATGTGACGATCTGGCTTTAAGTCGATTCGATAACAAATGACGAAAACGGACGGATTTCTCAGGTTTTTACTACATATGAACCCTTTTCACATACTCCCGTGCAACGCGGCTGCTAGTCCTCCTTTCATGCAAAATCTTATGGTTCCACCTCATGTCCATGGCACCAAAGCCGGCTAAAAATCAATATTCGATAACCAAAACTTGAATTGTACTGCTTCTTACTGGCTATTGCTTCAACTTAGAAGCTTCTTCTGTGTTCTACTATGGTGCTTTTAGAGTCTCCGCATACCGCAGCAGGCGACATAGCTTTGCAGACGATAAATGTAACCGTCTCAGAGAGAAAAGCGGCCAATGTGACGATCAGGCTTTAAGTCGATTCGATAACAAATGACGAAAACGGACTGATTTCTTAGGTTTTTACTTTTCACATTCTCCCGTGAAACGGGGCTGCTAGTCCTCCTTTCATGCAAACTCTTAAGGTTCCACCTCATGTCCTAAGCACCAAGGCCGGCTAAAAATCAATAATCGACAACCAAAACTTGAATTGTACAGCTTCTTACTGGCTATTGCTTCAACTTAGAAGCTTCTTTTGTGTTCTACTATGGTGCATTTAGTGTCTCCGCATACCGCAGCACGCGACATAGCTTTGCAGACTATAAATGTAACCGTCTCAGAGAGAAAACCGGCCAATGTGACGATCTGGCTTTAAGTCGATTCGATAACTAATGACGAAAACGGACGGATTTCTCAGGTTTTTACTACATATGAACCCTTTTCACATTCTCCCCTGCAACGCGGCTGCTAGTCCTCCTTTCATGCAAAATCTTAATGTTCCACCTCATGTCCAAGGCACCAAAGCCGCCTAAAATTAATAATCGATAACCAAAACTTGAATTGTACTGCTTCTTACTGGCTATTGCTTCAACTTAAAAACTTCATCTGTGTTCTAATATGGTGCTTTTAGTGTCTCCGCATACCGCAGCACGAGACATAGCTATGCAGACGATAAATGTAACCGTCTCAGAGAGAAAAGCGGCCAATGTGACGATCTGGCTTTAAGTCGATTCGATAACAAATGACGAAACCGGACGGTATTCTCAGCTTTTTACTACATATGAACACTTTTCACATTCTCCCTTGCAACGCGGCTGCTAGTCCTCCTTTCATGCAAAATCTTAATGTTCCACCTCATGTCCAAGACACCAAAGCCGGCAAAAAATTAATAATCGATAACCAAAACTTGAATTGTACTGCTTCTTACTGGCTATTGCTTCAACTTAGAAGATTTTTCTGTGTTCTACTATGGTGCTTTTAGTGTCTCCGCATACCGCAGCACGCGACATAGCTTTGCAGACGATAAATGTAACCGTCTCAGAGAGAAAAGCGGCCAATGTGACGATCTGGCTTTAAGTCGATTCGATAACAAATGACGAAAACGGACGGATTTCTCAGGTTTTTACTACATATGAACCCTTTTTACATTCTCCCGTGCAACGCGGCTGCTAGTCCTCCTTTTATGCAAAATCTTAAGATTCCACCTTATGTCCAAGACACCAAAGCCGGCAAAAAATTAATAATCGATAACCAAAACTTGAATTGTACTGCTTCCTACTGGCTATTGCTTCAACTTAGAAGCTTCTTCTGTGTTCTACTATGGTGCTCTTAGTGTCTCCGCATACCGCAGCACGCGACATAGCTTTGCAGACGATAAATGTAACCGTCTCAGAGAGAAAAGTGGCCAATGTGACGATCTGGCTTTTAGTCGATTCGATAACAAATGACGAAAACGGACGGATTTCTCAGGTTTTTACTACATATGAACCCTTTTTACATTCTCCCGTGCAACGTGGCTGCTAGTCCTCCTTTCATGCATAATCTTAAGATTCCACCTTATGTCCAAGACACCAAAGCCGGCAAAAAATTAATAATCGATTACCAAAACTTGAATTGTACTGCTTCTTACTGGCTATTGCTTCAACTTAGAAGATTCTTCTGTGTTCTACTATGGTGCATTTGGGGTCTCCGCATACCGCAGCACGCGACATAGCTTTGCAGACGAAAAATGTAACCGTCTCAGAGAGAAAAGCGGCCAATGTGACGATCTGGCTTTAAGTCGATTCGATAACAAATTACGAAAAGAGACGGATTTCTCAGGTTTTTACTACATATGAACACTTTTCACATTCTCCCGTGCAACGCAGCTGCTAGTCCTCCTTTCATGCAAAATCTTAATGTTCCACCTCATGTCCAAGGCAACAAAGCCGCCTAAAATCAATAATCGATAACAAAAACTTGAATTGTACTGCTTCTTACTGGCTATTGCTTCAACTTAAAAGCTTCATCTGTGTTCTAATATGGTGCTTTTAGTGTCTCCGCATACCGCAGCACGAGACATAGCTATGCAGACGATAAATGTAACCGTCTCAGAGAGAAAAGCGGCCAATGTGACGATCTGGCTTTAAGTCGATTCGATAACAAATGACGAAAACGGACGGATTTCTCAGGTGTTTACTATATATGAACACTTTTCACATTCTCCCGTGCAACGCGGCTGCTAGTCCTCCTTTCATGCAAAATCTTATGTTCCTAGGTCATGTCCAAGCCACCAAAGTCGGTTAAAAAGTGAATACTTGACAACTAAAACTTGAATTGTACTACTTCTTACTGGCTATTACTTCAACTTAGAAGCTTCTTCTGTGTTCTACTATGGTGCTTTTAGTGTTTCCGCATACCGCAGCACGCGACATAGCTTTGCAGACGATAAATGTAACCGTCTCAGAGAGAAAAGCGGCCAATGTGACGATCTGGCTTTAAGTCGAGTCGATAACATATGACGAAAACGGACGGATTTCTCAGGTTTTTACTACATCTGAACCCTTTTCACATTCTCCCGTGCAACGCGGCTGCTAGTCCTCCTTTTATGCAAAATCTTATGGTTCCACCTCATGCCCATGGCACCAAAGCCGGCTAAAAATCAATATTCGAAAACCAATACTTGAATTGTACTGCTTCTTACTGGCTATTGCTTCAACTTAGAAGCTTCTTCTGTGTTCTACTATGGTGCTTTTAGAGTCTCCGCATACCGCAGCAGGCGACATAGCTTTGCAGACGATAAATGTAACCGTCTCAGAGAGAAAAGCGGCCAATGTGACGACCTGGCTTTAAGTCGATTCTATAACAAATGACGAAAACGGACTGATTACTTAGGTTTTTACTTTTCATATTCTCCCGTGAAACGGGGCTGCTAGTCCTCCTTTCATGCAAAATCTTAAGGTTCCACCTCATGTCCAAAGCACCAAGGCCGGCTAAAAATCAATAATCGACAACCAAAACTTGAATTGTACAGCTTCTTACTGGCTATTGCTTCAACTTAGAAGCTTCTTTTGTGTTCTACTATGGTGCTTTTAGTGTCTCCGCATACCGCAGCACGCGACATAGCTTTGCAGACGATAAATGTAACCGTCCCAGAGAGAAAAGCGGCCAATGTGACGATCTGGCTTTAAGTCGATTCGATAACAAATGACGAAAATGGACGGATTTCTCAGGTTTTTACTACATATGAACACTTTTCACATTTTCCCGTGCAACTCGGCTGCTAATCCTCTTTTCATGCAGAATCTTAATGTTCCACCTCATGTCCAAGGCACCAGAGCCTCCTAAAAATCAATAATCGATAACCAAAACTTGAATTGTACTGCTTATTACTGGTTATTGCTTCAACTTAGAAGCATCTTCTGTGTTCTACTATGGTGCTTTTAGTGTCTCCGCATACCGCAGCACGCGACATAGCTTTGCAGACGATAAATGTAACCGATTCAGAAAGAAGAGTGGCCAATGTGACGATCTGGCTTTAAGTCGATTCGATAACAAATGACGAAAACGGACGGATTTCTTAGGTTTTTACTACATATGAACCCTTTTCTCATTCTCCCGTGCAACGCGGCTGCTAGTCCTCCTTTCATGCAAAATCTTAAGGTTCCACCTCATGTCCAAGGCACCAAAGCCGGCTAAAAATCAATAATCGATAACCAAAACTTGAATTGTACTGCTTCTTACTGACTATTGCTTCAACTTAGAAGATTCTTCTGTGTTCTACTATGGTGCTTTTATTGTTTCCGCATTCCGCAGCATGCGACATAGCTTTGCAGACGATAAATGTAACCGTCTCAGAGAGAAAAGCGGCCAATGTGACTTTCTGGCTTTAAGTCGATTCGATAACAAATGACGAAAACGGACGGATTTCTCAGGTTTTTACTACATATGAACACTT
Organism: Schistocerca gregaria; assembly: GCF_023897955.1. Lineage (NCBI taxonomy): Eukaryota > Metazoa > Arthropoda > Insecta > Orthoptera > Acrididae > Schistocerca > Schistocerca gregaria. The sequence goes on along the minus strand of NW_026061967.1, from coordinate 201,021 downwards.
TTCACATTCTCCCTTGCAACGCGGCTGCTAGTTCTCTTTTCATGCAAAATCTTAAGGTCCTAGGTCATGTCCAAGCCACCAAAGCCGGCTAAAAAGTGAATAATCGACAACTAAAACTTCAATTGTACTACTTCTTACTGGCAATTGCTTCAACTTAGAAGCTTCTTCTGTGTTCTACTATGGTGCTTTTAGTGTCTCCGCATACCGCAGCACGCAACGTAGCTTTGCAGACGATAAATGTAACCGTCTCAGAGAGAAAAGCGGCCAATGTGACGATCTGGCTTTAAGTCGATTCGATAACAAATGATGGAAACGGACGGATTTCTCAGGTGTTTATTATATTTGAACACTTTTCACATTCTACCGTGGTACGCGGCTGCTAGTCCTCCTTTCATGCAAAATCTTAAGGTTCCACCTCATGTCCATGGCACTAAAGCCCCCTAAAAATCAATATTCGATAACCAAAACTTGAATTGTGCTGCTTCTTACTGGCTATTGCTTCAACTTAGAAGCTTCTTCTGTGCTCTACTATGGTGCTTTTAGAGTCTCCGCATACCGCAGCACGTGACATAGCTTTGCAGACGATAAATGTAACCGTCTCAGAGAGAAAAGCGGCCAATGTGACGATCTGGCTTTAAGTCGATTCAGTAACAAATGACGAAAACGGACGGATTTCTCAGGTTTTTACTACATATGAACACTTTATCACATTCTCCCGTGCAACGCGGCTGCTAGTCCTCCTTTCACGCAAAATCTTAAGGTCCTAGGCCATGTCCAAGCCACCAAAGCCGGCTTATAAGTGAATAATCGACAACTAAAACTTGAATTGTACTACTTCTTACTGGCTATTGCTTCAACTTAGAAGATTCTTCTGTGTTCTACTATGGTGCTTTTAGTGTCTCCGCATACCGCAGCACGAGACATAGCTTTGCAGACGACAAATGTAACCGTCTCAGAGAGAAAAGCGGCCAATGTGACGATCTGGCTTTAAGTCGATTCGATAACAAATGAAGAAAACGGACGGATTTCTCAGGTTTTTACTACATATCAACACTTTTCACATTCTCCCGTGCAACGCGGCTGCTAGTCCTCCTTTCATGCAAAATCCTAAGGTCTTAGGTCATGTCCAAGCCACCAAACCCGGCTAAAAAGTGAATAATCGACAACTAAAACTTGAGTTGTACTACTTCTTACTGGCTATTACTTCAACTTAGAAACTTCTTCTGTGTTCTACTATGGTGCTTTTAGTGTCTCCGCATACCGCAGCACGCGACGTAGCTTTGCAGACGATAAATGTAACCGTCTCAGAGAGAAAAGCGGCCAATGTGACGATCTGGCTTTAAGTCGATTCGATAACATATGACGAAAACGGACTGATTTCTCAGGTTTTTACTTTTCACATTCTCCCGTGCAACGGGGCTGCTAGTCCTCCTTTCATGCAAAATCTTAAGGTTCCACTTTATGTCCAAAGCACCAAGGCCGGCTAAAAATCAATAATCGATAAACAAAACTTGAATTGTACTGCTTCTTACTGGCTATTGCTTCAACTTAGAAGCTTCTTCTGTGATCTACTATGGTGCTTTTAGTGTCTCCGCATACCGCAGCACGCGACATAGCTTTGCAGACGAAAAATGTAACCGTCTCAGAGAGAAAAGCGGCCAATGTGACGATCTGGCTTTAAGTCGATTCAATAACAAAAGACGATAACGGACGGATTTCTCATGTTTTTACTACATATGAACCCTTTATCACATTCTCCCGTGCAACGCGGCTGCTAGTCATCATTTCATGCAAAATCTTAAGGTCCTAGGTCATGTCCAAGCCACCAAAGCCGGCTAAAAAGTGAATAATCGACAACTAAAACTTGAATTGTACTACTTCTTACTGGCTATTGCTTCAACTTAGAAGCTTCTTCTGTGTTCTACTATTCTGCTTTTAGTGTCTCCGCATACCGCACCACGCGACATAGCTTTGCAGACGATAAATGTAACCGTCTCAGAGAGAAAAGCGGCCAATGTGACGATTTGGCTTTAAGTCGATTCGGTAACAAATGACGAAAACGGACGGATTTCTCAGGTTTTTACTACATATGAACACTTTTCACATTCTCCCGTGCAACACGGCTGCAAGTCCTCCTTTCATGTAAAATCTTAAGGTCCTAGGTCATGTCTAAGCCACCAAAGCCGGCTAAAAAGTGAGTAATCGACCATTAAAACTTGAATTGTACTACTTCTTACTGGCTATTACTTCAACTTAGAAGCTTCTTCTGTGTTCTACTATGGTGCATTTAGTGTCTCTGCATACCGCAGCACGCGACATAGCTTTGCAGATGATAAATGTAATGGTCTCAGAGAGAAAAGCGGCCAATGTGACGATCTGGCTTTAAGTCGATTCGATAACAAATGACGATAACGGACGGATTTCTCAGGTTTTTACTACATATGAACCCTTTTCACATTCTCCCGTGCAACGGGGCTGCTAGTCCTCCTTTCATGCAAAATCTTAAGATTCCACCTTATGTCCAAGGCACCAAAGCCGGCCAAAAATCAATAATCGATAACCAAAACTTGAATTGTACTGCTTCTTACTGGCTATTGCTTCAACTTAGAAGCTTCTTCTGTGTTCTACTATAGTGCTTTTAGTGTCTCCGCATACCGCAGCACGCGACATAGCTTTGCAGACGATAAATGTAACCGTCTCAGAGAGAAAAGCGGCCAATGTGACGATCTGGCTTTAAGTCGATTCGATAACAAATGACGAAAACGGACGGATTTCTCAGGTTTTTACTAGATATGAACCCTCTTCACATTCTCCCGTGCAACGCGGCTGCTAGTCCTCCTTTCATGCATAATCTTAAGGTCCCACCTCATGTCCATGGCACCAAAGCCGGCTAAAAATCAATTTTCGATAACCAAAACTTGAATTGTACGGCTTCTTACTGGCTATTGCTTCAACTTAGAAGCTTCTTCTGTGTTCTGCTATGGTGCTTTTAGAATCTCCGCATACCGCAGCACGCGACATAGCTTTGCAGACGATAAATGTAACCGTCTCAGAGAGTAAAGCGGCCAATGTGACGATCTGGCTTTAAGTCGATTCGATAACAAATGACGAAAACGGACTGATTTCTCAGGTTTTTACTTTTCACATTCTCCCGTGCAACGGGGCTGCTAGTCCTCCTTTCATGCAAAATCTTTACGTTCCACCTCATGTCCAAGGCACCAAAACCCCCTAAAAATCAATAATCGATAACCAAAACTTGAATTGTACTGCTTCTTACTGGCTATTGCTTCAACTTAGAAGATTCTTCTGTGTTCTACTATGGTGCTTTTAGTGTCTCCGCATACCGCAGCACGCGACATAGCTTTGAAGACGAAAAATGTATCCGTCTCAGAGAGAAAAGCGGCCAATGTGACGATCTGGCTTTAAGTCGATTCGGTAACAAATGACGAAAACGGAGGGATTTCTCAGGTTTTTACTACATATGAACACTTTTCACATTCTCCCGTGCAACACGGCTGCAAGTCCTCCTTTCATGTAAAATCTTAAGGTCCTAGGTCATGTCCAAGCCACCAAAGCCGGCTAAAAAGTGAGTAATCGACAACTAAAACTTGAATTGTACTACTTCTTACTGGCTATTACTTCAACTTAGAAGCTTCTTCTGTGTTCAACTATGGTGCTTTTAGAGTCTCCGCATACCGCAGCACGGGACATAGCTTTGCAGACGAAAAATGTAACCGTCTCAGAGAGAAGAGCGGCCAATGTGACGATCTGGCTTTAAGTCGATTCGATAACAAATGACGAAAACGGACTGATTTCTCTGGTTTTTACTTTTCACATTCTCCCGTTCCACGCGGCTGCTAGTCCTCCTTTCATGCAAAATCTTAACGTTCTACCTCATGTCCAAGGCACCAAAGCCCCCTAAAAATCAATAATCGATAACAGAAACTTGAATTGTACTGACTCTTACTGGCTATTGCTTCAACTTAGAAGATTCTTCTGTGTTCTACTATGGTGCTTTTAGTGTCTCCGCATACCGCAGCACGCGACATAGCTTTGCAGACGAAAAATGTAACCGTCTCAGAGAGAAAAGCGGCCAATGTGACGATCTGGCTTTAAGTCGATTCGATAACAAATGACGAAAACGGACTGATTTCTCAGGTTTTTACTTTTCACATTCTCCCGTGCAACGGGGCTGCTAGTCCCCCTTTCATGCAAAATCTTAACGTTCCACCTCATGTCCAAGGCACCAAAGCCCCCTAAAAATCAATAATCGATAACCAAAACTTGAATTGTACTGCTTCTTACTGGCTATTGCTTCAATTTAGAAGATTCTTCTGTGTTCTACTATGGTGCTTTTAGTGTCTCCGCATACCGCAGCACGCGACATAGCTTTGCAGACGAAATATGTAACCGTCTCAGAGAGAAAAGCGGCCAATGTGACGATCTGGCTTTAAGTCGATTCGATAACAAATGACGAAAACGGACTGATTTCTCAGGTTTTTACTACATATGAACCCTTTTCATATTCTCCCGTGCAACGCGGCTTCTAATCCTCCTTTCAGGCAAAATCTTAACGTCCTAGGTCATGTCCAAGCCACCAAAGCCGGCTAAAAATCAATAATCGATAACCAAAACTTGATTTGTACTGCTTCTTACTGACTATTGCTTCAGCTTAGAAGCTTCTTATGTGTTCTACTATGGTGCTTTTAGAGTTTCCGCATACCGCAGCACGTGACATAGCTTTGCAGACGATAAATGTAACCGCCTCAGAGAGAAAAGCGGCCAATGTGACGATCTGGCTTTAAGTCGATTCGATAACAAATGACGAAAACGGACGGATTTCTCAGGTTTTTACTACACATGAAACCTTTTCTCATTCTCCCGTGCAACGCGGCTGCTAGGCCTCCTTTCATGCAAAATCTTAAGGATTCTACCTCATGTCCAAGGCACCAAAGTCGGCTAAAAATCAATAATCGATAACCAAAACTTGAATTGTACTGCTTCTTACTGGCGATTCCTTCAACTTAGAAGCTTCTTCTGTGTTCTACTATGATGCTTTTAGAGTCTCCGCATACCGCAGCACGGGACATAGCTTTGCAGACGATAAATGTAACCGTCTCAGAGAGAAAAGCGGCCAATGTGACGATCTGGCTTTAAGTCGATTCGATAACAAATGACGAAAATGGACTGATTTCTCAGGTTTTTACTTTTCACATTCTCCAGGTGCAACGGGGCTGCTAGTCCTCCTTTCATGCAAAATCTTAAGGTCCTAGGTCATGTCCAAGCCACCAAAGCCGGCTAAAAAGTGAATAATCGACAACTAAAACTTGAATTGTACTACTGGCTATTGCTTCAACTTAGAAGCTTCTTCTGTGTTCTACTATGGTGCTTTTAGTGTCTCCGCATACCGCAGCACGCAACGTAGCTTTGCAGACGACAAATGTAACCGTCTCAGAGAGGAAAGCGGCCAAAGTGACGATCTGGCTTTAAGTCGATTCGATAACAAATGACGAAAACGGACGGATTTCTCAGGTGTTTATTATATTTGAACTCTTTTCACATTCTACCGTGGTACGCGGCTGCTAGTCCTCCTTTCATGCAAAATCTTAAGGTTCCACCTCATGTCCATGGCACTAAAGCCCCCTAAAAATCAATATTCGATAACCAAAACTTGAATTGTGCTGCTTCTTACTGGCTATTGCTTCAACTTAGAAGCTTCTTCTGTGTTCTACTATGGTGCTTTTAGTGTCTCCGCATACCGCAGCACGTGACATAGCTTTGCAGACGACAAATGTAACCGTCTCAGAGAGAAAAGCGGCCAATGTGACGATCTGGCTTTAAGTCGATTCGATAACAAATGACGAAAACGGACTGATTTCTCAGGTTTTTACTTTTCACATTCTCCCGTGCAACGGGGCTGCTAGTCTTCCTTTCATGCAAAATCTTTACGTTCCACCTCATGTCCAAGGCACCAAAACCCCCTAAAAATCAATAATCGATAACCAAAACTTGAATTGTACTGCTTCTTACTGGCTATTGCTTCAACTTAGAAGATTCTTCTGTGTTCTACTATGGTGCTTTTAGTGTCTCCGCATACCGCAGCACGCGACATAGCTTTGAAGACGAAAAATGTATCCGTCTCAGAGAGAAAAGCGGCCAATGTGACGATCTGGCTTTAAGTCGATTCGGTAACAAATGACGAAAACGGACGGATTTCTCAGGTTTTTACTACATATGAACACTTTTCACATTCTCCCGTGCAACACGGCTGCAAGTCCTCCTTTCATGTAAAATCTTAAGGTCCTAGGTCATGTCCAAGCCACCAAAGCCGGCTAAAAAGTGAGTAATCGACAACTAAAACTTGAATTGTACTACTTCTTACTGGCTATTACTTCAACTTAGAAGCTTCTTCTGTGTTCAACTATGGTGCTTTTAGAGTTTCCGCATACCGCAGCACGCGACATAGCTTTGCAGACGATAAATGTAACCGCCTCAGAGAGAAAAGCGGCCAATGTGACGATCTGGCTTTAAGTCGATTCGATAACAAATGACGAAAACGGACGGATTTCTCAGGTTTTTACTACACATGAAACCTTTTCTCATTCTCCCGTGCAACGCGGCTGCTAGGCCTCCTTTCATGCAAAATCTTAAGGATTCTACCTCATGTCCAAGGCACCAAAGTCGGCTAAAAATCAATAATCGATAACCAAAACTTGAATTGTACTGCTTCTTACTGGCGATTCCTTCAACTTAGAAGCTTCTTCTGTGTTCTACTATGATGCTTTTAGAGTCTCCGCATACCGCAGCACGGGACATAGCTTTGCAGACGATAAATGTAACCGTCTCAGAGAGAAAAGCGGCCAATGTGACGATCTGGCTTTAAGTCGATTCGATAACAAATGACGAAAATGGACTGATTTCTCAGGTTTTTACTTTTCACATTCTCCAGGTGCAACGGGGCTGCTAGTCCTCCTTTCATGCAAAATCTTAAGGTCCTAGGTCATGTCCAAGCCACCAAAGCCGGCTAAAAAGTGAATAATCGACAACTAAAACTTGAATTGTACTACTGGCTATTGCTTCAACTTAGAAGCTTCTTCTGTGTTCTACTATGGTGCTTTTAGTGTCTCCGCATACCGCAGCACGCAACGTAGCTTTGCAGACGACAAATGTAACCGTCTCAGAGAGGAAAGCGGCCAATGTGACGATCTGGCTTTAAGTCGATTCGATAACAAATGACGAAAACGGACGGATTTCTCAGGTGTTTATTATATTTGAACTCTTTTCACATTCTACCGTGGTACGCGGCTGCTAGTCCTCCTTTCATGCAAAATCTTAAGGTTCCACCTCATGTCCATGGCACTAAAGCCCCCTAAAAATCAATATTCGATAACCAAAACTTGAATTGTGCTGCTTCTTACTGGCTATTGCTTCAACTTAGAAGCTTCTTCTGTGTTCTACTATGGTGCTTTTAGTGTCTTCGCATACCGCAGCACGTGACGTAGCTTTGCAGACGATAAATGTAACCGTCTCAGAGAGAAAAGCGGCCAATGTGCCGATCTGGCTTTAAGTCGATTCGATAACATATGACGAAAACGGACTGATTTCTCAGGTTTTCACTTTTCACATTCTCCCGTGCAACGGGGCTGCTAGTCCTCCTTTCATGCAAAATCTTAAGGTTCCACTTTATGTCCAAAGCACCAAGGCCGGCTAAAAATCAATAATCGATAAACAAAACTTGAATTGTACTGCTTCTTACTGGCTATTGCTTCAACTTAGAAGCTTCTTCTGTGATCTACTATGGTGCTTTTAGTGTCTCCGCATACCGCAGCACGCGACATAGCTTTGCAGACGAAAAATGTAACCGTCTCAGAGAGAAAAGCGGAAAATGTGACGATCTGGCTTTAAGTCGATTCGATAACAAAAGACGATAACGGACGGATTTCTCATGTTTTTACTACATATGAACCCTTTATCACATTCTCCCGTGCAACGCGGCTGCTAGTCCTCCTTTCATGCAAAATCTTAAGGTCCTAGGTTATGTCCAAGCCACCAAAGCTGGCTAAAAAGTGAATAATCGACAACTAAAACTTGAATTGTACTACTTCTTACTGGCTATTGCTTCAACTTAGAAGCTTCTTCTGTGTTCTACTATGGTGCTTTTAGTGTCTCCGTATACCGCAGCACGCGACATAGCTTTGCAGACGATAAATGTAACCGATTCAGAGAGAAGAGCGGCCAATGTGACGATTTGGCTTTAAGTCGATTCCATAACAAATGACGAAAACGGACGGAATTCTCAGGTTTTTACTACATATGAACCCTTTTCACATTCTCCCGTGCAACGCGGCTGCTAGTCCTCCTTTCATGCAAAATCTTAAGATTCCACCTTATGTCCAAGACACCAAAGCCGGCCAAAAATCAATAATCGATAACCAAAACTTGAATTGTACTGCTTCTTACTGGCTATTGCTTCAACTTAGAAGCTTCTTCTGTGTTCTACTATAGTGCTTTTAGTGTCTCCGCATACCGCAGCACGCGACATAGCTTTGCAGACGATAAATGTAACCGTCTCAGAGAGAAAAGCGGCCAATGTGACGATTTGGCTTTAAGTCGATTCGATAACAAATGACGAAAACGGACGGATTTCTCAGGTTTTTACTAGATATGAACCCTCTTCACATTCTCCCGTGCAACGCGGCTGCTAGTCCTCCTTTCATGCATAATCTTAAGGTTCCACCTCATGTCCATGGCACCAAAGCCGGATAAAAATCAATTTTCGATAACCAAAACTTGAATTGTACGACTTCTTACTGGCTATTGCTTCAATTTAGAAGCTTCTTCTGTGTTCTGCTATGGTGCTTTTAGAATCTCCGCATACCGCAGCACGCGACATAGCTTTGCAGACGATAAATGTAACCGTCTCAGAGAGAAAAGCGGCCAATGTGACGATCTGGCTTTAAGTCGATTCGATAACAAATGACGAAAACGGACTGATTTCTCAGGTTTTTACTTTTCACATTCTCCCGTGCAACGGGGCTGCTAGTCCTCCTTTCATGCAAAATCTTAACGTTCCACCTCATGTCCAAGGCACCAAAACCCCCTAAAAATCAATAATCGATAACCAAAACTTGAATTGTACTGCTTCTTACTGGCTATTGCTTCAACTTAGAAGATTCTTCTGTGTTCTACTATGGTGCTTTTAGTGTCTCCGCATACCGCAGCACGCGACATAGCTTTGAAGACGAAAAATGTATCCGTCTCAGAGAGAAAAGCGGCCAATGTGACGATCTGGCTTTAAGTCGATTCGATAACAAATGACGAAAACGGACGGATTTCTCAGGCTTTTACTACATATGAACCCTTTTCATATTCTCCCGTGCAACGCGGCTTCTAGTCCTACTTTCAGGGATAATCCTAAGGTCCTAGGTCATGTCCAAGCCACCAAAGCCGGCTAAAATGTGAATACTCGTCAACTAAAACTTGAATTGTACTACTTCTTACTCGCTATTGCTTCAACATAGAAGCTTCTTCTGTGTTCAACTATGGTGCTTTTAGAGTCTCCGCATACCGCAGCACGGGACATAGCTTTGCAGACGAAAAATGTAACCGTCTCAGAGAGAAGAGCGGCCAATGTGACGATCTGGCTTTAAGTCGATTCGATAACAAATGACGAAAACGGACTGATTTCTCTGGTTTTTACTTTTCACATTCTCCCATTCCACGCGGCTGCTAGTCCTCCTTTCATGCAAAATCTTAACGTTCTACCTCATGTCCAAGGCACCAAAGCCCCCTAAAAATCAATAATCGATAACAGAAACTTGAATCGTACTGACTCTTACTGGCTATTGCTTCAACTTAGAAGATTCTTCTGTGTTCTACTATGGTGCTTTTAGTGTCTCCGCATACCGCAGCACGCGACATAGCTTTGCAGACGAAAAATGTAACCGTCTCAGAGAGAAAAGCGGCCAATGTGACGATCTGGCTTTAAGTCGGTTCGATAACAAATGACGAAAACGGACTGATTTCTCAGGTTTTTACTTTTCACATTCTCCCGTGCAACGGGGCTGCTAGTCCCCCTTTCATGCAAAATCTTAACGTTCCACCTCATGTCCAAGGCACCAAAGCCCCCTAAAAATCAATAATCGATAACCAAAACTTGAATTGTACTGCTTCTTACTGGCTATTGCTTCAACTTAGAAGATTCTTCTGTGTTCTACTATGGTGCTTTTAGTGTCTCCGCATACCGCAGCACGCGACATAACTTTGCAGACGAAAAATGTAACCGTCTCAGAGAGAAAAGCGGCCAATGTGACGATCTGGCTTTAAGTCGATTCGATAACAAATGACGAAAACGGACGGATTTCTCAGGTTTTTACTACACATGAAACCTTTTCTCATTCTCCCGTGCAACGCGGCTGCTAGTCCTCCTTTCATGCAAAATCTTAAGGATTCTACCTCATGTCCAAGGCACCAAAGTCGGCTAAAAATCAATAATCGATAACCAAAACTTGAATTGTACTGCTTCTTACTGGCGATTCCTTCAACTTAGAAGCTTCTTCTGTGTTCTACTATGATGCTTTTAGAGTCTCCGCGTACCGCAGCACGGGACATAGCTTTGCAGACGATAAATGTAACCGTCTCAGAGAGAAAAGCGGCCAATGTGACGATCTGGCTTTAAGTCGATTCGATAACAAATGACGAAAATCGACTGATTTCTCAGGTTTTTACTTTTCACATTCTCCAGGTGCAACGGGGCTGCTAGTCCTCCTTTCATGCAAAATCTTAAGGTCCTAGGTCATGTCCAAGCCACCAAAGCCGGCTAAAAAGTGAATAATCGACAACTAAAACTTGAATTGTACTACTGGCTATTGCTTCAACTTAGAAGCTTCTTCTGTGTTCTACTATGGTGCTTTTAGTGTCTCCGCATACCGCAGCACGCAACGTAGCTTTGCAGACGACAAATGTAACCGTCTCAGAGAGGAAAGCGGCCAATGTGACGATCTGGCTTTAAGTCGATTCGATAACAAATGACGAAAACGGACGGATTTCTCAGGTGTTTATTATATTTGAACTCTTTTCACATTCTACCGTGGTACGCGGCTGCTAGTCCTCCTTTCATGCAAAATCTTAAGGTTCCACCTCATGTCCATGGCACTAAAGCCCCCTAAAAATCAATATTCGATAACCAAAACTTGAATTGTGCTGCTTCTTACTGGCTATTGCTTCAACTTAGAAGCTTCTTCTGTGTTCTACTATGGTGCTTTTAGTGTCTCCGCATACCGCAGCACGTGACATAGCTTTGCAGACGACAAATGTAACCGTCTCAGAGAGAAAGGCGGCCAATGTGACGATCTGGCTTTAAGTCGATTCGATAACAAATGACGAAAACGAACGGATTTCTCAGGTTTTTACTACATATCAACACCTTTCACATTCTCCCGTGCACCGCGGCTGCTAGTCCTCCTTTCATGCAAAATCTTAAGGTAATAGGTCACGTCCAAGCCACCAAACCCGGCTAAAAAGTGAATAATCGACAACTAAAACTTGAGTTGTACTACTTCTTACTGGCTATTACTTCAACTTAGAAACTTCTTCTGTGTTCTACTATGGTGCTTTTAGTGTCTCCGCATACCGCAGCACGCGACGTAGCATTGCAGACGATAAATGTAACCGTCTCAGAGAGAAAAGCGGCCAATGTGACGATCTGGCTTTAAGTCGATTCGATAACATATGACGAAAACGGACTGATTTCTCAGGTTTTCACTTTTCACATTCTCCCGTGCAACGGGGCTGCTAGTCCTCCTTTCATGCAAAATCTTAAGGTTCCACTTTATGTCCAAAGCAGCAAGGCCGGCTATAAATCAATAATCGATAAACAAAACTTGAATTGTACTGCTTCTTACTGGCTATTGCTTCAACTTAGAAGCTTCTTCTGTGATCTACTATGGTGCTTTTAGTGTCTCCGCATACCGCAGCACGCGACATAGCTTTGCAGACGAAAAATGTAACCGTCTCAGAGAGAAAAGCGGCCAATGTGACGATCTGGCTTTAAGTCGATTCGATAACAAAAGACATTAACGGACGGATTTCTCATGTTTTTACTACATATGAACCCCTTATCACATTCTCCCGTGCAACGCGGCTGCTAGTCCTCCTTTCATGCAAAATCTTAAGGTCCTAGGTTATGTCCAAGCCACCAAAGCTGGCTAAAAAGTGAATAATCGACAACTAAAACTTGAATTGTACTACTTCTTACTGGCTATTGCTTCAACTTAGAAGCTTCTTCTGTGTTCTACTATGGTGCTTTTAGTGTCTCCGTATACCGCAGCACGCGACATAGCTTTGCAGACGATAAATGTAACCGATTCAGAGAGAAGAGCGGCCAATGTGACGATTTGGCTTTAAGTCGATTCCATAACAAATGACGAAAACGGACGGATTTCTCAGGTTTTTACTACATATGAACCCTTTTCACATTCTCCCGTGCAACGCGGCTGCTAGTCCTCCTTTCATGCAAAATCTTAAGATTCCACCTTATGTCCAAGACACCAAAGCCGGCCAAAAATCAATAATCGATAACCAAAACTTGAATTGTACTGCTTCTTACTGGCTATTGCTTCAACTTAGAAGCTTCTTCTGTGTTCTACTATAGTGCTTTTAGTGTCTCCGCATACCGCAGCACGCGACATAGCTTTGCAGACGATAAATGTAACCGTCTCAGAGAGAAAAGCGGCCAATGTGACGATTTGGCTTTAAGTCGATTCGATAACAAATGACGAAAACGGACGGATTTCTCAGGTTTTTACTAGATATGAACCCTCTTCACATTCTCCCGTGCAACGCGGCTGCTAGTCCTCCTTTCATGCATAATCTTAAGGTTCCACCTCATGTCCATGGCACCAAAGCCGGCTAAAAATCAATTTTCGATAACCAAAACTTGAATTGTACGGCTTCTTACTGGCTATTGCTTCAACTTAGAAGCTTCTTCTGTGTTCTGCTATGGTGCTTTTAGAATCTCCGCATACCGCAGCACGCGACATAGCTTTGCAGACGATAAATGTAACCGTCTCAGAGAGAAAAGCGGCCAATGTGACGATCTGGCTTTAAGTCGATTCGATAACAAATGACGAAAACGGACTGATTTCTCAGGTTTTTACTTTTCACATTCTCCCGTGCAACGGGGCTGCTAGTCCTCCTTTCATGCAAAATCTTAACGTTCCACCTCATGTCCAAGGCACCAAAACCCCCTAAAAATCAATAATCGATAACCAAAACTTGAATTGTACTGCTTCTTACTGGCTATTGCTTCAAATTAGAAGATTCTTCTGTGTTCTACTATGGTGCTTTTAGTGTCTCCGCATACCGCAGCACGCGACATAGCTTTGAAGACGAAAAATGTATCCGTCTCAGAGAGAAAAGCGGCCAATGTGACGATCTGGCTTTAAGTCGATTCGATAACAAATGACGAAAACGGACGGATTTCTCAGGCTTTTACTACATATGAACCCTTTTCATATTCTCCCGTGCAACGCGGCTTCTAGTCCTACTTTCAGGGATAATCCTAAGGTCCTAGGTCATGTCCAAGCCACCAAAGCCGGCTAAAATGTGAATACTCGTCAACTAAAACTTAAATTGTACTACTTCTTACTCGCTATTGCTTCAACATAGAAGCTTCTTCTGTGTTCAACTATGGTGCTTTTAGAGTCTCCGCATACCGCAGCACGGGACATAGCTTTGCAGACGAAAAATGTAACCGTCTCAGAGAGAAGAGCGGCCAATGTGTCGATCTGGCTTTAAGTCGATTCGATAACAAATGACGAAAACGGACTGATTTCTCTGGTTTTTACTTTTCACATTCTCCCGTTCCACGCGGCTGCTAGTCCTCCTTTCATGCAAAATCTTAACGTTCTACCTCATGTCCAAGGCACCAAAGCCCCCTAAAAATCAATAATCGATAACAGAAACTTGAATTGTACTGACTCTTACTGGCTATTGCTTCAACTTAGAAGATTCTTCTGTGTTCTACTATGGTGCTTTTAGTGTCTCCGCATACCGCAGCACGCGACATAGCTTTGCAGACGAAAAATGTAACCGTCTCAGAGAGAAAAGCGGCCAATGTGACGATCTGGCTTTAAGTCGATTCGATAACAAATGACGAAAACGGACTGATTTCTCAGGTTTTTACTACATATGAACACTTTTCACATTCTCCCGTGCAACGGGGCTGCTAGTCCCCCTTTCATGCAAAATCTTAACGTTCCACCTCATGTCCAAGGCACCAAAGCCCCCTAAAAATCAATAATCGATAACCAAAACTTGAATTGTACTGCTTCTTACTGGCTATTGCTTCAACTTAGAAGATTCTTCTGTGTTCTACTATGGTGCTTTTAGTGTCTCCGCATACCGCAGCACGCGACATAGCTTTGCAGACGAAAAATGTAACCGTCTCAGAGAGAAAAGCGGCCAATGTGACGATCTGGCTTTAAGTCGATTCGATAACAAATGACGAAAACGGACGGATTTCTCAGGTTTTTACTACACATGAAACCTTTTCTCATTCTCCCGTGCAACGCGGCTGCTAGTCCTCCTTTCATGCAAAATCTTAAGGATTCTACCTCATGTCCAAGGCACCAAAGTCGGCTAAAAATCAATAATCGATAACCAAAACTTGAATTGTACTGCTTCTTACTGGCGATTCCTTCAACTTAGAAGCTTCTTCTGTGTTCTACTATGATGCTTTTAGAGTCTCCGCATACCGCAGCACGGGACATAGCTTTGCAGACGATAAATGTAACCGTCTCAGAGAGAAAAGCGGCCAATGTGACGATCTGGCTTTAAGTCGATTCGATAACAAATGACGAAAACGGACTGATTTCTCAGGTTTTTACTTTTCACATTCTCCCGTGCAACGCGGCTGCTAGTCCTCCTTTCATGCAAAATCTTAAGTTTCCACCTTATGTCCAAAGCACCAAGGCCGGCTACAAATCAATAATCGATAAACAAAACTTGAATTGTACTGCTTCTTACTGGCTATTGCTTCAACTTAGAAGCTTCTTCTGTGTTCTACTATGGTGCTTTTAGTGTCTCCGCATACCGCAGCACGCGACATAGCTTTGCAGACGATAAATGTAACCGTCTCAGAGAAAAAAGCGGCCAATGTGACGATCTGGCTTTAAGTCGATTCGATAACAAAAGACGATAATGGACGGATTTCTCATGTTTTTACTACATATGAACCCTTTATCACATTCTCCCGTGCAACGCGGCTTCTAGTCATCCTTTCATGCAAAATCTTACGGTCCTAGGTCATGTCCAAGCCACCAAAGCCGTCTAAAAAGTGAATAATCGACAACTAAAACTTGAATTGTACTACTTCTTACTGGCTATTGCTTCAACTTAGAAGCTTCTTCTGTGTTCTACTATGGTGCTTTTAGGGTCTCCGTATACCGCACCACGCGACATAGCTTTGCAGACGATAAATGTATCCGTCTCAGATAGAAAAGCGGCCAATGTGACGATCTGGCTTTAAGTCGATTCGATAACGAATGACGATAACGGACGGATTTCTCAGGTTTTTACTACATATGAACCCTTTATCACATTCTCCCGTGCAACGCGGCTGCTAGTCCTCCTTTCATGCAAAATCTTATGGTCTTAGGTTATGTCCAAGCCACCAAAGCTGGCTAAAAAGTGAATAATCGACAACTAAAACTTGAATTGTACTACTTCTTACTGGCTATTGCTTCAACTTAGAAGCTTATTCTGTGTTCTACTATGGTGCTATTAGTGTCTCCGTATACCGCAGCACGCGACATAGCTTTGCATACGATAAATGTAACCGATTCAGAGAGAAGAGCGGCCAATGTGACGATCTGGCTTTAAGTCGATTCCAAAACAAATGACGAAAACGGACGGATTTCTCAGATTTTTACTACATATGAACCCTTTTCACATTCTCCCGTGCAACGCGGCTGCTAGTCCTCTTTCATGCATAATCTTAAGGTTCCACCTCATGTCTATGGCACCAAAGCCGGCTAAAAATCAATTTTCGATAACCAAAACTTGAATTGTACGGCTTCTTACTGGCTATTGCTTCAAATTAGAAGCTTCTTCTGTGTTCTGCTATGGTGCTTTTAGAATCTCCGCATACCGCAGCACGCGACATAGCTTTGCAGACGATAAATGTAACCGTCTCAGAGAGAAAAGCGGCCAATGTGACGATCTGGCTTTAAGTCGATTCGATAACGAATGACGAAAACGGACTGATTTCTCAGGTTTTTACTTTTCACATTCTCCCGTGCAACCGGACTGCTAGTCCTCCTATCATGCAAAATCTTAACGTTCCACCTCATGTCCAAGGCACCAAAGCCCCCTAAAAATCAATAATCGATAACCTAATCTTGAATTGTACTGCTTCTTACTGGCTATTGCTTCAACTTAGAAGATTCTTCTGTGTTCTACTATGGTGCTTTTAGTGTCTCCGCATACCGCAGCACGCGACATAGCTTTGCAGACGAAAAATGTAACCGTCTCAGAGAGAAAAGCGGCCAATGTGACGATCTGGCTTTAAGTCGATTCGATAACAAATGACGAAAACGGACTGATTTCTCAGGTTTTTACTTTTCACATTCTCCCGTGCAACGGGGCTGCTAGTCCTCCTTTCATGCAAAATCTTAAGGTTCCACCTTATGTCCATAGTAACAAGGCCGGCTAAAAATCAATAATCGATAACCAAAACTTGAATTGTACTGCTTCTTACTGGCTATTGCTTCAACTTAGAAGCTTCTTCTGTGTTTTACTATGGTGCTTTTAGTGTCTCCGCATACCGCAGCACGCGACATAGCTTTGCAGACGATAAAAGTAACCGTCTCAGAGAGAAGAGCGGCCAATGTGACGATCTGGCTTTAAGTCGATTCGATAACAAATGACGAAAACGGACGGATTTGTCAGGTTCTTACTACATATGAACGCTTTTCACATTCTCCCGTTCCACGCGGCTGCTAGTCCTCCTTTCATGCAAAATCTTAAGATTCCACCTTATGTCTAAGGCACCAAAGCCGGCCAAAAATCAATAATCGATAACCAAAACTAGAATTGTACTGCTTCTTACTGGCTATTGCTTCAACTTCGAAGCTTCTTCTGTGTTCTAATATTGTGCTTTTAGTGTCTCCGCATACCGCAGCACGCGACATAGCTTTGCAGACGATAAATGTAACCGTCTCAGAGAGAAAAGCGGCCAATGTGACGATCTGACTTTAAGTCGATTCGATAACAAATGACGAAAACGGACGGAGTTCTCAGGTTTTTACTACATATGAACACTTTTCACATTCTCCCGTGCAACACGGCTGCAAGTCCTCCTTTCATGCAAAATTTTAAGGTCCTAGGTCATGTCCAAGCCACCAAAGCCGGCTAAAAAGTGAGTAATCGACAACTAAAACTTGAATTGTACTACTTCTTACTGGCTATTACTTCAACTTAGAAGCTTCTTCTGTGATCTACTATGGTGCATTTAGTGTCTCTGCATACCGCAGCACGCGACATAGCTTTGCAGACGATAAATGTAGTGGCCTCAGAGAGAAAACCGGCCAATGTGACGATCTGGCTTTAAGTCGATTCGATAACAAATGACAATAACGGACGGATTTCTCAGGTTTTTACTACATATGAACCCTTTATCACATTCTCCCGTGCAACGCGGCTGCTAGTCCTCCTTTTATGCGAAATCTTAACGTTCCACCTCATGTCCAAGGCACCAAAGCCCCCTAAAAATCAATAATCGATAACCAAAACTTGAATTGTACTGCTTCTTACTGGCTATTTCTTCAACTTAGAAGAATCTTCTGTGTTCTACTATGATGCTTTTAGTGTCTCCGCATACCGCAGCACGCGACATAGCTTTGCAGACGAAAAATGTAAACGTCTCAGAGAGAAAAGCGGCCAATGTGACGATCTGGCTTTAAGTCGATTCAATAACAAATGACGAAAACGGACGGATTTCTCAGGTTTTTACTACATATGAAACCTTTTCATATTCTCCCGTGCAACGCGGCTTCTAGTCCTACTTTCAGGCATAATCATAAGGTCCTAGGTCATGTCCAAGCCACCAAAGCCGGCTAAAAATCAATAATCGATAACCAAAACTTGAACTGTACTGCTTCTTACTGACTATTGCTTCAACTTAGAAGATTCTTATGTGTTCTACTATGGTTCTTTTAGAGTTTCCGCATACCGCAGCACGCGACATAGCTTTGCAGACTATAAATGTAACCGTCTCAGAGAGAAAAGCGGCCAATGTGACGATCTGGCTTTAAGTCGATTCGATAACAAATGACGAAAACGGACGGATTTATCAGGTTTTTACTACATATGAAACCTTTTCTCATTCTCCCGTGCAACGCGGCTGCTAGTCCTCCTTTCATGCAAAATCTTAAGGTTCCACCTCATGTCCAAGGCAACAAAGCCGGCAAAATATCAATAATCGATAACCAAAACTTGAATTGTACTGCTTCTTCCTGGCGATTCCTCCAACTTTGAAGCTTCTTCTGTGTTCTACTATGGTGCTTTTAGAGTCTCCGCATACCGCAGCACGCGACATAGCTTTGCAGACGATAAATGTAACCGTCTCAGAGAGAAAAGCGGCCAATGTAACGATCTGGCTTTAAGTCGATTCGATAACAAATGACGAAAACGGACGGATTTCTAAGGTTTTTACTTTTCACATTCTCCCGTGCAGCACGGCTGCAAGTCCTCCTTTCAGGCAAAATCTTAAGGTCATAGGTCATGTCCAAGCCACCAAAGCCGGCTAAAAAGTGAATAATCGACGCCTAAAACTTGTATTGTACTACTTCTTACTGGCTATTACTTCAACTTAGAAGCTTCTTCTGTGTTCTACTATGGTGCTTTTAGTGTCTCCGCATACCGCAGCACGCGACATAGCTTTGAAGACGATAAATGTAACCGTCTCAGAGAGAAAAGCGGCCAATGTGACGATCTGGCTTTAAGTCGATTCGATAACAAATGACGAAAACGGACGGATTTCTCAGGTTTTTACTACATATGAACCCTTTTCACATACTCCCGTGCAACGCAGCTGCTAGTCCTCCTTTCATGCAATATCTTAAGGTTCCACCTCATGTCCAAGGCACCAAAGCTATCTAAAAATCAATAATCGATAACCAAAACTTGAATTGTACTGCTTGTTAAGGCTATTGCTTCAACTTAGAAGCTTCTTCTGTGTTCTACTATGGTGCTTTTAGTGTCTCCGCATACCGCAGCACGCGACATTGCTTTGCAGACGATAAAAGTAACCGTCTCAGAGAGGAAAGCGGCCAATGTGACGATCTAGCTTTAAGTCGAATCGATAACAAATGACGAAAACGGACGGATTTCTCAGGTGTTTACTATATATGATCACTTTTCACATTCTCCCTTGCAACGCGGCTGCTAGTCCTCCTTTCATGCAAAATCTTAAGGTCTTAGGTCATGTCCAAGCCACCAAAGCCGGCTAAAAAGTGAATAATCGACAACTAAAACTTCAATTGTACTACTTCTTACTGGGTATTACTTCAACTTAGAAGTTCTTCTGTGTTCTACTATGGTGCTTTTAGTGCCTCCGCATACCGCAGCACGCGACATAGCTTTGCACACGATAAATGTAACCGATTCAGAGAGAAGAGCGGCCAATGTGACGATCTGGCTTGAAGTCGATTCCATAACAAATGACGAAAACGGACGGATTTCTCAGATTTTTACTACATATGAACACTTTTCACATTCTCCCGTGCAACACGGCTGCAAGTCCTCCTTTCATGCAAAATATTAAGGTCCTAGATCATGTCCAAGCCACCAAAGCCGGCTAAAAAGTGAGTAATCGACAACTAAAACTTGAATTGTACTACTTCTTACTGGCTATTACTTCAACTTAGAAGCTTCCTCTGTGTTCTACTATGGTGCATTTAGTGTCTATGCATACCGCAGCACGCGACATAGCTTTGCAGACGATAAATGTAATGGCCTCAGAGAGAAAAGCGGCCAATGTGACGATCTGGCTTTAAGCCGATTCGATAACAAATGACAATAACGGACGGATTTCTCAGGTTTTTACTACATATGAACCCTTTATCACATTCTCCCGTGCAACGCGGCTGCTAGTCCTCCTTTTATGCGAAATCTTAACGTTCCACCTCATGTCCAAGGCACCAAAGCCCCCTAAAAATCAATAATCGATAACCAAAACTTGAATTGTACTGCTTCTTACTGGCTATTGCTTCAACTTAGAAGAATCTTCTGTGTTCTACTATGGTGCTTTTAGTGTCTCCGCATACCGCAGCACGCGACATAACTTGCAGACGAAAAATGTAAACGTCTCAGAGAGAAAAGCGGCCAATGTGACGATCTGGCTTTAAGTCGATTCAATAACAAATGACGAAAACGGACGGATTTCTCAGGTTTTTACTACATATGAACCCTTTTCATATTCTCCCGTGCAACGCGGCTTCTAGTCCTACTTTCAGGCATAATCATAAGGTCCTAGGTCATGTCCAAGCCACCAAAGCCGGCTAAAAATCAATAATCGATAACCAAAACTTGAACTGTACTGCTTCTTACTGACTATTGCTTCAACTTAGAAGATTCTTATGTGTTCTACTATGGTTCTTTTAGAGTTTCCGCATACCGCAGCACGCGACATAGCTTTGCAGACTATAAATGTAACCGTCTCAGAGAGAAAAGCGGCCAATGTGACGATCTGGCTTTAAGTCGATTCGATAACAAATGACGAAAACGGACGGATTTATCAGGTTTTCACTACATATGAAACCTTTTCTCATTCTCCCGTGCAACGCGGCTGCTAGTCCTCCTTTCATGCAAAATCTTAAGGTTCCGCCTCATGTCCAAGGCAACAAAGGCGGCAAAATATCACTAATCGATAACCAAAACTTGAATTGTACTGCTTCTTACTGGCGATTCCTCCAACTTAGAAGCTTCTTCTGTGTTCTACTATGGTGCTTTTAGAGTCTCCGCATACCGCAGCACGCGACATAGCTTTGCAGACGATAAATGTAACCGTCTCAGAGAGAAAAGCGGCCAATGTAACGATCTGGCTTTCAGTCGATTCGATAACAAATGACGAAAACGGACGGATTTCTCAGGTTTTTACTACATATGAACCCTTTTCACATACTCCCGTGCAACGCAGCTGCTAGTCCTCCTTTCATGCTATATCTTAAGGTTCCACCTCATGTCCAAGGCACCAAAGCTGGCTAAAAATCAATAATCGATAACCAAAACTTGAATTGTACTGCTTGTTAAGGCTATTGCTTCAACTTAGAAGCTTCTTCTGTGTTCTACTATGGTGCTTTTAGTGTCTCCGCATACCGCAGCACGCGACATTGCTTTGCAGACTATAAATGTAACCGTCTCAGAGAGAAAAGCGGCCAATGTGACGATCTGGCTTTAAGTCGAATCGATAACAAATGACGATAACGGACGGATTTCTCAGGTGTTTTCTATATATGTACAGTTTTCACATTCTCCCGTGCAACGCGGCTGCTAGTCCTCCTTTCATGCAAAATCTTAAGGTCCTAAGTCATATCCAAGCCACCAAAGCCGGCTAAAATGTGAATAATCGACAACTAAAACTTGAATTGTACTACTTCTTACTGGCTATTGCTTCAACTTTGAAGCTTCTTCTGTGTTCTACTATGGTGCTTTTAGTGTCTCCGCATACCGCAGCACGCGACATTGCTTTGCAGACGATAAAAGTAACCGTCTCAGAGAGAAAAGCGGCCAATGTGACGATCTGGCTTTAAGTCGAATCGATAACAAATGACGAAAACGGACTCATTTCTCAGGTGTTTACTATATATGATCACTTTTCACATTCTCCCTTGCAACGCGGCTGCTAGTCCTCCTTTCATGCAAAATCTTAAGGTCTTAGGTCATGTCCAAGCCACCAAAGCCGGCTAAAAAGTGAATAATCGACAACTAAAACTCCAATTGTACTACTTCTTACTGGCTATTAGTTCAACTTAGAAGTTCTTCTGTGTTCTACTATGGTGCTTTTAGTGTCTCCGCATACCGCAGCACCCGACATAGCTTTGCACACGATAAATGTAACCGATTCAGAGAGAAGAGCGCCCAATGTGACGATCTGGCTTGAAGTCGATTCCATAACAAATGACGAAAACGGACGGATTTCTCAGGTTTTTACTACATATGAACCCTTTTCACATTCTCCCGTGCAACGCGGCTGCTAGTCCTCCTATCATGCAAAATCTTAAGATTCCACCTTATGTCCAAGGCACCAAATCAGGCCAAAAGTCAATAATCGATAACCAAAACTTGAATTGTTCTGCTTCTTACTGCCTATTGCTTCAACTTAGAAGCTTCTTCTGTGTTCTACTATGGTGCTTTTAGTGTCTCCGCATACCGCAGCACGCGACATAGCTTTGCAGACGAAAAATGTAACCGTCTCAGAGAGAAAAGCGGCCAATGTGACGATCTGGCTTTATGTCGATTCGATAACAAATGACGAAAACGGACGGATTTCTCAGGTTTTTACTACATATGAACCCTTTTCATATTCTCCCGTGCAACGCGGCTTCTAGTCCTCCTTTCAGGCAAAATCTTAAGGTCCTAGGTCATGTCCAAGCCACCAAAGCCGGGTAAAAATCAATAATTGATAACCAAAAATTGAATTGTACTGCTTCTTACTGACTATTGCTTCAACTTAGAAGCTTCTTATGTGTTCTACTATGGTGCTTTTAGAGTTACCGCATACCGCAGCACGCGAAATAGCTTTGCAGACTATAAATGTAACCGTCTCAGAGAGAAAAGCGGCCAATGTGACGATCTGGATTTAAGTCGAATCGATAACAAATGACGATAACGGACGGATTTCTCAGGTGTTTTCTATATATGTACACTTTTCACATTCTCCCGTGCAACGCGGCTGCTAGTCCTCCTTTCATGCAAAATCTTAAGGTCCTAAGTCATATCCAAGCCACCAAAGCCGGCTAAAATGTGAATAATCGACAACTAAAACTTGAATTGTACTACTTCTTACTGGCTATTGCTTGAACTTAGAAGCTTCTTCTGTGTTCTACTATGGTGCTTTTAGTGTCTCGGCATACCGCACCCAGCGACATAGCTTTGCAGACGATAAATGTAACCGTTTCAGAGAGAAGAGCGGCCAATGTGCGATCTGGCTTTAAGTCGATTCGATAACAAATGACGAAAACGGACGGATTTCTAAGAGTTTTTACTACATATGAATACTTTTCACATTCTCCCGTGCCACGCTGCTGCTACTTCTCCTTTCATGCAAAATCTTAAGGTCCTAGCTCATGCCCAAAGCACCAAAAAAGGCTAAATAGTCAATAATCGATAAATTAACGTGAATTGTACTACTTCTTACTGGGTATTACATCAACTTAGAAGCTTCATCTGTGTTCTACTATGGTGCTTCTAGTGACTCCGCATACAGCAGCACGCGACATAGCTTTGCAGACGATAAATGTAACCGTTTCAGAGAGAAGAGCGGCCAATGTGACGATCTGGCTTTACGTCGATTCGATAACAAATGCCGAAAACGGACGGATTTCTCAGGTTTTTACTACATATGAACCCTTTCCATATTCTCCCGTGCAACGCGACTGCTAGTCCTCCTTTCATGCAAAATCTTAAGGTTCCACCTCATGTCCAAGGCACCAAAGCTGGCTAAAAATCAATAATCGATAACCAAAACTTGAATTGTACTGCTTGTTAAGGCTATTGCTTCAACTTAGAAGCTTCTTCTGTGTTCTACTATGGTGCTTTTAGTGTCTCCGCATACCGCAGCACGCGACATTGCTTTGCAGACGATAAATGTAACCGTCTCAGAGAGAAAAGCGGCCAATGTGACGATCTGGCTTTAAGTCGAATCGATAACAAATGACGAAAACGGACGGATTTCTCAGGTGTCTACTATTTATGAACACTTTTCACATTCTCCCTTGCAACATGGCTGCTAGTCCTCCTTTCATGCAAAATCTTAAGGTCCTAGGTCATGTCCAAGCCACCAAAGCCGGCTAAAAAGTGAATAATCGACAACTAAAACTTCAATTGAACTACTTCTTACTGGCTATTAGTTCAACTTAGAATTTCTTCTGTGTTCTACTATGGTGCTTTTAGTGTCTCCGCATACCGCAGCACGCGACATAGCTTTGCACACGATAAATGTAACCGATTCAGAGAGAAGAGCGGCCAATGTGACAATCTGGCTTGAAGTCGATTCGATAACAAATGACGAAAACGGACGGATTTCTGAGGTTTTTACTACATATGAACCCTTTTCATATTCTCCCGTGCAACGCGGCTTCTAGTCCTCCTTTCATGCAAAATCTTAAGGTCCTAGGTCATGTCCAAGCCACCAAATCCGGCTAAAAATCAATAATCGATAACCAAAACTTGAATTGTACTGCTTCTTACTGACTATTTCTTCAACTTAGAAGCTTCTTCTGTGTTCTACTATGGTACTTTTAGAGTTTCCGCATACCGCAGCACGCGACATAGCTTTGCAGACGATAAATGTAACCGTCTCATAGAGTAAAGCGGCCAATGTGACGATCTGGCTTTAAGTCGATTCGATAACAAATGACGATAACGGACGGATTTCTCAGGTTTTTACTACATATGAACCCTTTTCACATTCTCCCGTGCAACGCGGCTGCTATTCCTCCTTTTATGCAAAATCTTAAGGTACTAGGTCATGTCCAAGCCACCAAAGCCGGCTAAAAATCAATAATCGATAACCAAAACTTGAATTGTACTGCTTCTTACTGACTATTGCTTCAACTTAGAAGCTTCTTATATGTTCTACTATGGTGCTTTTAGAGTTTCCGCATACCGCAGCACGCGACATAGCTTTGCAGACTATAAATGTAACCGTCTCAGAGAGAAAAGCGGCCAATGTGACGATCTGGCTTTAAGTCGATTCGATAACAAATGACGAAAACGGACGGATTTCTCAGGTTTTTACTACATATGAAACCTTTTCCCATTCTCCCGTGCAACGCGGCTGCTAGTCCTCCTTTCATGCAAAATCTTAAGGTTGCACCTCATGTCCAAGGCACCAAAGCCGACTAAAAATCAATAATCGATGACCAAAACTTGAATTGTACTGCTTCTTACTGGCGATTCCTTCAACTTAGAAGCTTCTTCTGTGTTCTACTATGGTGCTTTTAGAGTCTCCGCATACCGCAGCACGCGACATAGCTTTGCAGACGATAAATGTAACCGTCTCAGAGAGAAAAGCGGCCAATGTGACGATCTGGCTTTAAGTCGATTCGATAACAAATGACGAAAACGGACGGATTTCTCAGGTTTTTACTACATATGAACCCTTTTCACATTCTCCCGTGCAATGCGGCTGCTAGTCCTCCTTTCATGCAAAATCTTAAGGTCCTATGTCGTGTACAAACCACCAAAGCCGGGTAAAAGTCAATAATCGATAACCAAAACTTGAATTGTAATGCTTCTTACTGACTATTGCTTCAACTTAGAAGCTTCTTATGTCTTCTACTATGGTGCTTTTAGTGTTTCCGCATACCGCAGAACGCGACATAGCTTTGCAGACTATAAATGTAACCGTCTCAGAGAGAAAAGCGGCCAATGTGACGATCTGTCTTTAAGTCGAATCGATAACAAATGACGATAACGGACGGATTTCTCAGGTGTTTTCTATATATGTACACTTTTCACATTCTCCCGTGCAACGCGGCTGCTAGTCCTCCTTTCATGCAAAATCTTAAGGTCCTAAGTCATATCCAAGCCACCAAAGCCGGCTAAAATGTGAATAATCGACAACTAAAACTTGAATTGTACTACTTCTTACTGGCTATTGCTTCAACTTTGAAGCTTCTTCTGTGTTCTACTATGGTGCTTTTAGTGTCTCCGCATACCGCAGCACGCGACATTGCTTTGCAGACGATAAAAGTAACCGTCTCAGAGAGAAAAGCGGCCAATGTGACGATCTGGCTTTAAGTCGAATCGATAACAAATGACGAAAACGGACTCATTTCTCAGGTGTTTACTATATATGATCACTTTTCACATTCTCCCTTGCAACGCGGCTGCTAGTCCTCCTTTCATGCAAAATCTTAAGGTCTTAGGTCATGTCCAAGCCACCAAAGCCGGCTAAAAAGTGAATAATCGACAACTAAAACTCCAATTGTACTACTTCTTACTGGCTATTAGTTCAACTTAGAGGTTCTTCTGTGTTCTACTATGGTGCTTTTAGTGTCTCCGCATACCGCAGCACCCGACATAGCTTTGCACACGATAAATGTAACCGATTCAGAGAGTAGAGCGCCCAATGTGACGATCTGGCTTGAAGTCGATTCCATAACAAATGACGAAAACGGACGGATTTCTCAGGTTTTTACTACATATGAACCCTTTTCACATTCTCCCGTGCAACGCGGCTGCTAGTCCTCCTTTCATGCAAAATCTTAAGATTCCACCTTATGTCCAAGGCACCAAAGCCGGCCAAAAGTCAATAATCGATAACCAAAACTTGAATTGTTCTGCTTCTTACTGCCTATTGCTTCAACTTAGAAGCTTCTTCTGTGTTCTACTATGGTGCTTTTAGTGTCTCCGCATACCGCAGCACGCGACATAGCTTTGCAGACGAAAAATGTAACCGTCTCAGAGAGAAAAGCGGCCAATGTGACGATCTGGCTTTATGTCGATTCGATAACAAATGACGAAAACGGACGGATTTCTCAGGTTTTTACTACATATGAACCCTTTTCATATTCTCCCGTGCAACGCGGCTTCTAGTCCTCCTTTCAGGCAAAATCTTAAGGTCCTAGGTCATGTCCAAGCCACCAAAGCCGGGTAAAAATCAATAATTGATAACCAAAAATTGAATTGTACTGCTTCTTACTGACTATTGCTTCAACTTAGAAGCTTCTTATGTGTTCTACTATGGTGCTTTTAGAGTTACCGCATACCGCAGCACGCGACATAGCTTTGCAGACTATAAATGTAACTTTCTCAGAAAGAAAAGCGGCCAATGTGACGATCTGGATTTAAGTCGAATCGATAACAAATGACGATAACGGACGGATTTCTCAGGTGTTTTCTATATATGTACACTTTTCACATTCTCCCGTGCAACGCGGCTGCTAGTCCTCCTTTCATGCAAAATCTTAAGGTCCTAAGTCATATCCAAGCCACCAAAGCCGGCTAAAATGTGAATAATCGACAACTAAAACTTGAATTGTACTACTTCTTACTGGCTATTGCTTCAACTTAGAAGCTTCTTCTGTGTTCTACTATGGTGCTTTTAGTGTCTCGGCATACCGCAGCACGCGACATAGCTTTGCACACGATAAATGTAACCGATTCAGAGAGAAGAGCGGCCAATGTGACAATCTGGCTTGAAGTCGATTCGATAACAAATGACGATAACGGACGGATTTCTCAGGTTTTTACTACATATGAACCCTTTTCACATTCTCCCGTGCAACGCGGCTGCTATTCCTCCTTTTATGCAAAATCTTAAGGTCCTAGGTCATGTCCAAGCCACCAAAGCCGGCTAAAGAGTGAATAATCGACAACTAAAACTTGAATTCTACTACTTCTTACTGGCTATTGCTTCAACTTAGAAGCTTCTTCTGTGTTCTACTATGGTGCTTTTAGTGTCTCCGCATACCGAAGCACGCGACATAGCTTTGCAGACGATAAATGTAACCGACTCAGAGAGAAGAGCGGCCAATGTGACGATCTGGCTTTAAGTCGATTCGATAACAAATGACGAAAACGGACGGATTTCTCAGGTGTCTACTATTTATGAACACTTTTCACATTCTCCCTTGCAACATGGCTGCTAGTCCTCCTTTCATGCAAAATCTTAAGGTCCTAGGTCATGTCCAAGCCACCAAAGCCGGCTAAAAAGTGAATAATCGACAACTAAAACTTCAATTGAACTACTTCTTACTGGCTATTAGTTCAACTTAGAATTTCTTCTGTGTTCTACTATGGTGCTTTTAGTGTCTCCGCATACCGCAGCACGCGACATAGCTTTGCACACGATAAATGTAACCGATTCAGAGAGAAGAGCGGCCAATGTGACAATCTGGCTTGAAGTCGATTCGATAACAAATGACGAAAACGGACGGATTTCTGAGGTTTTTACTACATATGAACCCTTTTCATATTCTCCCGTGCAACGCGGCTGCTAGTCCTCCTTTCATGCAAAATCTTAAGGTCCTAGGTCATGTCCAAGCCACCAAAGCCGGCTAAAAAGTGAACAATCTACAACAAAAACGTGAATTGGACTGCTTCTTACTGGCTATTGCTTCAACTTAGAAGCTTCTTCTGTGTTCTACTATGGTGCTTTTAGTGTCTCCGCAGCACGCGACATAGCTATGCAGACGATAAATGTAACCGTCTCAGAGAGAAAAGCGGCCAATGTGACGATCTGGCTTTAAGTCGATTCGATAACAAATGACGAAAACGGACGGATTTCTCAGGTTTTTACTACATATGAACTTTTTTCACATTATCCCGTGCAACGCGGCTGCTAGTCCTCCTTTCATGCAAAATCTTAAGGTTCCACCTCATGTCCAAGGCACCAAAGCCGTCTAAAAATCAATAATCGATAACCAAAACTTGAATTGTACTGCTTCTTACTGGCAATTGCTTCAACTTAGAAGCTTCTTCTGTGTTCTACTATGATGCTTTTAGAATCTCCGCATACCGCAGCACGCGACATAGCTTTGCAGACGATAAATGTTACCGTCTCAGAGAGAAAAGCGACCAATGTGACGATCTGGCTGTATGTCGATTCGATAACAAATGACGAAAACGGACTGAGTTCTCAGGTTTTTACTACATATGAACACTTTTCACATTCTCCCGTGCAACGGGGCTGCTTGTCCTCTTTTCAGGCAAAATCTCAAGGTACTAGGTCATGTCCAAGCCTCCAAAGCCGGCTAAAAAGTGAACACACGACAACTAAAACTTGAATTGTACTACTTCTTACTGGCTATTACTTCAACTTAGAAGCTTCTTCTGTGTTCCACTATGGTGCTTTTAGTGTCTCTGCATACCGCAGCATTCGACATAGCTTTGCAGACGATAAATGTAACCGTCTCATAGAGAAAAGCGGCCAATGTGACGATCTGGCTTTAAGTCGATTCGATAACAAATGACGAAAACGGACGGATTTCTCAGGTTTTTACTACATATAAACCCTTTTCACATACTCCCGTGCAACGCGGCTGCTAGTCCTCCTTTCATGCAAAATCTTAAGGTCCTAGGTCATGTCCAAGCCACCAAAGCCGGCTAAAGAGTGAATAATCGAACACTAAAACTTGAATTGTACTACTTCTTACTGGCTATTGCTTGAACTTAGAAGCTTCTTCTGTGTTCTACTATTGTGCTTTTAGTGTCTCCGCATACCGCAGCACGCGACATAGCTTTGCAGACGATAAATGTAACCGATTCAGAGAGAAGAGCGGGCAATGTGACGATCTGGCTGTAAGTCGATTCGATAACAAATGTCGAAAACGGACGGATTTCTCAGGTTTTTACTACATATGAACCCTTTTTACATTCTCCCGTGCAACGCGGCTGCTAGTCCTCCTTTCATGCAAAATCTTAAGGTCCTATGTCATGTGCAAGCCACCAAAGCCGGGTAAAAGTCAATAATCGATAACCAAAACTTGAATTGTACTGCTTATTACTGGCTATTGCTTCAACTTAGAAGCTTCTTCTGTGTTCTACTATGGTGCTTTTAGAGTCTCCGCATACCGCAGCACGCGACATAGCTTTGCAGACGATAAATGTAACCGTCTCAGAGAGAAAAGCGGCCAATGTGACGATCTGGCTTTAAGTCGATTCGATAACAAATGACGAAAACGGACGGATTTCTCAGGTTTTTACTACATATGAACACATTTCACATTCTCCCGTGCAACGCGGCTGCTAGTCATCCTTTCATGCAAAATCTTAAGGTCCTAGGTCATGTCCAAGCCACCAAAGCCGGCTAAAAAGTGAATAATCGACAACTAAAAATTGAATTGTACTACTTCTTACTGGCTATTACATCAACTTAGAAGCTTCTTCTGTGTTCTACTATGGTGCTTTTAGTGTCTCTGCATACCGCAGCCGGCGACATAGCTTTGCAGACGATAAATGTAACCGTCTCATAGAGAAAAGCGGCCAAAGTGACGATCTGGCTTTAAGTTGATTCGATAACAAATTACGGTAATGGACGGATTTCTCAGGTTTTTACTACATATGAACCCTTTACACATTCTCCCGGGCAACGCGGCTGCTAGTCCTCCTTTCATGCAAAATGTTAAGGTCCTAGGTCATGTCCAAGCCACCAAAGCCGGCTAAAGAGTGAATATTCGACAACTAAAACTTGAATTGAACTACTTCTTACTGGCTATTGCTTCAACTTAGAAGCTTCTTCTGTGTTCTACTATGGAGCTTTTAGTGTCTCCGCATACCGCAGCACGCGACATAGCTTTGCAGACGATAAATGCAACCGATTCAGAGAGAAGAGCGGCCAATGTGACGATCTGGCTTTAAGTCGATTCGATAACAAATGACGAAAACGGACGGATTTCTCAGGTTTTTACTACATATGAACACTTTTCACATTCTCCCGTGCAACGCGGCTGCTAGTCCTCCTTTCATGCAAAATCGTAAGGTCCTAGGTCATGTCCAAGCCACCAAAGCCGGCTAAAAAGTGAACAATCGACAACTAAAACTTGAATTGTACTACTTCTTACTGGCTATTACTTCAACTTAGAAGCTTCTTCTGTATTCCACTATGGTGCTTTTAGAGTCTCTGCATACCGCAGCAGGCGACATAGCTTTGCAGACGATAAATGTAACCGTGTCATAGAGAAAAGCGGCCAATGTGACTATCTGGCTTTAAGTCGATTCGATAACAAATGACGATAACGGTCGGATTTCTCTGGTTTTTACTACATATGAACCCTTTTCACATACTCCCGTGCAACGCGGCTGCTAGTCCTCCTTTCATGCAAAATCTTAAGGTCCTAGGTCGTGTCCAAGCCACCAAAGCCGGCTAAAGAGTGAATAATCGACAACTAAAACTTGAATTCTACTACATCTTACTGGCTATTGCTTCAACTTAGAAGCTTCTTCTGTGTTATACTATGGTGCTTTTAGTGTCTCAGCATACCGCAGCACGCGACATAGCTTTGCAGACGATAAATGTAACCGATTCAGAGAGAAGAGCGGCCAATGTTACGATCTGGCTTTAAGTCGATTCGATAACAAATGACGAAAACGGACGGATTTCTCAGGTTTTTACTACATATGAACCCTTTTTACATTCTCCCGTGCAACGCGGCTGCTAGTCCTCCTATCATGCAAAATCTTAAGATTCCACCTTATGTCTAAGGCACCAAAGACGGCCAAAAATCAATAATCGATAACCAAAACTTGAATTGGACTGCTTCTTACTGGCTATTGCTTCAACTTAGAAGCTTCTTCTGTGTTCTACTATGGTGCTTTTAGTTGTCTCCGCATACCGCAGCACGCGACATAGCTTTGCAGACGATAAATGTAACCGTCTCGGAGAGACAAGCGGCCAATGTGACGATCTGGCTTTAAGTCGATTCGATAACAAATGACGAAAACGGACGGATTTCTCAGGTTTTTACTACATATAACCACTTTTCACATTCTCCCGTGCAACGCGGCTGCTAGTCCTCCTTTCATGCAAAATCTTAAGGTTCCACCTCATGTCCAAGGCACCAAAGCCGGCTACATATCAATAATCGATAACCAAAGCTTGAATTGTACATCTTCTTACTGGCTATTGCTTCAACTTAGAAGCTTCTTCTGTGTTCTACTATGGTGCTTTTAGTGTTTCCGCATACCGCAGCACGCGACATATCTTTGCAGACGATAAATGTAACCGTCTCAGAGAGAAAAGCGGCCAATGTCACGATCTGGCTTTGAGTCGATTCGATAACAAATGACGAAAACGGACGGATTTCTCAGGTTTTTACTACATATGAACCCTTTTCACATTCTCCCGTGCAACGCGGCTGCTAGTCCTCCTTTCATGCAAAATCTTAAGGTCCTAGGTCATGTGCAAGCCACCAAAGCCGGGTAAAAGTCAATAATCGATAACCAAAACTTGAATTGTACTGCTTCTTACTGAATATTGCTTCAACTTAGAAGCTTCTTATGTCTTCTACTATGGTGCTTTTAGTGTTTCCGCATACCGCAGCACGCGACATAGCTTTGCAGACTATAAACGTAACCGTCTCAGAGAGAAAAGCGGCCAATGTGACGATCTGGCTTTAAGTCGAATCGATAACAAATGACGAAAACGGACGGATTTCTCAGGTGTTTACTATATATGAACACTTTTCACATTCTTCCGTGCAACGCGGCTGCTAGTCCTCCTTCCATGCAAAATCTTAAGGTCCTAGGTCATGTCCAAGCCACCGAAGCCGGCTAAAAAGTGAATAATCGACAGCTAAAAATTGAATTGTACTACTTCTTACTGGCTATTACACCAACTTAGAAGCTTCTTCTGTGTTCTACTATGGTGCTTTTAGTGTCTCTGCATACCGCAGCAGGCGACATAGCTTTGCAGACGATAAATGTAACCGTCTCATAGAGAAAAGCGGCCAAAGTGACGATCTGGCTTTAAGTTGATTCGATAACAAATGACGATAACGGACGGATTTCTCAGGTTTTTACTACATATGAACCCTTTACACATTCTCCCGTGCAACGCGGCTGCTAGTCCTCCTTTCATGCAAAATGTTAAGGTCCTAGGTCATGTCCAAGCCACCAAAGCCGGCTAAAGAGTGAATATTCGACAACTAAAACTTGAATTGTACTACTTCTTACTGGATATTGCTTCAACTTAGAAGCTTCTTCTGTGTTCTACTATGGTGCTTTTAGTGTCTCCGCATACCGCAGCACGCGACATAGCTTTGCAGACGACAAATGCAACCGATTCAGAGAGAAGAGCGGCCAATGTGACGATCTGGCTTTAAGTCGATTCGATAACAAATGACGAAAACGGACGGATTTCTCAGGTTTTTACTACATATGAACCCTTTTCACATTCTCCCGTGCAACGCGGCTGCTAGTCCTCCTTTCATGAGAAATCTTAAGATTCCACCTTATGTCCAAGGCACCAAAGCCGGCCAAAAATCAATAATCGAAAACCAAAACTTGAATTGGACTGCTTCTTACTGGCTATTGCTTCAACTTCGAAGCTTCTTCTGTGTTCTACTATGGTGCTTTTAGTGTCTCCGCATACCGCAGCACGCGACATAGCTTTGCAGGCGATAAATGTAACCGTCTCAGAGAGAAAAGCAGCCAATGTGACGATCTGGCTTTAAGTCGATTCGATAACAAATGACGAAAACGGACGGATTTCTCAGGTTTTTACTACATATGAACACTTTTCACATTCTCCCGTGCAACGCGGCTGCTAGTCCTCCTTTCATGCAAAATCGCGAGGTCTTAGGTCATGTCCAAGCCACCAAAGCCGGCTAAAAAGTGAATAATCGACAACTAAAACTTCAATTGTACTACTTCTTACTGGCTATTACTTCAACTTAGAAGCTTCTTCTGTGTTCTACTATGGTGCTTTTAGTGTCTCCGCATACCGCAGCACGCGACGTAGCTTTGCAGACGATAAATGTAACCGTCTCAGAGAGAAAAGCGGCCAATGTGACGATCTTGCTTTAAGTCGATTCGATAACAAATGACGAAAACGGACGGATTTCTCAGGTTTTTACTACATATGAACCCTTTTTACATTCTCCCGTGCAACGCGGCTGCTAGTCCTCCCTTCATGCAAAATCTTAAGGTTCCACCTCATGTCCAAGGCACCAAGGCCGGCGAAAAATCAATAATAGATAACCAAAACTTGAATTGTACTGCTCCTTACTGGCTATTGCTTCAACTTAGAAGATTCTTCTGTGTTCTACTATGGTGCTTTTAGTGTCTCCGCATACCGCAGCACGCGACATAGCTTTGCAGACGAAAAATGTAACCGTCTCAGAGAGAAAAGCGGCCAATGTGACGATCTGGCTTTAAGTCGATTCGATAACAAATTACGAAAACGGACGGATTTCTCAGGCTTTTACTACATATGAACCCTTTTCACATTCTCCCGTGCAACGCGGCTGCTAGTCCTCCTTTCATGCAAAATCTTAAGGTCCTAGGTCATATCCAAGCCACAAAAGCCGGCTAAAAAGTGAATAATCCACAACTAAAACTTGAATTGTACTACTTCTTACTGGCTATTGCTTCAACTTAGAAGCTTCTTCTGTGTTCTGCTATGGTGCTTTTAGTGTCCCCGCATACTGCAGCACGCGACATAGCTTTGCAGACGATAAATGTTACCGTTTCAGAGAGAAGAGCGGCCAATGTAACGGTCTGGCTTTAAATCAATTCGATAGCAAATGACGAAAATCTGCGGATTTATCAGGTTTTTACTACATATGAACACTTTTCACATTCTCCCGTGCAACGCCGCTGCTAGTCGTCCTTTCATGCAAAATCGCAAGGTCCTAGCCAATGCCCAAGGCACCACAGTCTTCTAAAAAGTCAATAATCGATAACTAAGACGTGAATTGTACTACTTCTTACTGGCTATTACATCAACATAGATGCTTCTTCTGGGTTCTACTATGGTGCTTTTAGTGTCTCCGCATACCGCAGCACGCGACATAGCTTTGCAGACGATAAATGTAACCGTTTCAGACCGAAGAGCGGCCAATGTGACGATCTGGCTCTAAGTCGATATGATAACAAATGACGAAAACAGACGGATATCTCAGGTTTTTACTACATATGAACACATTTCACATTCTCCAGTGCAACGCGGGTGCTAGTCCTCCTTTCATGCAAAATCTTAAGGTCCTAGGTCTTATCCAGGCCACCAAAGCCGGCTAAAAAGTGAATAATCCACAACTGGAACTTGAATTTTACTACTTCTTACTGGCTATTGCTTCGACTTAGAAGCTTCTTCTGTGTTCCAGTATGGTGCTTTTAGTGTCTCCGCATACCGCAAAACGCGACATAGCTTTGCAGACGATAAATGTAACCGTCTCAGAGAGAAAAGCGGCCAATGTGACGATCTGGCTTTAAGTCGATTCGATAACAAGTGACGAAAACGGACGGATTTATCAGGTTTGTACTACATATGAACACTTTTCACATTCTCCCGTGCAACGCGGCTGCTAGTCGCCCTTTCATGCAAAATCTTAAGGTCCTAGCTCATGGCCAAGGCACAAAAGCTGGCAAAAAGGTCAATAATCGATAACTAAAACTTGAATAGTACTACTTCTAACTTACTATTACATTCTCTTAGAAGCTACTTCTGTGTTCTACTATGGTGCTTTTAGCGTCTCCGCATACCGCAGCACGCGACATAGCTTTACAGACGATAAATGTTACCGTTTCAGAGAGAAGAGCGGCCAATGTAACGGTCTGGCTTTAAATCGATTCGATAGCAAATGACGAAAACGTGGGGATTTATCAGGTTTTTACTATATATGAACACTTTTCACATACTCCCGTGCAACGCGGCTGCTAGTCGCCCTTTCATGCAAAATTTTAAGGTCCTAGCTCATGGCCAAGGCACCAAAGCCGGCAAAAAAGTCAATAATCGATAACTAAAACTTGAATAGTACTACTTCTATCTTACTATTACATTCTCTTAGAAGCTTCTTCTGTGTTCTACTATGGTGCTTTAGGGGGCTCCGCATACCGCAGCAGGCGACATAGCTTTGCAGACGATAAATGTAACCATTTCAGAGAGAAGAGCGTCCAATGTGACGATCTGGCTTTAAGTCGATTCGATAACAAATGACGAAAACGTACGGATTTCTCAAGTTTTTACTACATATGAAATCTTTTCACATTCTTCCGTGCAACGCGGCTGCTAGACCTTCTATCATGCGAAATCTTAAGATCATAGGTCATGTCCAAGCCACCAAAGCCGGCTAAAAAGTGAATAATCGAAAACAAAAACTTGAATTGTACTACTTCTTACTGGCTATTGCTTCGCCTTAGGAGCTTCTTCTGTGTTCTACTATTGTGCTTTTAGTGTCTCCGCATACCGCAGCACGCGACATTGCTTTGCAGACGATACATGTAACCGTTTCCGAGAGAAGAGCGGCCAATGTGACGATCTGGCTTAAAGTCGATTCGATAACAAATGACGAAAACGGACGGATTTATCTGGTTTGTACTACATATGAACACTTTTCACAGTCTCCCGTGCAACGCGGCTGCTAGTCGCCCTTTCATGCAAAATCTTAAGGTCCTAGCTCATGTCCAAAACACCAAAGCCGGCAAAAAAAGTCAATAATCGATAACTAAAACTTGAATAGTACTACTTCTAACTTACTATTACATTCTCTTAGAAACTTCTTCTGTGTTCTAATATGGTGCTTTTAGTGTCTCCGCATACTGCAGCACGCGACATAGCTTTGCAGACGATAAATGTAACGGTTTCAGAGCGAAGAGCGGCCAATGTGACGATCTGGGTTTAAGTCGATTCGATAACAAATGACGAAAACGTACGGATTTCTCAAGTTTTTACTACATATGAAATCTTTTCACATTCTTCCGTGCAACGTGGCTGTTAGACCTTCTATCATGCAAAATCTTAAGATCCTAGGTCATGTCCAAGCCACCAAAGCCGGCTAAAAAGTGAATAATCGAAAACAAAAACTTGAATTGTACTACTTCTTACTGGCTATTGCTTCGCCTTAGGAGCTTCTTCTGTGTTCTACTATTGTGCTTTTAGTGTCTCCGCATACCGCAGCACGCGACATAGCTTTGCAGACGATACATGTAACCGTTTCAGAGAGAAGAGCGGCCAATGTGACGATCTGGCTTAAAGTCGATTCGATAACAAATGACGAAAACGGACGGATTTATCTGGTTTGTACTACATATGAACACTTTTCACATTCTCCCGTGCAACGCGGCTGCTAGTCGCCCTTTCATGCAAAATCTTAAGGTCCTAGCTCATGGCCAAAACACCAAAGCCGGCAAAAAAGTCAATAATCGATAACTAAAACTTGAATAGTACTTCTTCTAACTTACTATTACATTCTCTTAGAAGCTTCTTCTGTGTTCTACTATGGTGCTTTTAGTGTCTCCGCATACCGCAGCACGCGACATAGCTTTGCAGACGATAAATGTTACCGTTTCAGAGAGAAGAGCGGCCAATGTAACGGTCTGGCTTTAAATCGATTCGATAGCAAATGACGAAAACGTGCGGATTTATCTGGGTTTCTACTACATATGAACACTTTTCACATTCTCCCGTGGAACGCGGCTGCTAGTCGCCGTTTCATGCAAAATCGTAAAGTCCTAGGTCATGTCCAAGCCACCAAAGCCGGCTAAAAAGTGTATAATCGACAACTAAAACTTAAATTGTACTACTTCTTACTGGCTATTGCTTCGCCTTAGGAGCATCGTCTGTGTTCTACTATTGTGCTTTTAGTGTCTCCGCATACCGCAGCACGCGACATAGCTTTGCAGACGATAAATGTAACGGTTTCAGAGCGAAGAGCGGCCAATGTGACGATCTGGCTCGAAGTCGATATGATAACAAATGACGAAAACAGACGGATTTCTCAGGTTTTTACTACATATGAACACTTTTTACATTCTCCCGTGCAACGCGGCTGCTATTCCTCCTTTCATGCAAAATCTTAAGGTCCTAGGTCATATCCAAGCCACCAAAGCCGGCTAAAAAGTGAATAATCAACAACTAAAACTTGATTTGTACTACATCTTACTGGATATTACTTCAACTTAGAAGCTTCTTCTGAGTTCTACTATGGTGCTTTTAGTGTCTCCGCATACCGCAACACGCGACATAGCTTTGCAGACGATAAATGTAACTGTCTCAGAGAGAAGAGCGGCCTTTGTGACGATCTGGCTCTAAGTCGATATGATAACAAATGACGAAAACAGACGGATTTCTCAGGTTTTTACTACATATGAACACTTTTCACATTCTCCCGTGCAACGCGGCTGCTAGTCGCCCTTTCATGCAAAATCTTAAGGTCCTAGCTCATGGCCAAGGCACAAAAGCTGGCAAAAAGGTCAATAATCGATAACTAAAACTTGAATAGTACTACTTCTAACTTACTATTACATTCTCTTAGAAGCTTCTTCTGTGTTCTACTATGGTGCTTTTAGTGTCTCCGCATACCGCAGCACGCGACATAGCTTTACAGACGATAAATGTTACCGTTTCAGAGAGAAGAGCGGCCAATGTAACGGTCTGGCTTTAAATCGATTCGATAGCAAATGACGAAAACGTGCGAATTTATCAGGTTTTTACTACATATGAACACTTTTCACATTCTCCCGGGCAACGCTGCTGCTAGTCGCCCTTTCATGCAAAATCTTAAGGTCCTAGCCAATGTCCAAGGCACCAAAGCCTTCTAAAAAGTCAACAATCGATAACTAAGACGTGAATTGTACTACTTCTTACTGGCTATTACATCAAAATAGAAGCTTCTTCTGTGTTCTACTATGGTGCTTTTAGTGTCTCCGCATACTGCAGCACGCGACATAGCTTTGCAGACGATAAATGTAACGGTTTCAGAGCGAAGAGCGGCCAATGTGACGATCTGGCTCGAAGTCGATATGATAACAAATGACGAAAACAGACGGATTTCTCAGGTTTTTACTACATATGAACACTTTTTACATTCTCACGTGCAACGCGGCTGCTAGTCCTCCTTTCATGCAAAATCTTAAGGTCCTAGGTCATATCCAAGCCACCAAAGCCGGCTAAAAAGTGAATAATCGACAACTAAAACTTGATTTGTACTACATCTTACTGGATATTACTTCAACTTAGAAGCTTCTTCTGCGTTCTACTATGGTGCTTTTAGTGTCTCCGCATACCGCAGCACGCGACATAGCTTTGCAGACGATAAATGTAACCGTCTTAGAGAGAAAAGTGTATAATTTGACGATCTGGCTTTAAGTCGATTCGATAACAAATGACGAAAACGGACGTATTTCTCAGGTTTTTACTACATATCAACACTTTTCACATTCTCCCGTGCAACGCACCCTCTAGTCCTCCTTTCATGCAAAATCTTAAGGTCCTAGCTCACGTCCAATGCCCCATAGCCCCCTAAAAGTCAATAATCGATAACTTAAACGTGAACTGTACTACTTCTTACTGGCTATTACATAAACTTAGAAGCTTTTTCTGTGTTCTACTATGGTGCTTTTAGTGTCTCGCACATTCCGCAGCACGCGACATAGCTTTGCAGACGATAAATGTAACCGTTTCAGAGAGAAGAGCGGCCAATTTGACGATCTGGCTCTAAGTCGATTCGATAACATATGACGAAAAGAGACGGATTTCTCAGGTTTTTACTACATATGAACACTTTTCACATTCTCCCTTGCAACGTGGCTGCTAAACCTCCTTTCATGCAAAACCTTAAGGTCCTAGGTCATGTCCAGGCCACCAAAGCCGGCTAAAAAGTGAATAATCGACAACTAAAATTTGAATTGTACTACTTCTTACTGGCTATTGCTTCAACTTAGAAGCTTCTTCTGTGTTCTACTATGGTGCTTTTAGTGTCTCCACATACCGCAGCACGCGTCATAGCTTTGCAGACGATAAATGTAACCGTTTCAGAGAGAAGAGCGTCCAATGTGACGTTCTGGCTCTAAGTCGAAATGATAACAAATGACGAAAACAGACGAATTTCTCAGGTTTTACTACATATGAACACTTTTCACATTCTCCCGTGCAATGCGGCTGCTAGTCCTCCTTTCATGCAAAATCTTAAGGTCCTAGGTCATGTCCAAGCCACCAAAGCCGGCTAAACAGGGTATAATCGACAACTAAAACTTAAAATGTACTACTTCTTACTGGCTATTGCTTCAACTTAGAAGCTTCTTCTGTGTTCTACTATGATGCTTTTAGTGTCTCCGCATACCGCAGCACGCGACATAGCTTTTCAGACACTTCTCACATTCTCCCGTGCAACGCGGCTGCTAGTCCTCCTTCCATGCAAAAACTTAAGTACCTAGGTCGTGTCCAAGCCAACAAAGCCGGCTAAAGAGTGAATAATCGACAACTAAAACTTGAATTGTACTACTTCTTACTGGCTATTGCTTCAACTTAGAAGCTTCTTCTGTGTTCTACTATGGTGCTTTTAGTGTCTCCACATACCGCAGCACGCGACATAGCTTTGCAGACGATAAATGTAACCGTTTCAGAGAGAAGAGCGGCAAATGTGACGAAATGGCTTTAAGTCAATTCGATAACAAATGACGAAAACGGAGTGATTTCTCAGGTTTTTACTACATATGAACATTTTTCACATTCTCCCGTGCAACGCGGCTAATAGTCCTGCTTTCATGCAAAATCTTAAGGTCCTAGCTCATGTAAAGGGCACCAAAGCCGGCTAAAAAGTGAATAATCGATAACTAGAATGTGAATTGTACTACTTATTACTGGCTATTACATCAACTTAGAAGCTTCTTCTGTGTTGTACTATGGTGCTTTAAGTGTCTCCGCATACTGCACCCAGCGACATAGCTTTGCAGACGATAAATAACACCGTTTCAGAGGGAAGGGCGGCCAATGTGACGATCTGGCTTTAAGTCGATTCGATAACAAATGACGAAAACGGCCGGATATCTCATGTTTTTACTACATATGAACACTTTTCACATTCGCCCGTGCAATGCGGCTAATATTCCGCCTTTCATGCAAAATCTTAAGGTCCTAGCTGCTGTACAAAGCACCAAACTCGGCTAAAAATCAATAATCGATAAACAATACTTGAATTGTACTGCTTCTTACTGGCTATTGCTTCAACTTAGAAGATTTTTCTGTGTTCTACTATGGTGCTTTTAGTGTCTCCGCGTACCGCAGGACGCGACATAGCTTTGCAGACGATAAATGTAACCGTCTCAGAGAGAAGAGCGGCCAATGTGGCGATCTGGCTTTAAGTCGATTCGATAACAAATGACGAAAACGGCCGGATATCTCAGGTTTTTACTACATATGAACACTTTTTACATTCTCCCGTGCAACGCGGCTAATATTCCGCCATTCATGCGAAATCTTAAGGTCCTAGCTCATGCCCTAGGCCCCAAAAAATTATAAAAAGTCAAGAATCGATAACTAAAACATGAATTGTACTGCATCTTACTGGGTATTACATCAACTTATAACCTGCTTTTGTGTTCTACTATGGTGCTTTTAGTGTCTCCGCATACCGCAACACGCGACATAGTTCTGCAGACGATAAATGTTACCGTTTCAGAGAGAAGAGCGGCAAAAGTGACGATCTGGCTTAAAGTCGGTTTGATAACAAATGAGGAAAACGGGCGAATATCTTAGGTTTTTACTACATATCAACACTTTTCACATTCTCCCGTGCAACGCAGCTCCTAGTTATCCTTTCATGCAAAATCGTAAGGTCATAGCTCATGTCCAAGGTACCAAAGCCGGCTAAAAAGTCTATAATCGATAACTAAAACTAGAATTGTAATACTTCTTACTGGCTATTACATCAACTTAGAAGTTCTTCTGTGTTCTACTATGGTGCTTTTAGTGACTCCGAATACTGCAGCACGCGTCATAGCTTCGCTGACGATAAATGTAATCGTTTCAGAGAGAAGAGCGGCCAATGTGACCATGTGGCTTTAAGTCGATTCGATAACAAATGACGAAAACGGACGGATTTTTCAGGTTTTTACTACATATGAAACACTTTTCCCATTTTCCCGTGCAACGCGGCTGCTTGTCCTCCTTTCATGCAAAATCTTAAGGTCCTAAGTCATATCCAAGCCACCAAAGCCGGCTAAAATGTGAATAATCGACAACTAAAACTTGAATTGTACTACTTCTTACTGGCTATTGCTTCAACTTAGAAGCTTCTTCTGTGTTCTACTATGGTGCTTTTAGTGTCTCCGCATACCGCACCCAGCGACATAGCTTTGCAGACGATAAATGTAACCGTTTCAGAGAGAAGAGCGGCCAATGTGCGATCTGGCTTTAAGTCGATTCGATAACAAATGACGAAAACGGACGGATTTCTAAGAGTTTTTACTACATATAAATACTTTTCACATTCTCCCGTGCCACGCTGCTGCTAGTTCTCCTTTCATGCAAAATCTTAAGATCCTAGCTCATGCCCAAAGCACCAAAAAAGGCTAAAAAGTCAATAATCGATAAATTAACGTGAATTGTACTACTTCTTACTGGGTATTACATCAACTTAGAAGCTTCATCTGTGTTCTACTATGGTGCTTCTAGTGACTCCACATACAGCAGCACGCGACATAGCTTTGCAGACGACAAATGTAACCGTTTCAGAGAGAAGAGCGGGCAATGGGACGAACTGGCTTTAAGTCGATTTGACAACAAATGACGGAAACGGGCGGATTTCTTAGGTTTTTACTACAAATGAGCACTTTTCACAGTCTCCCGTGCAACGCGGCTGCTAGTCCTGCTTTCATGCAAAATCTTAACGTCCTAGCTTATGCCCAAGGCACGAAAGCCGAATAAAAAGTCAATGATCGATAACTAAAACTGGAATTGTACTACTTCTTACTGTCTATTACAACAACTTAGAAGCTTCTTCTGTGTTCTACTATGCTGCCTTTAGTGTCTCCGCATACCGCAGCACGCGACATAGCGTTGCAGACGATAAATGTAACTGTTTCAGAGAGAAGAGCCACCAATGAGTCGATCTGGCTTTAAGTCGATTCGATAACAAATGACGGAAACGGAGGGAATTCTCAGGTTTTTACTATATATGAACATTTTTCACATTCTCCCGTGCAAAGCGGCTGCT
The DNA here is from genome assembly GCF_023897955.1 of Schistocerca gregaria. Classification (NCBI taxonomy): domain Eukaryota; kingdom Metazoa; phylum Arthropoda; class Insecta; order Orthoptera; family Acrididae; genus Schistocerca; species Schistocerca gregaria. The sequence continues at coordinate 158,140 of NW_026061967.1, read as the reverse complement.
ACAGTTCCCTTCATGCAAAATCGTAACGTCCTAGCTCATGTCCAAGGTACCAAAGCCGGCTAAAAAGTCAGTAATCGATAACTAAAACTTGCATTGTACTACTTACTGGCTATTACTTCAACTTAGAAGCTTCCTCTGTGTTCTACTATGGTGCTTTTTGTGTCTCCGCATACCGCATCACGCGACATAGCTATACAGACGATAAATGTAACCGTTTCAGAGACAAGAGCTGCCAATGTAACGATCTGGCTTTCAGTCGATTTGATAACAAATGAGATAAAGGGACGGATGTCTCAGGTGTTTACTACATAAGAAAAATATTCAAATTCTCCCATGCAACGCAGCTGCTAGTCGTCCATTTTTGCAATATCGTAATGTACTAGCTCCTGTCCAAGGTACCAAGCTGGGCTAAAAAGTCAATAATCGATAACTAAAACTTGCATTGTACTACTTATTACTGGCTATTACTTAAACTTAGAAGCTTCTTCTGTGTTCTGCTATGGTGCTTTTAGTGTCTACGCATACCGCATCACGCGACATAGCTTTCCAGACTATAAATGTAACCGTTTCAGTGAGAAGAGCGACCAATGTGACGATCTGGCTTTAAGTCGATTTGATAACAAATGACGAAACCGAACGGATTTCTAAGGTTTTTACTACAAATGAACACTTAACACATTCTCCCGTGCAACGCGGCTGCTAGTGGTCCTTTCATGCAAAGTCTTAAGGTCCTAGATCACGTCCAACGCACCCAGGAAGGGTAAAAGTTCAATAATCGATAACTAAAACTTTAATTGTAATGTTTCTTACTGACTATTACATGAACTTAGAAGCTTCTTCTGTGTTCAACTGCGGTGCTTTTAGTGTCTTGCGCATACGGCAGCACGCGACATATCTTTGCAGACGATAAATGTAACCGTTTCAGAGAGAAGAGCGGCCAGTGTGACGATCTGGTTTTAAGTCGAACAGATAACAAATAACGAAAACGGCCGGATTTTTCAGGTTTTTTCTACATATAAACACTTTTCAGATTCTCCTGTGCAACGCGGCTGCTAGACTTCCCATCAAGCAAAATCGTAGGGTTCTAGCTTATGTCCAAGGCACCAAAGGAAGGTAAAAGGTGAATAATCAATAACTAAAACTTGAATTTTACTGTTTCTTACTGGCTATTACGTCAACATAGAAGCTTTTTCTGTGTTCTCCCATGGTGCTTTTAATGTCTGGCCCATACCGCAGCACGCGACATAGCTTTGCAGACGATAAATGTAACCGTTTCAGAGAGAAGAGCGGCCAATGTAACGTCCTTGCCTTAAGTCGATTCGATAACAAATGACGAAAACGGACGGACTTCTCAGTTTGTTACTACATATGAACACTTTTCACATTGTCCCGAGCAACGCGTATGCTACTCCTCCTTTCATACAAAATCGTAAGGTCCTAGCTCATGTCCAAGGCACCAAAAAAGGTTAAAAATTCAATAATCGATAATTAAAACTTGAATTTTACTACATCTTACTGGCTATTACATAGCAGAATAAAAAGTCAAAAACCAATAACTAAAACTAGATTGTACTACTGCTTACTGGCTGTTACATCAACTTAGAAGGTTCTTCTGTGTTCTACTATGGTGCTTTTAGTGTCTCCGCATACCTTAGCACGCGACATAGCTATACAGACGATAAATGTAACCGTTTCAGAGACAAGAGCTGCCAATGTAACGATCTGGCTTTAAGTCGGTTTGATAACAAATGAGGAAAAGGGACGGATATCTCAGGTGTTTACTACATAAGAAAAATATTCAAATTCTCCCATGCAACGCAGCTGCTAGTCGTCCATTTTTGCAATATCGTAAGGTCCTAGCTCCTGTCCAAGGTACCAAAGCGGGCTAAAAAGTCAATAATCGATAACTAAAACTTGCATTGTACTACTTATTACTGGCTATTACTTCAACTTAGAAGCTTCTTCTGTGTTCTGCTATGGTGCTTTTAGTGTCTCTGCATACCGCATCACGCGACATAGCTTTCCAGACTAAAAATGTAACCGTTTCAGTGAGAAGAGCGACCAATGTGACGATCTGGCTTTAATTCGATTTGATAACAAATGACGAAACCGAACGGATTTCTAAGGTTTTTACTACAAATGAACACTTAACACATTCTCCCGTGCAACGCGGCTGCTAGTGGTCCTTTCATGCAAAGTCTTAAGGTCCTAGATCAAGTCCAACGCAAACAGGAAGGGTAAAAGATCAATAATCGATAACTAAAACTTGAATTGTAATGTTTCTTACTGACTATTACATGAACTTAGAAGCTTCTTCTGAGTTCAACTGTGGTGCTTTTAGTGTCTTGCGCGTACGGCAGCACGCGACATAGCTATGCAGACGATAAATGTAACCGTTTCAGACAGAAGAGTGGTTAATGTAACGATCTGGCTTTAAGTCTATTTGATAACAAATGAGGAACAGGGACGGATATCTCAGGTGTTTACTACATAAGAAAAATATTCAAATTCTCCCATGCAACGCAGCTGCTAGTCGTCCATTTTTGCAATATCGTAAGGTCCTAGCTCCTGTCCAAGATACCAAAGCGGGCTAAAAAGTCAATAATCGATAACTAAAACTTGCATTGTACTACTTATTACTGGCTATTACTTCAACTTAGAAGCTTCTTCTGTGTTCTGCTATGGTGCTTTTAGTGTCTCTGCATACCGCATCACGCGACATAGCTTTCCAGACTATAAATGTAACCGTTTCAGTGAGAAGAGCGACCAATGTGACGATCTGGCTTTAAGTCGATTTGATAACAAATGACGAAACCGAACGGATTTCTAAGGTTTTTACTACAAATGAAGACTTAACATATTCTCCCGTGCAACGCGGCTGCTAGTGCTCCTTTCATGCAAAGTCTTATGGTCTTAGCTTATGTCCAAGGCACCCAGGAAGGGTAAAAGGTCAATAATCGATAACTAAAACTTGAATTGTAATGTTTTTTACTGGCTATTACATGAACTCAGAAGCTTCTTCTGTGTTCAACTATGGTACTTTTAGTGTCTTGCGCATACCGCAGCACGCGACATAGCCTTTCGGACTATAAATGTAACCGTTTCAGAGGGAAGAGCGGATAATGTGACGATCTAACTTTAAGTCGACTCCATAACAAATGACGAAAACGGCAGGATTTCTCAGGTTTTATCTAGATATGAACACTTTCCTCCCGTGCAACGCGGCTGCTAGTCCTCCTTTCATGCAGAATCGTAAGGTCCTAGCTCATGTACAAGGCACCAAAGCCGGCTGAAAAGTGAATAATCGATAACGAAAACTTGATTTGTACTACTTCTTACTGGCTATTACATGAACTTAGAAGCATCTTCTGTGCTCTACTATGGTGCTTTTAGTGTCTCCGCATACCGCAGCACGCGACATAGCTTTCCAGACGATAAATGTAACCGTTTCAGAGACAAGAGCGGCCAATGTGACGAACTGGCTTAAAGTCGATTTGATAACAAATGACGAAAACGGACGGATTTCTCAGGTTTTTACTACAAATGAACACTTTTCACATTGTCCCGAGCATCGCGGCTGCTAATCCTCCTTTCATACAAAATCGTAAGGTCCTACCTCATGTCCAAGGCACCATAAAGCTAAAAATTCAATAATCGATAATTAAAACTTGAATTGTACAACATCTTACTGGCTATTACATAGCAGAATAAAAAGTCAAAAACCAATAACTAAAACTTGATTGTACTACTGCTTACTGGCTGTTACATCAACTTAGAAGGTTCTTCTGTGTTCTACTATGGTGTTTTTAGTGTCTCCGCATACTTTAGCACGCGACATAGCCATGCAGACGATAAATGTAACCGTTTCAGAGACAAGTGCTGCCAATGTAACGATCTGGCTTTAAGTCGATTTGGTAACAAATGACGAAAAGGGACGGATATCTCAGGTGTTTACTACATAAGAACAATTTTCACATTCTCCCATGCACGCAGCTGCTAGTCGTCCATTCTTGCAATATCGTAAGGTCCTAGCTCATGTCCAAGGTACCAAAGCGGGCTAAAAAGTCAATAATCGATAACTAAAACTTGGATTGTACTACTTCTTACTGGCTATTACTTCAACTTAGAAGCTTCTTCTGTGTTCTGCTATGGTGCTTTTAGTGTCTCCGCATACCGCATCACGCGACATAGCTTTCCAGACAATAAATGTAACCGTTTTAAGAGAAGAGCGACCAATGTGACGATCTGGCTTTAAGCCGATTTGATAACAAATGACGAAAACAAACGGATTTCTAAGGTTTTTACTACAAATGAACACTTAACACATTCTCCCGTGCAACGCGGCTGCTAGTGCTCCTTTCATGCAAAATCGTAAGGTCCTAGCTCATGTACAAGGCACCAATGCCGGCTAAAAAGTGAATAATCGATAACAAAAAACTTGATTTGTACTACTTCTTACTGGCTATTACATGAACTTAGAAGCATCTTCTGTGTTCTACTATGGTGCTTTTAGTGTCTCCGTATACCGCAGCACGCGACATAGCTTTGCAGACGATAAATGTAACCGTTTCAGAGAGAAGAGCGCCCAATGTATCGATATGGCTTTAAGTCGATTCAATAACAAATGGCGAAAACGGACGGATTTCTCAGGTTTTTACTACATATGAACACTTTTCACATTCTCCCGTGCAAGGCGGCTGCTAGACTTAGCTTCATGTAAAATCTTCAGGTCCTAGCTCATGTCCAAGGCACCAAAGAAGGGTAAAAGGTCAATAATCGATAACTAAAACTTGAATTGCACCGTTTGTTACTGGCTATTACATCAACTTAGAAGCTTCTTCTGTGTTCTACTATGGTGCTTTTAGTGTCTCGCGCATACCGCAGCACGCGACATAGCTTTCCAGACGATAAATGTAACCGTTTCAAAGAGAAGAGCGGCCAATGTGACTATCTTTCTATATGTCGGTTCGATAACAAATGACGAAAACGGACGGATTTCTCAGGTTTTTACTACATATGAACACTTTTCACATTCTCTCGTGCAATGCGGCTTCTAGACTTCCCTTCATGCAAAATCCTAAGGTCGTAGCCCATGTCCAAGGCACCAAAGCCGGCTAAAAATCAATAATCGATAACCAAAACTTGAGTTGTACTGCTCCTTAGTGGCTGTTACATCAAATTAAAAGCTTCTTCTGTGTTCTACTATGGTGCTTCCAGTGTCTCCGCATACCGCAGCACGCGACAAAGCTTTGCACATGATATATGTAACCGTTTCAGGTTGAAAACGGCCAATGTGATGATCTGGCATTACGTCGATTCGAAAGCAGATGACGAAAACGGGCGGGTTTCTTAGGTTTTTACTGCACATGAAAACTTTTCACATTCTCCCGTGCAACGTGGTTGCTAGACGTCCCCTCATGCCAAATCTTGAGGTCCTAGCCCATGTCCAAGGCACCAAAGCTGGCTAAAAATTCAATAATCGATAACTAAAACTTGATTTGTACTGCTTCTTACTGGCTATTACACCAAATTAAAAGCTTCTTCTGTGTTCTACTATGGTGGTTTTAGTGTCTCCGCAATCGCAGCACGCTACATAGCATTGCAAACGATAAATGTAACCGTTTCAGAGAGAAAACGGCCAATGTGACGATCTCGCATTACGTGGATTCAAAAGCAGATGTGAAAACGGGCGGATTTGTTAGGTTTTTAGTTCATATGAACACTTTTCACATTCTCTCGTGTAACGTGGCTGCCAGACCTTGTTTAATGCCAAATCTTAAGGTAGTAGGTCATTTTACTGGCAAAGCCGGCTAATAAATCAATAATCGATAACTAAAACCTGAATTGTACTGTTTCCTACGGGCTACTTACATAAACCTAGAAGCTTCTTCTATGTTCTACTGTGTTGCTATTAGTGCCTCCGCATACCGCAGCACACAACATAAGTTTGCAGACGATGAAGGTAACCGCTTCACAGAGAAATTTCAAATTCTGTGTCTGTGTCTATTGCCTGCTCATATAGTTTAAAGCAGGTTGCTCTAAAAGCCCAGTGGATCTGATTCCCGTGATACCCATTCTAAACAATCTCGGATTGGGAAAGACCAAGCTCAGCTTATACTTATAGTCTGGGAAGTTGACATATCTTAGACAGTAAAATATGATGGTTAAAGATGTCCACTGAGTATTCCCATGTACACTGAAGTTAGCTTTGAACAACAAATTATTAATTGGCCACCTACTCTTGACTCAATAGCTACTAAGATCTTTCACTGGTGAAGGAGTTGACGACGTTGTTACGTCCATTAGAGGCTTCTGTAGTTTTCTGAGAATGGTGTGATATAATTGTGCCTTGTGATTTTCTGTGGAGTTCCAGAATAAGTTCTACACTGGTGCAGGACATTCATTCCTGCTGTTCTTATTCGAGGCAATCCTGGATTCTGAATCTCAAGCACCAGTGGATTAGAAACAGCAATGCAACCTCTGTCTTCCTGGCTGTCCACTATTTCAAAGTGCTGTGGTTGACAGTCTCTTCTCATTGTGCAGTGCTTGTAGATTATTGTAAATGGATAAACTGCAATATTTAGAACATCTCATTCTAAACTTTCTAAAGAACGAGACTTTTCTGTCGCGACCACTTTTTGTGTGAGGTGATAAATACCAGGAATTTTGTTGCATTTTGAGAACCTAATGGTGACATACATTAGTGTCTGTGTAAATTAATGGAACTGGATTTTTTCTGAGGTCGGCAGTTTTCCGAAGGTCGGCGTTTTCCCACGATATCGTCGTTTTTCCCCGAGGCTGGCGGTTTACCCCGAGGTCGGCGTTTTTCCCCCGAGGTCGGCGTTTTACCCCGACGTCGGCGTTTTTCCCTCGACGTCTGCGTTTTTCCCCGAGGTCGGCGTTTTTTCCCTAGGTCTGCGTTTTTGCACCGAGGTCGGATCGGCGATTTTTTCCCCGTGGTCCAGAAATCTACGAATATATTGAAAATCCAAAGTATTTTCATGTATATCGAACTATACTGATATGTCATGTCATCTTGAAACATATATCCGACCACTAGATATCGGTATTTATCGAGATAGCGATATATTTCGATATATCTATTTATTTCGAGAATCGTTTTCTTAGGGGTACAGATTTATTTCGAGACGTCCAGTTTTTTCCCATTATCGATTTATTTCGGTATATTGACTTATTTCGAGGCACACATTATATCGAGATGTCGATTTATTTCGAGATATCTATCTATACTGAGGAGTCCATTTATTTCGAGGTATCGATTGGTTTCGAAGTACACGTTTACGTCGAGTTATCGATTTATTTTGATATACCGACGCAATCGGGTTGTCTATATATTTCGAGGTATCGATATATACCAATGTATCGGTGTACTTCAGATATCAATTAATATCGAGACATCGATATATTTCAAGGAACCTCTATATCTCAAGTAATCCATAAATTTCTAGATATCGTATTTTTAGAGATATCTTTATATTACAAGGTAACATTATATTTCAAGATATCGATATGTTTCTATACCTCGATTTATCTCGAGAGCTCCTTGAGTTTCGAGATATCGTTCTATATGGTAAGCTGAATGCATCTAGATGTCGATATATTTCGGGATATCGAATCATTTCGATGTAGCAGTCTTTTGGAGGTGTCGATTTATTTCGAAGTTTCGATTTTTCTCATTGTGTCGATTTATTTCGAGGTTGCGATTTATTTCGGGGTGGCCTTTTATTTCTAGGTGTTGATTTATTTCGAGGTGTCGATATATTTCGATGTGACGATATATTTCGACGTTACTTGTCGACTGCATCAGCTTAGAACCTATTTCGTACAGAGTGGTGCGACTGCATACCTCAGAAGGCGACATTGATATCCAGACGATGAATGTAAACGTTTCCGAGAGAAAAGCGTCCAATGTGACGAATTGGCACTACGTCATTATGAAAACAAATGACGGAAACGTGAGGTTTCTGCCACTCAAAGTGCTGCCAACTTTCACCCCAACCCCTCCTCACTCTCCCCAGTCGTGGCGATCAGCTGGTGTGATAGAAATGGACACAGGAAAGTAATAACGTTCCATGAAATCCCATTCTAGGGAGGTTCAAGGGTAAATGTTCCAGACGGTTTATTTGCATTAAGACACGCATACTGGACATCTACAATGTCACATCTGCCAGATCGTTTCTATTGTCAGCAGTGGAAAACAAAACAGCGTACTGAAAAAGCCATAGTGAAACGCGGTTTTTGGTAGACGAAATAATAGGAATACTCTAGCCACTGATAATGATGATCTAATGAGAATTCTGGTATTGTTTTGAAAGATGCATTTAAATATGCATTGAACGTAGCTCCAAATTATTTTGAGAATTATAATTGCGGTATGATGAATCTACACTGGAGATTTGGTAATGCAAAACATTTCGATCTGAGAATACTTTACGTGATAGAACGGCATTGACCTTGTGTGTCATTAGGGTAAAGTTAATTTGCCGCCATTAACAAAAAATTTATCCGCCATTAACATAAAATCTATTTTTCAGCGCACTTCAATAAGGACTCACTTCAGATGATTGGACAATTAAAGAGAACTCAAACCGTTATTTTAATAGTATTCGTAGGTCCAATGCAGCATTTACCGTGGACAGTCCCTGAGCCAAGACTGTCAATTTTATGTAGGGAGCACTACTTTAAGAAAGCACTCCGTGTTCAGGCCACAAGTGGCCAATCAGGACCATCCGACCGCCACGTCATTCGCACTGAGGGTGGAGGAGGAGCTGGCTCTCCCACTCGTTGTGGTAGTTTCCTTTGACTTGAGCCGCTACTATTCGGTCGAGTAGTTCCTCAATTGGCATCGCAAGGCTGAGTGCAACCCGAAAAATGGAAACAGCGCATAGCGGATCGGATGGTCACCCATCCAAGTGCCGACCACGCCCGAAAGTGCTAAACTTCAGTGATCTGACGGGAACCGGTGTATCCACTGCGGCAAGGCCGTTGCCCCTCCAACTTTTACATGACATTTTTGATCGTAGATCAGGTCTGATGGCTGGAAAGAATGGACGTTTACCATGTTATGCACATTTATATTTTCACTACGTCGACACAGCTGGTCCAATTTCGACCACAGGTGATGGTAGCCATAATGATGGAGCCAAGCATCCTGTGTACATTAGTTGCACCCATGTGTGTGGGGATCACAGCATTCGTGACATTTAAATTTGTTACTTCTTTGGTACTATATTCGCAATAAATTTTGCAGACAGTATCCGCATATGACGCTGAATGTACCTACAAAATTATATCATTGTACGACACATGTTTCAGGAGATACGTCATAAAAACTCAGGACAAGGCCAGACGCTGCATAGTACGGACGTGGACGCACAGCTGTAAATAAATGCCTGGTCAACACCAAGCTTTTCCGCTAGTCATCTATAAAGATAAAAAATCCCCAATATTGCCCACCAGCGTATTTTTGAAAAACCTTTATTTTGTCATCCATTTTTTTCCTGTAAAAATCGTAAAAGCCGAGCATCATTGTGTTTTTAAAAATCGTTTCCTATTGTCATCTATTTTTATGTATTTTAAACCATCTATCGCTTGTGTAACCTGTGGCTACAAGTCCATTCCCTTTATGGGGTAATCGAAATAATGAACAACGGAAAAAAGTGTGGGTCAATTTCTTCCTCATTTTTCGGAACTTCTGATAATAGTAAATAGTTGGCCCTTTGAGGGCGTGGTAGGTACATACAAGAGATTAGTGTGAGATTAGAATTTGGGTTAGATACAGTGCCAGGAGGTTTTGTTTCTATCTGGCTAGCTTCAGAGTACTTCACCATCTACTAAGTGATGCGTTTCATTGGGAATGGTGTGTTCTGTGCTAGGTCTACCCTTACTCCACAATGCTGTTCCCTCGATGCTATAAAACCAGGATTTTATCAAAATATATGCACAGTGGCAGACTGGAGTCTGCAGAAATATTTCCAGTGGTGGGGAGGGGGGAAGGCGCGTCGGGGCTGGAATGCATGATTCTGAAACTGGCACTCTGTGTACAAATCAGCTGGTCAGTTACGAGGTGCATCAAGCTACAAGACCCTAACTGTATAAGCGCTACAACTGGTCAAAGCTAAGGTTTAGCAGTATTGTGGAGAATTCTTATCTGGAAGAGTATGAGTATACTGTAACGAATAAAAACTCTTTACTCCAGATTCCAAGGATGGTTAGGGGCGACGGGTGAAAGTGCCCTTTTGCCAATCCTCCCCTCCCCACCTCCTCCCCTCCCCCTCCCCTTCCCCCTCGCGGACGCCAATGGCTGGCCCGTTCATTTTGAGAACATCAGAGTTGCAGTAACCTTTCTGAGAAACTGTTCTAGATGTCCTTGCGCGTCAATCTTACCACTCAGAGCAGCAGTGGGAATGTCGGTTATCGCTGAAACAACTGGTTTTCGGCTCTTATCAGTTTCCCAGCCTCACTTTAACCTAATTGTTAAAGCCCGTCACAATACCAGTTCTTGTAATAACCGATTTTCAGTCTTTTATTTACATTATTTCCTCTAGTAAACGTAGAAATCAAACAAAGATTAAAAAAATTTTACTTTCTCAGTTTATTGATAAATGGAATCAAAACGTCAAATACATTTATGACGACCTGCAGCCGTCCAGAACGAAATTCGAATTATATTAATACCGTCAGCTGCTCACGGGTGTCGATAAATATCAACGGGGACAGGTGACAATGTGTGCACGTCTGGGACTCGAACCGGGATATCCTGCTTACGTGGCAGGCGCTCTGCCCATCTGAGCCACCGAGGGCACAGACGATAGTGTGACTGCAGGTACTATCTCGCGCACGCCTCCCGCGAGACTCACATTCTCACCTTGCATATGCACACACTACATTCGTAGTGTCCCACACCAACACACTCATTACTCGTGGAACACATTCTTACCAAGTCCCGTAACAGTTCGTGGAATACGTGTGCATCTTCACAGAAGAAGGTCATGGCTGGTATTGCCAGAACCATATACTTATATGGATATGGACATGTCTTCCACGAGGAATGAGTGTGTTGGAGTGGGACTCTACGACTGTAGTGTATGGACATTCAAGGTGAGAATGTGAGTCTCGCAGGAGGCGTGCGCGAGATAGTCCCTGCAGTCGAACCATACACTGTGTCCTCTGTGCCTCAGATGGATAGAGCGTCTGTCATTTTAGCAAGAGATCCCGGGTTCGAGTCCCGGTCGCGGCACACATTTTCACTTGTCCACGTTGATATTTATCAACGCCCGCGAGCAACTGACGGTATTAATATAATTCTAATTTCTTTCAATTAAATAGTCCAATAAAACTTTGTCCGATGTTCGCTGCTTCTCTCAAAATATAGCGAGTGCTTCTATACTACAGAAAACTGCCAGTATTATCCTACTGATTTTAGTTTTTAGAACTCTGCTCAAAAATTATATTGAAATCGGTTATCACAGCACTATGCGGGCATTACGTATAGTCCAGCGATAAAGAGTGAAAACTGCGGCAGGAGAACTCTCTTTTTCGTTTTAATTTCTCTGTTAAAGGCTAAAAGCAGATAACGGCATACTACGTAGACACAGGCAGCAGATCACGCACTTTCTATTTTTATCCCGAACTATGAATGATTTGTAAAATTTTAACTTTTTTCCTTGTATGATGTCGCAAGTGACCAAATCGACCATTGTGCTTCACTCGTACTGCATATCGTAAAATACTTCCAGGCTTTCAGATGGTGCCATTCTGTGTTACAACTGACGTTCGACAACAGCGAGAAACTGCGTCCATTCTCGCGAACTGCTTGTATAACAGGCACGCACAGTATTGTCTCGGCAATGTTGGACCAATTCATTTGTTGCTCGTTTCTATCAGCAGTGTTATTAAAGCGGCATACATCACTTTACCCATTTTTTCTGTAATAACGCAGTATTTTAGAACTATGGAAATCTTACGAATAAAAATTACTCGTCTTTTTTAAAAAAGGTTTATTTGAAAACTAAAAATTTTACTACGACAGCTGTGGCTAATTGGTATATCTGTTTTTACGTGGTTATCAGGAAAAAATAAAAAGATACTTGTTATAACCGAGAGCAAACAAATACCGAAAGACATCGGTTATTCAGAACTAAAATACCCATGTCGTTATAACTGATCGGTTTTTCTATCTCTAAACTGCAATGTCGCCACAGAAAAGTGTGTCGTTCCATCAATGTCCATAGCAACTTTGAGATATGTAAGTGTTTATGCGCAATATCGGCAAATGGAAACACGAAGTGGTAATAAGCACCTGAGCGATAGAATTTATTTCACAGTCAGAAAAGTCGAGTGAGAGACAAGACTGAATCACTGTAATAGAAATTATATGGAAAGCTGTGTAAAGGAAAATTTCCAGTTCTTTCGTGGATTCCAAAATTGAAGCCAAGTCCGGGACATCAAGGTGACATAGTCTTATACGGATAGTATTCCATGACTAACGTAATTGGCCCACATACTGTACTGGTATACTGATAATATTACACTACTAAGGTAATTTACCTGAAGTAATTTACAAACATGTAACTATAACATTCGCTACTACTCATTACGCTAATTGACCTTCAGCCATTAAGCGCAAGCGCAGATCTCAGTTATGATACGTGCGCCATCCAAAAATTTATCAAGGTGGTAACTCAACACAACTACAAACGATCATTGTGTGCAAAATAAATAGAACACCTCATAAGAAGAACATGACGGGTTTGAATCATTCCCACCGCAAAGGATGAAATATTCAGGCTTGCACATAAGACCACTTGATAACTAACCAGAAATTCAGATTAGTTGTAGCTTCGGTGACAATCGCCTTTTTTACATTTTCCCCGTAAACTAGATAATTATGAAACGTAACAACTACTCTAAAATATCTGCAGCAACGGACTTGCCGCGGAGGTTACATCGGTTCACGTGAGATCACCGAAGTTAAGTGCGTTGTCGGGCGTTGAAGGCAATTGGATGGGTGATCATCCAGTCCGCCATGCGCTCTTGCCATTTTTCGGGGTGCACTAAGCCTCATGATGCCAATCGAGGAGTTACTCGACCCAATAGTAGCGGCTCCGGTCAAAGAAAACCATCATAACGACTGGGAGAACAGTGTGCTGACCCCCGCCCCTCCTGTTCGCATCCTCCACGGATGATGACACGGCGGTCGGATGGTCCCGTCCCAGCAGGCCACTCGTGGCCTGAAGACGGAGTGCTTACAAAGCAAACTACTCTCCAGTGGATGGTCGTACTACTGAGACCTTGATTCCTGGCATCAATAACAGATGGCAGCACAAGAGGTTGCCTTACGCCTACTGCCGAATTTTGCGATCTGTCGTAAGCCTGCGTAAGCACGTGGGGCCTTCCGTCTTAAGTGCAAGCATATCCATTGCGTTTTCTGCCGCGCGACTTGAGTGGAATGTTTCATTATTTCTGAAATATTATAGAAATGTTTTTCGTTGTATATCCTCACAATCGGTACTGAATTCACTGTAAAATTACTTGCTCACTTTTCGGAACTTCCGTTCATAGTAAATCGATACTATTTGAAGCCGTGGTAGACACGAGTCTAGTGTGCTTCACCTACAGCACCTTCTGTGTCAGTCTCGGTTCCTATGTCGCTGATTTCACAACTAACAGTTCGTTATCTACTGAGTATACTGTCTGTTGCACGACACTATCCCTCCCACGCTGCTAAATGTAGGTCGTCGGCAAAATATGACTGCAGTGGAACAAGGGCGTCTGCAGAAATTTCCCCAGGAGGTGGTGGTGGCATTGTTAGTGGTGTGTGTGTGTGTGTGTGTGTGTGTGTGTGTGTGTGTGTGTGTGTGTGTGCGTGTGTGTGTGGAGGCCATTACTATGAAATTCACGCAGTCCAGACCGCCAAGGAAAATAAACCTTGAGATTTGGAAAGGGTGTTGATCTTATACCGCTTATGCTGCATATTTCGAAATTCCACCTCTAAGGGGGATACACAGGAAATGAAAGGATTTTTGAAACATGTAGCTATTAAGGTAATTTTGAAGCTTGGCAGACGAAAACTTGTATCTGGTTTCTAGGTCAGAAATAAAGAAATATGTGTTCCAGTATTATTGGGAATTTAACCTCTATGAGGTGAAATAGTGGATGAACATTTTATTTTGAGATAAAAAATTATGGAAGAACTATGGAAGTATTTTTAAGGCTACATCTACGAAAATTGGTATTTGACTTCAAGGTTACAAATAAGAAAATACGTATTTTCGTGTTTTTGGAAGTTCAACCTCTAAGGGGATGAAATAGAGTGAGCTGGTGCGTTTCTGGCGCCAGTTTCCGTCGATCGTTGTTTCGATCTTTGAGTCGCGGTCCAGAGGACACTGCTCCCTAAGCGACTGTAGTAGTTCCCTGTGCGGCCCAACATCGGGCTTACCGCGCTTACACTGGACACAGTTGCCAACAAATCGCCTGCCATCACCATATAGGTTGGGCCAAAACATGTGTTCCCGAACTCGGTTCAAGGACTTGTAGAACCCCAAATGATCCCCTACCGCCGAATAGTGGAAATATCTGAGTGCCAAACTAACTCGTTCCTGTGGAATACAGACCTTCCCTTCACCACGGTTGTCTTCCCCTTTACACAAGACCCCCCCCCCCACCCCCCGAAGACCTCGCCATCCGCCAACTGCTGCCGAATCGGTCCCCACCCGGGGTCCTCAACCTGTTTGCCGGCTAAGTCGCAGAAGAAGCCGGGTGTCTCGGAGAGAAGGAAATTCTCCCCAAGATCCGGCTCCACGTGGCCCTTGCCTTCCCTAGACTCTACCGCGAACATACGGCTGAGAGCGTCGCCAATTCATTGTCTCTTCCACTAATATGCCGAACCTGGAGATAAGTCTTGTCATCTTAACTTCGGTATGATTTTTAGCGATCTTATTAATCAAAGTTTAAGGGCTGGCACTGGCCAAGTAACTCACGGAGGCTCATTGGTTTCAGTCCAGTTGTATTGCTCACCTGTTCTCCAGATAAGGTTGTGTAGTTTATGTCTCAGAGAAGTGTCTGCCCTTGATGTGTGTTTTGTTAGAGATAATTGGCAGCGGTCGACGCTAACATACTGCGAGCAGAGCACCACGGCGGCAGAGAGATATTTAAGGCCATGTCCTCTCCTTTACATCCTGGGTTATGTTGTCACTTTTGCGTGATTCCATCTTTCCGGTGCTGAACTATAGCATCCAAAGTTCAATTGCATTGCCAAGTTGAGTATATTTCTATGTCATTCTCTGCCTCGTGGATCTCTTGTATTGATTAGAATCCTTAGTCTGCTCGCGTCTATCGCCAATTCACGCGAAATATTGAAGCAACCTTATTTTAAGGGTATTGTCATATAGTCATGTTCTAGTTGTAATCATTCTAAGAATATTGTTGATTAATCAACTGAGTAAGTAAATTTGAAGGTCCGTTTGGTCAAAATTAAAGGACCCCCTTAATTGTTTTACTCATTTTTATACAGTTTTGTTTAGGAAAGTTGGCTAGCCGAACGTTAAATATCTGTATTCTTACGCTTAATCTGTTTCTCCCCTGATTGCAAGTAGTGAGAGTTCTGCTATGAATTTTATGGACATTTGTGCTATTTTAGTAAAGCTTTACCTAAGTATATTTACATAGTCATATTCAAATTTCAAGTTTTACGGGTCTCGTTCCACTTATTTATTATTTGTCCAACTGATCTGGCCTTGTAAGGCAGTCTCCTCTATTATTGTGATTGTGATTTTATAATGCTTTTGATTGTAATAAAATATGTAGCAACTACAACGGATTACTATTGTGATTTTGGTGTGTCACTACCATACCCCATTTCATAGAGGATGAAATGTTTCATGAAATATATGAAAACCTGTTTTTGATACATTCAACCATTAAGAGGGGTGGAATATAGGATGTAATGTTTTATGAAAGTATTTCAGTGCGAAAGAATTTTTAAAGCGAAATCTATGAAAATTGTGTTATTGAAAAATACGTGTTTCACTGTTTTTGGAACTACAACCTCCAAGAAGGTGCAATAGGAGCACAGGTTTCACTGACCCATAGCCTTCCAGCCCAACCTGCAAAGTATATGGACTTGAAATTTGATGAAGGTGTAAATCTTACGCTGAAAGCATCATTTAAGAAGAGATTGTTCGAAATTTCACTCCTAAGGGGGTGAAATATGGGTTGAAAGTTTTTTTTAATATATGTCCCTATGTCCCTATTGAAGCTATAACTACAAAACTACGAAAATTGATATTTGGTATCTCAGTCAGAAACAAAAAAGAAACAAGTTTTTAGCATTTTCCGAAATTCTTCCATTGGGGGATAAAATAATTAGTGAAGGTTTTTTGAAAATAAATAATTATTAAAGAACTACTGAAGCATTTCTATAGCTACATCTATGAAAATAGGTATTTGACATCTCGGTTGGATGTAAAATAAATGTGTTTCGTTGCTTTTGGAAATTTAACTCACTAACAGAGTGAAATAGGGGATGAAATGTTTTATGAAATATTTCACTATGAAAGAATTTTTAGAATTAAATGGATGAAGATTTGAATTTGGCTCCTCGGCTCTAAATAGAAGAATATGTGTTTAATTGTTTTTGAAAACCCAACCCCTAAAGGGTGTGAGATGTTTCAGAAAATGGTTCATTATGAAAGGATTGCTAAATGTATCTGACAATTCGTATTCGGCTAATGTGTTACAATTTTTAAAAACTACGTGTTTTTCTGGTTTTGGAACTTCGAGCATAAGGGGATGAAAATTTTAATGAAATATTTATTGCGTTATATTAAAATATTTTAAATCTGCATCTATGAAAACCGGTATTTCACTTCTCAATTAGATATAAAGAAATATGCGTTAGGGAATGAAAGACTCTACGGAGATATCACCACAAGAATACAAACGGCTTGATTAACAAAAACCTTGGACTCCAGCTGTCAGCATGTCTTTTTGATCATTCAGTAAAAGACCATGCTTCAACGGTGCTAAGTTTAGAAAGTTTAGAAAGTGTTGCAGTTTATAAAAGACATAAAAAAACGATTAAAGAAAAAAATTCTTTGCAGACCATGAACGGTCTACGCAAGTAGAGAAGCGGATGATAAGCTAGCTCTTTATGCAAATGAGTTGGTCAGTGTACGTTCCGAGACATGTCATGCAGCAGGAACGGAATCCTATAGTTGCTACGATTGGCTAAAGGAAAAGTTTTGCAGAATCACTCGAAATCACTTCTGCAAGTGGCTAAGAATCTCGTAATGAATAAAAATTCTGTACTGAGAATTCCAAGGTGGGAGATGCAAGATTCCTCCCTCCCCCTTCCCCCTCCTCACAATGCTATCCTTCTTTACCTACAGCAAAAAATAAATAAATTAATTAATAAACAAAACTAGAGAAACTTCTACTGTGAAACTATTTGCATACAAGAGAACGGCCCTTGAAATTTAACTCTTCAAAGTTTTAAGCCCTGCTCATTCCGGATATTGATTAGAAAGTGTTAATCCACAGGTGAAACCTGAGTATATAATCCCTGTGACATTTGATCAACGGTGTTCCATAAGGACAGGTTCTCATTCAAAACGTTCGAAAATTCAATTTCTTTGTAGTTGCATTTTTTAAAGGTGTACTTGTCTAGACTCTTGGAACGGAAAGGTTTTTTTTTTAATCCGTGCTTTACACAAGTTTCTACAGTCCATTGTTTGAAGCAGTGTCACGGCTGCCATGAGCCGCGCGGGGTACCCGCCATGTCTCCAACGCCTTGTCACGGTTCGCGCGGCTCCCCCCGTTGGAGGTTCGAGTCCTCCCTCGGGCATGGTTGTGTGTGTGTGTTGTCCTTAGCATAAGTTACTGTAAGTAGTGTGTAAACATAGGGACTGATGGTTCAAATGGTTCTGAGCACTTTGGGACTTAACATCTGAGGTCATCAGTTTCCTAGAACTTAGAACGACTTAAACCTAACTAAATTAAGGACATCACACACATCCATGCTCGAGGCAGGATTTGAACCTGCGACCGTAGCGGGCGCGTGGCTCCCGACTGAAGCTTCTACAACCGCTCGGCCACATCGGCCGGTCTGTCATGTATTCTAGAAGAGCTGCACGGTCGTCGGTGGCGCCTGTTCTTTCGAGAAGAGTTACTATCTTCATATCTATGGTTAAACGTTACCCAGCCATTGACCTTCGTCTGTGCGAATGCGCACAGGTTGCCGGAACTCACCTTAGTGTGAGCCAGTAATGAGTGGATGGACAAATACCTATTAAGTACATTACGTAATCGGATTGTGGACGTTTGAGGATGTGAGTCTCACGGGAAGCGTGCGAGGGATAAATTCCTGCAGTCCTGATGTTCATTTGTGCCCTCGATGGCTCAGATGGATTGGGCGTCTGACATGTAAGCAGGAGATCTTGGGTTCGAGTCCCAGTAGGGGCACACTTTTCAGCTGTCCCCATCGAAGTATATCAACAACACCTGTTGGCAGCTGAGGGTTTCAATTAATTATCAGTTGTGAAGGTGATTCGATGAACCCTTTGCCAGGAACTTTAATGTGTTTTGCAGGGTATCCATATAGATGTAGATGATAACTCGTCCCGTGTCGCACGTGCTCAAAATGATTCATACTGCAGAATGCATGCAAACATACTCACCGAAAATACGGACGAATATCAAGTGCAGGCTGCCGAGTGCTGCATATCCAGCTTAGACAGATCGGCTTTTCATCTACATCTACATGACTACATCTACATGACTACTCTGCAATTCACATTTAAGTGCTTGGCAGAGGGTTCATCGAACCACAATCATACTATCCCTCTACTATTTCACTCCCGAACAGCGAGCGGGAAAAACGAACACCTAAACCTTTCTGTTCGAGCTCTGATTTCTCTTATTTTATTTTGATGATCATTCCTACCTATGTAGGTTGGGCTCAACAAAATATTTTCGCATTCGGAACAGAAAGTTGGTGACTGAAATTTCGTAAAAAGGTCTCGCCGCGACGAAAAACGTCTATGCTGTAATGACTTCCATCCCAACTCGTGTATCATATCTGCCACACTCTCTCCCCTATAACGCGATAATACAAAACGAGCTGCCCTTCTTTGCACCCTCTCGATGTCCTCCGTCAATCCCACCTGGTAAGGATCCCACACCGCGCAGCAATATTCTAACAGAGGACGAACGAGTGTAGTGTAAGCTGTCCCTTTAGTGGACTTGTTGCATCTTCTAAGTGTCCTGCCAATGAAACGCAACCTTTGGCTCGCCTTCCCGACAATATTATCTATGTGGTCCTTCCAACTGAAGTTGTTTGTAATTTTAACACCCAGGTACTTAGTTGAATTGACTGCCTTGAGAATTGTACTATTTATCGAGTAATCGAATTCCAACGGATTTCTTTTGGAACTCATGTGGATCATCTCACACTTTTCGTTATTTAGCGTCAACTGCCACCTGACACACCATACAGCAATCTTTTCTAAATCGCTTTGCAGCTGATACTGGTCTTCGGATGACCTTACTAGACGGTAAATTACAGCATCATCTGCGAACAACCTAAGAGAACTGCTCAGATTGTCACCCAGGTCATTTATATAGATCAGGAACAGTAGAGGTCCCAGGACGCTTCCCTGGGGAACACCTGATATCACTTCAGTTTTACTCGATGATTTGCCGTCTAGTACTGCGAACTGCGACCTTCCTGCCAAGAAGAACAGGAAGTTGCTGTCTAGGAACAATCAGAGGTAGAGGAAGGGTTGATAAATACTCCTTTAATTGCAGACTAAACGTAAATAACGAAAATACATTTTTGGTAAAAATTTGTCAAAAATAATCGTTTGCCCTCCGTATTGGATTAGCTGTTTTGAATATTGAAAATCTGACTTCAGATTCGTTTTCAGCGACATTAAGAATATATATGTAACACTCAGTTCATGCAAATCGAAGTAATAATATAACTAAATGTTTTCCCTAAACTTTGAACACTTTTTTTTCGAGTAACGATTTTCTCAGAACGGCATGCAGTATAAATTAAAAGTGGTTCGATCTCTTAACTTCTACCTCTGACCCCTAAAAGTAAACACTTTTCTTAGGAACTTATAGCTATAATATGACATTTGTTAATATTAACTAATTTTTGTGTAGGCATAAGGAGTGAAACAAACCCCCCAAAATCGAACTCAAAGTTCGAATTAGCACTGTATCGTTAAATTTAAGGTTGTTTCATTGCGGTTAGGTATGCGCTCCCATAAATTTTATGTATTATCGACTGATGTTATCCATTTTCAATTTCAAAGAAATAATGTAGTATCAACTGATGTTACCCATTTTTGAATTCAGGTAACATCTCAGGTGCCACACTGCACGCACTCTACGTACTCCAGTCTCGCAGGCCCTTGATCAAATCATAATTACGGGCGCCATTTTTTATTGAAAATCTAAAATTAAGCTCATAGTATTATCACTCGTAATTCCCAAACAGATCCTTCGAATGTATTTTCATTGTCTCAAAAAAAATTTCAAATGTACCCTTTTTTGCTCATTTGTATGAGAACCTGGCCGTAACGCCGGAATATAGTCACGAGATTTTTTTTCAGAGATGCTGTACGTTCGCGAGAAGACTTTCGTTCTGCGCGTGTCGAAGGACATTCCTCAGATATTACTGTGTGTGTGCTACTCAGTCGTGCCATTTAAGTGTACATCTTTGCATAGTTTTCCTTTCACGATGTAAACAGTGTTCCGCTCAGTTGCTAACTGGCCAGTGAGTGGTTCCGAAGGTATCGGATGTGCGGTGCGTTCGGTCTGCTAGGACAACAGCAGACTAGCGTGGTGCGATGGCAGAAGCAGACACTGAGGGAGCTAGCTGCTGGGACGCCAGCGAACAATTTATGCCAAGTAAGACGAAGAGGACTATTCTAAAATTACGAGCCGTCTCAAAAGTGTTTACCATTGGTAAATCTTGCAGTTGAGTCTGACAAAACTGGCAGTTTTGCCTACAGATACATTACAGAGAGAGATACAGGAAATCCCCCCACCCCCCTCAATGAATTTTTGGTTGTGATGACAGGCCGATTGGTAGTGTAGCCCGAGATCTAAGTTAGGTTGGAAGGTGGTAATTTGATTGAGAGTTGTTTACGCCAACGATTATGAATGCCGACTAAACGTTGTGCGAGCAGATTGCCCTGTAGCGTAGCCTAGTGTTTCCGTCCGCGCCACATTTAACACACTTTCTCTAACTGTGTACAAAAGTCTCACAACAGCCACGATAACTACGTTTCTGGTGGGGGGAGGGTAGAGTCCACTATGTAACTTTCACTGCAAATTTTAGTAACCGCCGAAACTAACCGAAATAGAAGCGTAATTTTAACTATATTTCCTTTTGTGGGAAAATAATGGTTCTCCTCTTTCGGCAGCAACTGTAATATGTAGGCGACTTATTAGTTTTTTTTAAAACTATGAATCATGATTTCAATAGACGCAGTGCTTTTTTTACGTTACTTGATTTGTGGTCTATAGTAAACAATGCAACGAACTGGTAAATTCTTTAAAGTTTGACGTGTGTTACATAGACGACGTCTGCAATGTTCGTAAAGCCAAGTTTGCATATATTCTGTGTCTGTTTTTTTGGCCATGTACTGTATAATTAACGGGAGGAGGATTATGTTCAAGGAGCAGTGTATTAGCAGTCTATGGAGAAATTGAGAATTTGGATCTAACGAACGGCATGCTCGGGCAGTTCGTGCTATTCTGTTGACCACTGTGTAATTCGGACACAGTGATCATTGCCTCTCCCTAGTAACCAGGGGACTCGGGTGCTAATCCTGGTCTGGCACAAATTTTTAAGTGCCCATTGACTAAAGTCTGTGCCCATTGTCAGCTAATGTCATTGTTTCGGTGTTAAATTGTATTTTGTTTACGATACGTAGTTTAGCTTTTTCATGGATAACAGCTTTGAAAAGCGTCTAGGTTATATTGATATTCTCTCGTCGTTAGTCCAAGGCAACTATAGCGATTTATAAACACAGCTGTAGTTCGTATTAAGCCTACATACGTAATTGTGTCCTGTTTTTCTTTACCAAGAATTACTTCGTAAGTAATTCCCCTGTAGTGGTATTTTGTTTCAGTATTTTGTTTAAATATTTATAGACTGCAGGCTTGGATGAAATATGAAACACATGTCCGAAGTTCTTGTTGATTCTGCAGATACTGTTTCATCCGTACTAGGGGCCAAAACATTTCATCTAATACAGAAGGACAAAATTTGTCTCGAGATTTAGCAATTTTTCGTAATAGTTGCCGTGCTTCGATATATTTTTCTCTAATTCTTGTTTGGATTTAATCTTAAAACACACTAACTCTTCCACCAGTTATTCGATATGTGGTTTCATACCTTTCGTAGCCTAGAGTTCCTAAACGGTCGATAATATTAATAATTTCCTTTCTCAATTTTATTTTCTGTAAAATCTCCTGTTTATGGTTATTGCTAACGTGTTTCACGTTCTCACTTTTATTATTTTTATTTTTCTAGTTTTGTGACTGGTAGCCAAATGTTCTTTGAATCTGGTTTTTAATTCTGAAATAGTAACAGATGAAGGTCAAGAGAAGATTGCGATATATTTGAGGAGAGTGGCTTGGAGATTTTCTATAATAGACGTACACAGGTCATGGGGATCCTTACCTATATAAATTTACTTCGAGTGTGATGTAGCCCATTCTCTTGTCATGATCTCGGCCGTATCGTAGCACATTGTCTCGGTTAGGTTGGAGATTTTTGTTGAGAGTTGCCGAAGTCAACGAAAGTGATTACAAAGTAAAGACTGTGCTAACAGAACGATCTGTAGCGTAGTCCAACACGTTCTTTCTGTCCTTTTAAAGCCTCTTTTAATTAAAAATAACTAAAGCTGCAAGATACAATCACAAAAACTGTGTTACGTAATAGAGTAATCCCAGACTATTGTTGTGTAAGTTGTGTGCGTACAGTATTTTTTTTTGTCAGTGAATATACATTTTTTTACTCATTTGCTGGGTTTCAGTTTTCCCCTTTAACAGCAAAAAACCTTTTCCTGTGAAGGGCCCATTAGCTTGTCGGTTATATTTGTGACTTTCTCGACGGTCAGTAATTTCGTGATAGTCCATCCACCGGCGTCATTGTTAACATCGAATATAGATTTAAGTATTAGGAAGGCTAATATGAAGCTAATGCATGAGTAGGTCTAACAATTAATAAAAATAGAAATGTGGGTAAGATACTACAAACAGCATAGTGAACGCATTGTTGTGGCCAAGATAGCCACGAATCCCACGCCTACCAAAGTCGTAAAAGTAGTCCGCAGATGATTATGAAACTGATGGAATGTGTGATGAGATAAAAGAAATCATTCAGATAGTGATGGGAGATGAAAATTTAATATTAATGGGTGACTGGAATTCGACAGTAGGAAATGGAAGAAAAGGAAACGTAGTAGGTGAATATGGAATGGGGGTAAAAAATGAAAGAGGAAGCCGCCTGGTAGGTTTTTTCCCAGAGCATAACTTAATCATAGCTAACACTTGGTTCAAAAATCATAAAAGACCTGGAGATACTGCAATATTTCATATAGATTATATAATGGTAAGACAGAGATTTAGGAACCAGATTTTAAATTGTATGACATTTCCAGGGGCAAATGTGGTCTCTGATCACAGTATATTGATTATGAACTGTAGATAAAAACTGAAGAAACTGGAAAAAGGTGGGAATTTAAGGAGATGGGACCCGAAAGAACTGACAGAATCAGAAGTTGTACAGTGTTTCAGGAAGAGCATTAGGGAACGATCTACAGGAATGGGGGAAAGTAATACAGTGTGATGGGGGATCTGAGTGGTGTACTGTCAAGGGGGAGGGGGTTCCTCAGGGATCAGTGTTGGGGCCGCTCCTGTTCCTTATTTATATAAATGATATGCCCTCAAGTATTACGGGTAACTCAAAAATATTTCTGTTTGCTGATGACACTAGCTTGGTAGTAAAGGATGTTGTGTGCAACATTGACTCCGTTTCAAGTAGTGCAGTACATGACCTCAGTCAATGGCTTATAGAAAATAAACTAACGTTAAATCACAGTAAGATTCAGTTTTTACAGTTTCTAACACACAATTCAACAAAACCTGACGTTTTAATCTCACAGCATGGGCATATGATTAGTGATACTAAACGGTTCAAATTCCTAGGTGTTCAAATAAATAGTAAGGTGTTGTGGAAAGCCCACGTTCAGGATCTTGCTCAAAGACTTAATACTGCCATTTTCACTATTCGAACGGTACCGAAAGTGAGTGATACTTCGACAAGTAAATTAGTCTACTTTGCCTATTTCCATTCACTTATGTCATATGGTATTATGTTTTTGGGTAACTCTTCCCATTCTAGAAGGATATTTTTGGCTCAGAAACTGGAGGTTCGGGCAAAAAGTGGTGTGAGTTCACGAACCACTTGTCGACCTCTGTTCAGGGAGTCTGGGTATTTTGACCTTGGCCTCTCAATATGTATATTCCTTATTGTCGTTTCTTGTTACCAATATTAGTTTATTTCCAACAATAAGCAGCTTTCACTCGGTTAATACTCGGCAGAAGTCAAACTCCCATTTGGTTCGGACTTCCTTAATTCTTGTGCAAAAATGTGTGCAGTATACTGCTGCATCCATTTTCAATAAGCTGCCACTCGAATTCAAAAATCTTTGCAGTAATCCACGCGCTTTCAAATCGAAACTGGAGTGTTTCCTCATGGGTCACTCCTTTTATCCTGTCAAGGAGTTAATTGAAAAATTAAGCTGATTCTCATTGTACTGCTGATAGCGTTTGCTTAAACTTATGGACTGATTTTCTCTCAGGTTCATGAACATGTATTTTTATCTGTTATTACTTTTATGTTGTAAGTTCATGTGTCGCCCTAACCGCCGTCTGCTTCACGTCTGCTGTTCAGCGAGCTACCTTAATTTAAGTATTAACTGTATTTTTCTTACTTGTCACTTCTTCTTCCGTGTGTTTTTGCTTTTAGGAAGCTTTAATTGTCGAGTGCTAGTAATAGAGTTACATAGATTTCGTGTTTGTTTTGAATACAGTCAGAGAGAGTCCTTGTAGTCAGCCATAGTGCCAGTAATGCTAGTGTTTGTTTTGAATACAGTCCAGAGACAGGTAGTACTATTTTCATTGTTTTCTACAAGAAGTCGTTAGCAATCACAGTTTAGTCAGTAATCAGCCACCTTTAGTGAATTAGCAGTCTACTTAAAAGTTGAAACTTCCTGGCAGATTAAAACTGTGTGCCCGACCGAGACTCGAACTCGGGACCTTTGCCTTTCGCGGGCAAGTGCTCTACCAACTGAGCTACCGAAGCACGACTCACGTCCGGTACTCACAGCTTTACTTCTGCCAGTATCCGTCTCCTACCTTCCAAACTTTACAGAAGCTCTTCTGCGAAACGTGCAGAACTAGCACTCCTGAAAGAAAGGATACTGCGGAGACATGGCTTAGCCACAGCCTGGGGGATGTTTCCAGAATGAGATTTTCACTCTGCAGCGGAGTGTGCGCTGATATGAAACTTCCTGGCAGATTAAAACTGTGTGCCCGACCGAGACTCGAACTCGGGACCTTTGCCTTTCGCGGGCAAGTGCTCTACCAACTGAGCTACCAAAGCACGACTCACGTCCGGTACTCACAGCTTTACTTCTGCCAGTATCCGTCTCCTACCTTCCAAACTTTACAGAAGCTCTTCTGCGAAACGTGCAGAACTAGCACTCCTGAAAGAAAGGATACTGCGGAGACATGGCTTAGCCACAGCCTGGGGGATGTTTTCAGAATGAGATTTTCACTCTGCAGCGGAGTGTGCGCTGATATGAAACTTCCTGGCAGATTAAAACTGTGTGCCCGACCGAGACTCGAACTCGGGACCTTTGCCTTTCGCGGGCAAGTGCTCTACCAACTGAGCTACCGAAGCACGACTCACGTCCGGTACTCACAGCTTTACTTCTGCCAGTATCCGTCTCCTACCTTCCAAACTTTACAGAAGCTCTTCTGCGAAACGTGCAGAACTAGCACTCCTGAAAGAAAGGATACTGCGGAGACATGGCTTAGCCACAGCCTGGGGGATGTTTCCAGAATGAGATTTTCACTCTGCAGCGGAGTGTGCGCTGATATGAAACTTCCTGGCAGATTAAAACTGTGTGCCCGACCGAGACTCGAACTCGGGACCTTTGCCTTTCGCGGGCAAGTGCTCTACCAACTGAGCTACCGAAGCACGACTCACGTCCGGTACTCACAGCTTTACTTCTGCCAGTATCCGTCTCCTACCTTCCAAACTTTACAGAAGCTCTTCTGCGAAACGTGCAGAACTAGCACTCCTGAAAGAAAGGATACTGCGGAGACATGGCTTAGCCACAGCCTGGGGGATGTTTCCAGAATGAGATTTTCACTCTGCAGCGGAGTGTGCGCTGATATGAAACTTCCTGGCAGATTAAAACTGTGTGCCCGACCACTTGCCCGCGAAAGGCAAAGGTCCCGAGTTCGAGTCTCGGTCGGGCACACAGTTTTAATCTGCCAGGAAGTTTCATATCAGCGCACACTCCGCTGCAGAGTGAAAATCTCATTCTGGAAACATCCCCCAGGCTGTGGCTAAGCCATGTCTCCGCAGTATCCTTTCTTTCAGGAGTGCTAGTTCTGCACGTTTCGCAGAAGAGCTTCTGTAAAGTTTGGAAGGTAGGAGACGGATACTGGCAGAAGTAAAGCTGTGAGTACCGGACGTGAGTCGTGCTTCGGTAGCTCAGTTGGTAGAGCACTTGCCCGCGAAAGGCAAAGGTCCCGAGTTCGAGTCTCGGTCGGGCACACAGTTTTAATCTGCCAGGAAGTTTCATATCAGCGCACACTCCGCTGCAGAGTGAAAATCTCATTCTGGATACTTAAAAGTTGATTAAGTCTCTTCGGTAAATTGATTCCTTAGGATGGATAGGATGTGTGACTGCTGTGTACGGACGCTGGCCACTCTTCGCGAACAGCTGAGCGTGTTGATGGCCGCGGTCAGCCATCTTCAGGCTGCTGCCTCGGAGTGTAGCGGCAGTGGGGAGTCTGGTGCGTCGCATGGTGCACCTCAGGTGTTAGATGCTTCACCCACTGTCCCTGCTGTCGAGACATCTTCGCGGGTACCGGGCACAGTTGGGCCAATGTGGAGGCTGGCCGTGTGGCATCGCCCGCTCTGCCTGTGAATGGACATGTGGCTGCTCCTTCAGCAAGGTCCGAGCAGGCACACGGGGGGAGGAGTTTATTAGTTATTGGGAGCTCCAACGTTAGGCTGGTGATGGAGCCCCTTAGGGAAATAGCGGAAAGGTCGGGGAAGAAGGCCAGTGTTCACTCTGTCTGCTTGCCGGGGGGTCTCATTCGAGATGTGGAGGGGGCCCTACTGGCGGCGATAGAGAGCACTGGGTGCACCCGACTGCAAATTGTTGCTGATGTCGGCACCAATGACTCCTGCCGTCTGGGTTCAGAGGTCATCCTCATTTCGTACAGGCGGTTGGCGGATTGTATGAAGGCGGAAAGCCTCGCTCGCGGGGTGGAATCAGAGCTAACTATTTGTAGTATCGTTCCCAGAACCGATCGCGGTCCTCTGGTTTGGAGCCGAGTGGAAGGCTTAAACCAGAGGCTCAGAAGATTCTTCGGAGAGCTGGGGTGCAAATTTCTCGACCTCCGCAATAGGGTGCAGAAATGTAGGGTCCCCCTGAATAGGTCAGGCATGCACTACACGCCGGAAGCGGCTACGAGGGTAGCGGAGTACGTGTGGAGTGCACATGGGGTATTTTTTAGGTTAGAGAATTCCCTCCCTAGACCCGACAAGACGCCTCCTGAGACGCGGCAAGGCAGGAGTAGGCAAAATGCAACAGGGAATAACAATATTAATGTGCTAATAGTAAACTGACTACGAGACAAGAAAAAATGTATTCATAGGTGAAAGCTCAAAGCTACGGGTAAAATGTCCCTAGGCTTATCGTCTCAAAGAAGAGATGGCACAGAGAAACAAGTGGGCATGTCTTACATAGCAAGCAGCCATTTAAACCGACATTTAGGACCTTCAAATAAGGATTTGGACTAAAATACTTTCATATTCGCACTAAGTGTAAATAAAACTGGTACAATCACCAATAAACAAAATTATTTTCATTGTTTTCGGGGTTCCTTTTGCCTTTCGGAATAAATATATTGCGAATCAGTAGTTAACATGCCTGGTTCCCCAAACAGGAGACGACTAGAAACTTCCGAAATGTGGTGGTGTAGAAGAATGCTAAAAAAGCTTTGATCGAATAGCTGAAGGGGAGATACGAAATCAGATTAGGGAGCAGAGAAATTAATGGCACAAATTGACAAAAAGAAGCGATCGTGGGTAAATGTCATATTTCGATTCCACCCATCCACTGTGACCCATGACGTTCTGCATGACGTTGATTAGTTGCATTTCGAAGGATACCAGTGGCCTTATTAAATGTTAACTGTGATTGCCTTCGTTTCTAGAACAATTTATAATGTTCGTTAACTATGATTTTTTTCGGAATATATCGTGATGAACTCTGGGAGGAACCACTGAACACAGCTTAAATTGTCGTTGAAGAAACGAGTAGTGATTGTATTTTTATCTTTCTTATCCGACACGTTGGGGTATCCAAGGTATAATGGGGTACACAGTTGAAAACTTTGATTAAATGTACAAAATTGATAAATAAGAGAGCTACAAATTTTTATATGAACACATTATGATGTATTAATCAGAAAAATACAAGAACATTGCCATAAAATAAAACAACAATATTTTCTGACTCAAAAACAGAAATTTATATCATTTGCACGCGGTAGTATGGGGTGGTAAATACAAGTGATTACAAAAACGTATAAAATTATCGGAAATGCAGAAAATATTGGCTTGCTCGGAATTTTTTTTAGTTCAAAGTGAGTATTAATGTCAAACTACAGTTTTCATGTATCGTATCCTTTTCTTGAGGCTGTTTACAAAATTCACACACGGGGAGACACTCATCATCTTCGCTATCTATTCCTGCACAAGAATCGTGTGTCCATTTTTTGCACGTGGAACAAGCTACCCAACCTCCAACTGATTTTGAATATAACCCACCACAATATACACATTGACAGTCAGAACTTTCCTCGTAATCACTCTCGTTAGTATTGTATTCTCTCTCCTTTTTTCCATTTACCTTCAGATTCTTTCTCTCTTTTTTGAGTTCTTAACTTTATTCTCTTTCGCAAAAAGTTTTCTGTTTGCTCTTTCTTCTTTGTCAAAGTTCTTTTTTCTGTTTCTCCCATTAATGACTTTTAACTCTTTTTTTGTACGGCGAATCAGTTAAAACAACGTTCTTCCCCATTTTCAGTCTCGCTCTTTTCTTGCTTTCGTTAACTTTTGACAAGAAAATCAGAATCTCAGGTGAAATATGAAATGAGGAGGTTGTGTTGTCAGTTGTCATCCAAGAGCACCCAAGATTAGAACAATTAGCCCCAATAACTTTGTTATTCTTAGGCGGCAGTTCATTGTAACAAATAGCTGAAACCTCGTCCGCTTGATTATCCAGCCCGTTTGAGTCGTCTTTTTCAGCTGGTGTGCTAGGTGGAGGCAATTACAATTGTTCAGATATAATAACCCCTTTATCTGACGGCCTATCACGTCCGCTGTCAGTTGTGTGTGCCGGGAGGAAGTGTGCGTCGTGAATATGGATGGGTCCGTGGGCCATATTGCAGTAGCTTCGAAACCTTTAATAGCGGTTTTCATTTTTGCGCTTTAGACGAAAGCTGAACCAAAAAGCGTTGAAATTTGAAAGACAGTTACGACTTTCCCTGCGTGGCTTCGCAGCCATTTACGAAGCTGATCACTATAACGAGGATTTATAAAACAAACATCAAGCGGCTGAAGTCTGTGAGAGCAATGTGGTGGTGAAGAAACGCCACTCTCCCTCGCGTTGTCCATAACGTCATTGTTCGTGGTATGAGCTGAGTGGCCATCTGATATAAGGAGAACTGGGACGTGCTTTGATGCCTTAGAAAATACCACAAATTGTGGAAACCATACAAAGAATGACTCTGTGGCCATCAATGCGGTGCTGTGGACCTCAGCGCAACCTCCTGCTGCCAGTCCTAACTCAAATTCTTTCTGCTTCTTCTTTCGTGGAAAAATAATCGTAGGAGGAATGTCAGCTCCGCTTGCTGAAGTACTAATGAGGCTGGTTGCAGTTTCGCCCCTTTTTGCAGAGGTTAGCGATCGCACTGGACGGTTCCCTTTGCAAGCTGCGATGTTCGATTGGTTTTTAGCATTAACCGAGACGCCTGTTCCATCACAATTAGTTATTTGAGAAGTCATTAGTTTGTGATTGTCAGTTACATTTGTTAGCAACGAAAAAAACCTATCGACAGCTACTTTGTTAAAATCAATGATTCTTGTACTAGATTTTGCTTCGGGCTTGCGAACAAATCCCAATTTGCTTCTTCATTGTTTCATGATGTAATAAAGATTTCTATTTGTTTTGCTCGAAATTTTCGAAAAGGTATCTGGGGAACGTGCAAAAATTGAAATGGCAAAACTGTGCACCTGCCGAAATACGAGTGCGTATACTCATTTGAAAAAATGTTCCTAAACTGCTTCTGATACGCTAGAGGTTACCGCACAGTAAACAGCAATTGTAGTTGACCGTTTGCCTGCACCGTATAGAGTACGGCCAATAAAATATTTTTGTAGGGAGGACACATCATCTCATCCTGAATGAAGAGTTCATCTATACGTGTAAATGTAACCACTTGTGCCAGAGGGAGTGTGTTGGTAGCCTTACTGTTCATGTTGTATATTAACATTACAGATAATATAAGTAAGCTCACATATTTCGAAAATGATGCAGATATCGACATAGAGGTAACAAAGTCCGTGTGAAGCGATATACACATACAGGGGATAATAAAAATGTGACCACCTATACTTGCATCTACATGGATACTCTGCAAATCACATTTAAGTGCCTGGCAGATTGTTCATCGAACCACCTTCACAAGTCTCTATTATTCCAATCTCGCATAGCACCCGGAAAGAATGATCACCTGTGTCTTTCCATACGAGCTCTGACTTCCCTTATTTTATCGTTGTGGTCGTTTCTCCCTACGTAGGTCGGTGTCAACAAAATATTTTCGCATTCGGAGGAAAAAGTTGGTGATTGGAATTTCGTGAGAAGATTCCGTCGCAAAGAAAAACGCTTTTCTTTTAATGATGTCCAGCCAAAATCCTGTATCATTTGTGTGACACACTCTCTCATATTTCGCGATAATAGGAGGACGTGCTGCCTTTCATTGGACTTTTTAGATCTACTCCGTCAGTCCTATCTTGTAAGGATCCCACATTTCCCAGCAGTATTCTAAAAGAGGACGGACAAGCGTAGTGTAGGCAGTGTCCTTTCTAGGTCTGTTACGTTTTCTAAGTGTTGTGCCAATAAAACGCAGTCTTTGGTTAGCCTTAACCGCAACATTTTCTATGTGTTCTTTCCAATTTAAGTTGTTCGTTATTGTATAATAATAATGGCGTGTGACGAGGGCCTCCCATCGGGTAGACCGTTCGCCTGGTGCAAGTCTTTCGATTTGACGCCACTTCGGCGACTTGCGCGTCGATGGGGATGAAATGATGATTAGTACAACACAACACCCAGTCCCTGGGCGGAGAAAATCTCCGACCCAGCCGGGAATCGAAGGAATCTTAGGATTGACAGTCTGTCGTGCTGACCACTCAGCTACCGGGGGCGGACGTTAGTTATTGTAATACCTTGTTATTTAGTTGACTTTACGGCTTTTAGATTAGACTGCAACTTCTCTCATAGTGATTAGTCCATTCTGCTTCACCAGCAATATTGCGGGATCAGTAACGACCTGATTTGTTGATATTGCGGGCGTACCTTAACTGGCTTCTGTCTTCATTGATTAGCGGCTACCTTTGAAATGGTTGTACCACTCCTTTAGCCCTGCAGTACCCATTACTTTGTCCACAAACACACGATGGTTTCAACTTGAGAATCGCCAAGCTTGGAGCCAAATGTGATGTAAAGACGTCATTTTGCTCAGAATACTAAATCCAACGTGTACGACTTGCAAGTGTTCCGAAGTAGTGGAGAAAATCAGGTATGTGTGCTAAATATGCCTGAAAACATGAGCCCATGCGCGCCCTGATACCATTGTTGATTTCAACAATTAAAAAAGGTCGGATATTTTTTGAACAGCTCATGTATATAAGCCATCGCCAGTGATGTCGAAAGAGCAAGATACCCCTAACTACGCCAGTTGATTAGGTAGTTCGAATGGAGCGGTCTATTGTCTGACGTATCTCCATAACAGCTCCGAACCGAATACCCCAAAGTTCGACAAATGGTTCAAATGGCTCTGAGCACTATGGGTCTTAACATCTATGGTCATCAGTCTCCTAGAACTTAGAACTACGTAAACCTAACTAACCTAAGGACATCACACAACACCCAGCCATCACGAGGCAGACAAAACCCCTGACCCCGCCGTGAATCGAACCCGGGAACCCAGACGCGGAAAGCGAGAACGCTACCTTCACGTCAGGAATCAAGCTGAGCTCAGAAGGGCGCAAGTCCGGGTCTGTCTCAGGCCGATACTGATCTTCGGCCTGACGTGGCTGCTTGTCCTGTTCCAGGTGTTGCCCCTCAGTCTGCAAGATCCGAGCAGTCGCAGAGGGTGGTCTTACTGGTAGTTGGGAGCTCCAACGTCAGGCGCGTAATGGGGCAGAGAGGGGAAGAGAGGGGAAGAAAACCAATGTGCAATCCGTGTGCATACCGGGGTGAGTCATTCCAGATGTGAAAAAGGGTCCTTCCGGATGCCATGAAGGGTACAGGTTGCACCCATTTGCAGGTGGTCGCTCATGTCGGCACCAATGATGTGTGTCGCTATGGATCGGAGGAAACCCTCCCTGGCTATCTGATTTGGTGAAGACTGCCAGTCTCGCTAGCCGGATGAAAGCAGAGCTCACCGCTCACCATCTGTAGCATCGTCGACAGGACTGACTGCGGGCCTTTGGTAAAGAGCTGAGTAAAGGGTCTGAATCAGAGGCTGAGATTGTTCTGCGACCGTGTGGGCTGCAGATTCCTCGACTTGAGCCATAGGGTGGTGGGGTTTCGGGTTCCGCTGGATAGGTCAGGAGTCCACTACACGCAACAAGCGGCTACACGGGTAGCAGGGGTTGTGTGGCGTGAGCTGGGCGGTTTTTTTTAGGTTAGATGGCATTGGGCAAGTACAGAAAGGGCGGCAGCTTCAACGAGTTCGGGGCAAAGCAGGACATGCGGGGACCAAGCAGCAATCGGTATTGTAATGGTAAACTGTCGAAGCTGCGTTGGTAAAGTACCGGAACTTCAAGCGCTGATAGAAAGTACCGAAGCTGAAATCGTTATAGGTACAGAAAGCTGGCTGAAACCAGAGAGAAATTCTGCCGAAATTTTTACAAAGGTACAGACAGATAGAAATGATAGATTGCATGCAACCGGTGGTGGAGAGTTAGTCGCTGTTAGTAGAAGTTTATCCTGTAGTTAAGTAGAAGTGGATAGTTCCTGTGAATTATTATGGGTGGAGGTTACACGCAACAGCCGAGCTAGGTTAATAATTGGCTCCTTTTACTGACCTCCCGACCCAGCTGCATTAGTGGCAGAACAACTGAGAGAAAATTTGGAATACATTTCAAATCAATTTTCTCAGCATGTTATAGTCTTAGGTAGAGATTTCAATTTACCAGATATAGACTGGGACACTCAGATGTTTAGGATGGGTCGTAGGGACAGAGCGTCGAGTGACATTATACTGAGTGCGCTATCCGAAAATTACCTCAGGCAATTAAACAGAGAACCGACTCGTGGAGATAACATCTTGGACCTACTGATAACAAACAGACCCCAACTTTTCGACTCTGTATGTGCAGAACAGGGATTAGTGATCATAAGGCTGTTGCAACATCCCTGAATATGGAAGTTAATAGGAATATAAAAAGAGGGAGGAAGGCTTACGTGTTTATCAAGGGTAATAGAAGGCAGATTTCAGTCTACCTAACAGATCAAAACGAAAATTTCTGTTCTGACACTGACAATGTTCAGTATTTATGGAAAAAGTTCAAGGCAATCGTAAAATGCGTTTTATACAGGTACGTGTAGAGTAAAACTGTGAGGGACGGGATAAACCCACCGTGGTTCAACAACAAAGTTAGGAAACTACTGCGAAAGCAAAGACAGCTTCACTCCAAGTATAAACGCAGCCAAAACCTCTCAGACAAACAGAAGCTAAACGATGTCAAACTTAGCGTAAGGAGGGCTATGCGTGAAGCGTTCAGTGAATTCGAAAGTAAAATTCTATGTACCGACTTGACAGAATATCCTAGAAAGTTCTGGTCTCACGTTAAATCAGTAAGTGGTTGGAAACAGCATGTCCAGACACTCCGGGGTGATGATGGCATTGAAACAGAGGATGACAGGCGTAAAGCTGAAATACTAAACACATTTTTCCAAAGATGTTTCAT
The DNA here is from genome assembly GCF_023897955.1 of Schistocerca gregaria. Taxonomy (NCBI): domain Eukaryota; kingdom Metazoa; phylum Arthropoda; class Insecta; order Orthoptera; family Acrididae; genus Schistocerca; species Schistocerca gregaria. The sequence goes on along the minus strand of NW_026061967.1, from coordinate 123,528 downwards.
AGAGGAAGACCGCACTGCAGTTCCTTCTCTAAATCCTAGCACAAACGAGAAAATGGCTGACATCGAAATAAGTGTCCAAGGAGTAGAAAAGCAACTGGAATCACTCAACAGAGGAAAGTCCACTGAACCTGACGGGGTACCAATTCGATTCTACACAGTACGCGAAAGAACTTGCCCTCCCTTTTAACAGCCGTGTACCGCAAGTCTCTAGGGGAACGGAAGGCTCCAAATGATTGGAAAAGAGCACAGGTAGTCCGAGTCTTCAAGAAGGGTCGTAGAGCAGATGCGCAAAACTATAGACCTATATCTCTGACGTCGATCTGTTGTAGAATTTTAGAACATGTTTTTTGCTCGAGTATCATGTAGTTTTTGGAAACCCAGAATCTACTCTGTAGGAATCAACATGGATTCCGGAAACATCCATCGTGTGAGACCCAACTCACTTTATTTGTTCATGAGACCCAGAAAATATTAGATACAGGCTCCCAGGTAGATGCTATTTTTCTCGACTTCCGGAAGGCGTTCGATACAGTTCCGCACTGTCGCCTGATAAATAAAGTAAGAGCCCACGGAATATCAGATCAGCTCTCTGGTTGGATTGAAGAGTTTTAACAAACAGAACACAGCATGTTGTTATCACTGGAGAGACGTCTACAGACGTTAAAATAATCTCTGGCGTGCCACAGGGGAGTGTTATGGGACCATTACTTTTCACAATATATATAAATGAGGTAGTAGATAGTGTCGGAAGTTCCATGCGGTTTTTCGCGGATGATTCTGTAGCATACACAGAAGTTGCAGCATTAGAAAATTGTAGCGAAATGCCGGAAGATCTGCAGCGGATAGGCCATTGGTGCAGGGAGTGGAAACTGACCCTTAACATATACAAATGTAATGTATTGCGAATACATAGAAAGAAGGATCCTTTATTGTATGATTATATGATAGCGGATCAAACACTGGTAGCAGTTACTTCTGTAAAATATCTCGGAGTATGCGTGCGGAACGATTTGAAGTGGAATGATCATATAAAATTAACTGTTGGTAAGGCGCGTACCACGTTGAGATCCATTGGGAGAGTCCTTAGAAACTGTAGTTCATCAACAAAGGAGGTGGCTTCAAAAACACTCGTTCGACCTATACTTGAGTATTGCTCATCAGTGTGGGATCCGTACCAGATCGGGTTTGCGGAGGAGATAGAGAAGATTCAAAGAAGAGCGGCGCGTTTCGTCACAGGGTTATTTGGTAACCGTGATAGCGTTACGGAGATGTTTGACAAACTCAAGTGCCAGACTCTGCAAGAGAGGCGCTCTTCATCGCGGTGTAGCTTGCTCGCCAGATTTCGAGAGGGTGCGTTTCTGGATGAGGTATCGAATATATTGCTTCCCCCTACTTATACCTCCCGAGGAGTTCACGAATGTAAAATTAGAGAGATTAGAGAGCGCACGGAGGCTTTCAGACAGTCTTTCCTCCCGCGAACCATACGCGACTGGAACAGGAAAGGGAGGTAATGACAGTGGCACGTAAAGTGCCTTCCGCCACACACCTTTGGGTGGCTTGTGGAGTATAAATATAGATGTAGATGAGTGTGGTGCGTGATGCGGCGCTCCCCATCCCTATATACCGATCAAATCAGTCACGACTTGAACCGAGCGTGCCCGAACATTGTCCTACAAAATGATGGCCGCCTCCTGCAGAAACCGACGCCGCTTCTTTCTCTCAGTTGCTTTTCTACTTTGTAACACAGTCTGTTTCGTTTTAGAGTCCAAACAGCTTAACAGATATTGTTCAAATTTGTCATGGAGACAGTTTGAACCCTTAGAAAGAACATAGCCCACTTTAAAAAGCAAGAAATTTTTTTTTGCATCAGTGAACGTAAACTACATTAAAACTTACTTATTTTGGTTGTATAACTTAAGAATTCTATAATGTATAAGTACTTCAGTAGTCGCCGCGCGGGATAGTCTCTCAAACGAAATTGCTCCCACGTCCGAGGCCTTTGAATATCACGTCTTCCATTCCGCTTGTAGTTCAGAATATTTTGGGGAAGTCTGGGACGTAGCATTCTCACCAGTCTTCACGATATTTTTGAATTTTTTAGTTTCTTTTGAAAATACTTAATTTTTCTCTAGTAACTTCATTCCTAATCATTTCTTGTTGTGCAGCTCTTCGAATTTCGTAGGAACCTCTTCTCTGCCGTGTGATTTTTTTTGCTTTTTTTTTAACCATGTTTTCGCTTTCATAGCATAATACAGGAACCGCGACCACGTTATAGAATTTCGGGACAATCTTTTTGTACTTTATTGCCCAATATTCAGATAATAGTGTCACAGACAGCTTAGAATTTGTGTAATTTATTTTAAGTATCAGAGTAAAAATCAGATCTTACAGCGTAGCCTAAATGAAAGATTAAGAGACCAGTTCTAAAGCAGGATTATCCAAAACTAGTTTTAAACTGACTGAGTATTTTCCTCGGAGTGCACTTATTTCCGTTTTATTACTAGAAATTTTAAAGTTGTATTCATTGCATATTTCGTTCAGGTGGTACATAGATCTTTGGAGGTCATTTCGTGAACTTGAATCATGTCATCTACAAACAGAAGCACAATCAGGTATTTCTCATTCGTTATCCCAATTCCTTTGTCTTGTCGTAGTTCCTGCTTTCATTTATGAAGAACGAAGTCAATGTATATACTAAAAATGCTGACTTAATCTGCTCATTTAAATGTATTCCGAACGAGCTGCCGCAGTGGTTATTCCATGGTATGATGATGATGATGATGATGTTTGGTTTTTGGGGCGCTTAACTGCACGGTTATCAGCGCCTGTACAAAGCCCCAACCTTTACACAGTCCAGTTTCGCCACCTTCACGGATGATGATGAAATGATGACACCACAGACACCTACTTCCCGGGCGGAGAAAGCAACCCAGCCGTGAATCGAACCCGGAATCCCACCACCAGCAACGCTAGCTTCTACACGACGAGCTGTCAACTAGTACACTAGACTCGCATTCGGGAGGATGACGTTTAAATCCGCATCCGGCCATCCTGATACGTATTCCGTAACTTTCCTGAATCGCTCCAAGCAAATGCTGGGATGGTTCCTTTTAATGGGAACGGCGGACTTCTTTTACCCTTCCCTGACGCAGTGCCAACTCCTGCTCCGTTTCTAATGACCTCAACATCGATGGCCCCCTGTTGGTTCGGGGGTAAGAATAGGCCCACGGTATTCCTGCCTGTCGTAAGAGGCGACTAAAAGGAGTCTCAAACGTTTCGGCCTTATGTGATGGTCCCCTACCGGGTTTGACCTCCATCTTCTAAATTCTTCCGAAGAGCGAGCTGATTGGGGAAGGGCGCCTTACAAGGTGCAATGTGTCCATCGCTCATTACCATCTCTAGCTTGGTTGGTCGTCGTCGCATAGCTGTCCCGCCCACTCACCATCTCTAGGGCGTGGCTTTGTTCTTGGGTGCGGTTTTTGCAGTCTGCTCTGCTGTGTCGCTTTATGCGCCAATGACGATCATGGGCTACATTTCGCCTGAAATCCAGCATGGTAGCCAGTCCGTTGTGGTGGGGCCGCCATGTACCCTGTCGGTTGTAGCCCCCTGACAACACAGGGATCGCTCTACTGATGCCTGCGCCGTTAACTCCCCGCGTATGCCAAGGAGTAGATGCCTGTCTCCTTGGGGCATCGGGACTCCCGGCAATGGCCATCCCGCCAGGTGGTCGTTGCTGAGGCTGGGTGGCGCCCGTGGGGAGGGCCCTTGGTCAGAGTAGGTGGCATCAGGGCGGATGACCCGCGATGAAGCGTGGTACATCATCTCTTGCTGGCGGCCAGCCGCCAGCAGTCTCTAAGCGTTCTCGGCCTCAATACAACGCTCAGGCATATGATCCACAATCGTTCCCCTCCCTGGCCACACCATGGGAGGAACGAAAGGCTATGGTTGGCAGCGAACCTTATTCACCTCGCTATTTAGTCTGTACACGAGTCGATGGGGAATCGTTTATGGCGACCAAGCCTCAGTTTTTTGTCGAGCACTTGGAGGACAAGTTTGGGGAGGTGGAGGGCTTGTCCAAAATGCGCTCTGGGGCAGTATTGATCAAAACGGCATCCTCTGCACAGTCACGGCGGTTACTCGCTTGTGACAAGTTGGGGGATGTTTCCGTCACGATCACACCCCATAAGAGTCTCAACATGGTCCAGGGCATTATATTCCATAGGGACCTACTCTTGCAGTCAGACGACGAGCTACGCGCCAATTTAGAACGGCGGGGTGTTCACTTCGTCCGGCGCGTCCATCGGGGTCCGAGGGATAATCAGGTAGCCACCGGTGCCTTCATCTTGGCCTTCGAGGGTGACGTCCTACCCGAAAAGGTCAAGGTGATGGTCTACCGATGTGATGTGAAGCCCTATATCCCTCCCCCGATGAGGTGTTTCAAATGCTGGAAGTTCGGCCACATGTCATCTCGGTGTACTTCCAGCATGACATGCAGAGATTGTGGACGCCCTTCACATCCTAATACTGCATGTGCGCCGCCTCCCATATGTGTGAACTGCGGCGAACACCATTCCGCTTGCTCGCCAGACTGCAAGGTCCTACTGAAAGAACGAAGGATCATGGAATATAAGGCCCTGGACCGCATGACCTATACTGAGGCTAAGCGGAAATACGAGAGGCTACATCCTGTGGCTCTGACCAGCTCCTATGCCACCGCTGCCAAAACAGTAGTTTTGTCATCTGCTGCACCGATTCCACTGAACACTCTGAGCCGGAATACTACACCTGCCCCCTTGATGGTGGGGGGCACTTCCCCATCTGTTGCTCCTGCACCATCTACCTCAGGAGCAACGACCCCCCAACCATTGGGGACACAAGTCCCCAACTCTAAGCCGGAGAAGCGTCCGACTTCTTCGGCGACTCTCTCTCGCAAGGGATCCCTCGGGTCCCTCCCTTCCCAGGTTTCCACCTCTGGGAAGGGTGACGTCAGCCAATGGCTGAAAAGCAGGCCAGCGGCTGGTCGCAGGGCTTCCCGCTCCTCCTCCGTCCCGGAGACTGACTCGGTGGAGCCCTCCCAGCTAGTAAAGCCCAAGGAGCAGAGAGAGAAGACGAAGAAGAAGAAGGCCTCTAAGGCCAAGGAACGCGCGGTGGCATCCACCCCACCGCTCCATACAGGCTCTGCGTCTGGGGATGAGGTGGAGATCCTGGCGTCCGCTGAGGACCTGGATCTCGCCATACCCTCAGACGCCAAGGACGCCGATTGTACTGGTCCTCGATCGGTGACAGCAGGTGACCCAGTGACGTGATCTGCCTCCTCGGTCCCTTCACGCCTATTTCGCCCATGGACAAAGTGATTCTCCAGTGGAACTGCAGCGGTTTTTTCCACCACCTTGCTGAGCTCCGCCAACTCGTCAGCAGTCACCCTTTCTTCTGCATTGCCCTCCAGGAAACGTGGTTTCTGGCAATGCGGACCCCTGCCCTACGAGGGTATCGGGGTTATTATAAGAACCGGGCAGCTTATGAGAGGGTGTCTGGTGGAGTCTGCGTCTACGTCCTTAACTCTATCTACAGCGAGTGTGTGCCTCTTCATACACCCTTAGAGGCTGTCGCTGTAAGGATGTGGACGCCTCAGCCTATTACTGTCTGCAGTTTGTACCTTCCGCCGGATGTTGATGTCTCTCGTCATGTGTTGGCTGCATTGATAGGACAACTGCCGCCTCCCTTTGTGTTGCTGGGCGACTTTAACGCCCATAACCCCTTGTGGGGTAGCGCCGCGATTACTGGCCGGGGCAGAGATGTCGAGACTCTTCTGTCACAGCTTGACCTCTGTCTTTTAAACACGGGAGAGGCGACCCACTTTAGTGCGGTCCATGGCTCGTTTTCGGCCATTGACCTTTCTATTTGCAGCCCCGGACTTTCACCACCCATCCACTGGAGGGTCCATGACGACTTATGTGGTAGTGACCATTTCCCCATCTTTCTGTCACTGCCACAGCGTCACTCTTCTGAACGCCCCTCCAGATGGGCTCTGAATAAGGCTGATTGGGACTTATTTACATCTGTCGCAGTGATCGCACCTCCTTCCACTGATCCGATTGATGCGGTGGTTCAGTCGGTCACCACCAGCATCGTTTCTGCGGCGGCATCTGCGATTCCCTGTACATCCGGGTCACCTCGGCGGAGGACTGTGCCGTGGTGGTCGCCCGAGATCGCAGAGGCGATTCGAGATCGCCGGCGGGCTCTTCAGCGCCATAAGCGGCACCCGTCGTTGGAGACCCTCATTGCTTTTAAACAGTTCCGCGCCCGAGCCCGACGCCTTATTCGCCAACGGAAGCAGGAGTGTTGGGAACGTTATGTTTCCACCATTGGCGTCCGTACCTCTGCATCGCAGGTTTGGGCCCAGATTCGGCGACTCCAAGGCTATCGGCCACCTGTCTCTGTCCCTGGGCTTTCGCTGAATGGAGCAGTGTGCACCGACTCCGACACGATTGCGGACCGGTTAGCAGAGCATTTTGCTCAGTGTTCCGCGTCAACGAACTACCCGTTGGCCTTCCGCTCCCGGAAAGAGCGGTTGGAAAGTCGGAGGCTTTCCTTTCACACGCGCCACGCAGAGTCGTACAATGCTCCTTTCAGCGAATGGGAATTCCAGAGCGCACTTTCTGCTTGCCCTGATACGGCTCCTGGACCAGACCGCATTCACAGCCAGATGCTGAAACACCTCTCAGTGCCTTGCCAGCGACGCCTCCTAGATCTTTTCAATCGCGTCTGGGTCGAGGGTGTTTTCCCGTCTCAATGGCGGGAAAGCATAGTCCTCCCCGTATTGAAACCTGGCAAGAACCCGCTGGAGGTGGACAGCTATCGCCCCATAAGCCTCACCAACGTTCCTTGCAAGTTGCTGGAACGTATGGTGAGCCGGAGGTTGAGTTGGCTCCTCGAGTCTCGGGGCCTTCTGGCTCCGTCTCAGGGTGGGTTCCGTAAAGGCCGCTCTGCCGTCGATAATCTGGTCTCCCTGGAGTCTGCCATCCGTACAGCCTTTGCACTTCTTCGACATGCGGAAGGCATACGATACGACTTGGCGCCATCACATCCTGGCCACACTTCATGGGTGGGGCCTTAGGGGCCCGCTCCCGATTTTTATTCAGAATTTTCTTTCGTATCGTTCCTTCCGCGTGCAAGTAGCTGCGTCGCATAGTTCCTCCCGGGTCCAGGAGAACGGGGTCCCACAGGGGTCTGTCCTCAGTGTGTCCCTGTTTTTAATTGCCATCAATGGGCTCCTTGAGGCGGTGGGGTCGTCCGTCGAGGCTTCTTTATATGCGGACGACTTCTGCCTATATTACAGCTCCAGTGGCATCGCCGCTGCTGAACGGCAGCTGCAAGATGCCATCCGCAAGGCGCAGTCATGGGCTGTAGCGCACGGCTTCCAGTTTTCGGCCGCGAAGACCTGCGTTATGCATTTCTGCCGGCGTCGCACGGTTCACCCTGAGCCGCGCCTTTACCTTGATGGTGAACCTCTTGCTGTGGTCGCGACGCATCGGTTCTTGGGACTGGTGTTCGATACCCGGTTGACTTGGCTGCCCCATATTAGGCAGCTGAAGCAAACATGCTGGCGGCACTTAAACGCTCTCCGTTGCTTAAGCCACACCAGGTGGGGTGCCGACCGGTCCACCCTCCTCCACCTATATCAAGCGCTGATCCAGTCCCGCCTTGATTATGGGTGTGTGGCGTACGGTTCTGCCTCGCCTTCAGCATTGCGATTGCTGGATCCCATACACCACTGCAGGATCCGCCTCGCCACGGGGCGTTCCGGACAAGCCCCGTCGACAGCATACTTGTGGAGGCTGGTGTCCCTCCATTGCGGTTCCGGCGTGACCGCCTTCTGGCCGCCTATGCCGCGCACGTTTATAGCATGCCAGGGCATCCAAACTACCGTCTCCTGTTCCCGCGCTCGATCGTCCATGTTCCAGACAGGCGGCCCCGGTCAGGGTGTCCCATTGCGGTTCGCCTCCGGGACCTTCTCCGTGGCCTTGACTTTTTTCCTCTGCCGCCTGTTTTCCGGGCCAATCTCCGTCTGCCCCCGTGGAGTGTGCCCCGACCGTGCCTTCGGCTCGACTTGGCACAGGGTCCGAAGGTCTCAGTGCCTCCGGAGGCCCTCCGCCGCCGCTTTCTTTCCATCCTGGCCGAGTTTCCGAACGCGGTGGTGGCCTACACCGACGGTTCGGTGGTCTCTGGTCACACTGGTTACGCTCTCACTCTACGGGATTATTGTGAGCAACGGTCATTGGCAGCTGGCTCCAGTGTATACACTGCCGAGTTGGTTGCCATCTATCGTGCCCTAGAGTTTCTCCGCTCCCGCTCAGGTGAGTCCTTTGTCATCTGTAGTGACTCCCTGAGCGGTTTACGAGCTCTTGACCAGTGTTTCCCTCGTTCCCGTCTGGTGATGGCCATCCAGGAGTCCCTCCATACTCTCGTCCGTTGCGGCCGCTCTGTCACCTTTGTTTGGTCCCCGGGTCACGTCGGCATCCCGGGTAACGAGCGGGTTGACGAACTGGCGAAACAGGCGGTCAGTTCCCTGGCCATGGAGATCGGTCTTTTAGAGAGTGACGTCCGATCCGTATTGCGGCAGAAGGTCCTTGCTGCTTGGCGTGATGAGTGGCGCACCCTGCCCTCTCCCAACAAACTTCGGGCAGTCAAGGAGACAACCAGTGTGTGGCGCTCCTCCATGCGGGGGTCTCGCAAGGACGCTGTCGTCCTCTGCCGGCTCCGCATAGGACATACCCGGCTCACGCACGCGTATCTCTTGTGCCGTGACGACCCGCCTCTCTGTCGCTGCGGATTGGCCCTGACCGTGGTACACGTCTTACTAGACTGCCCACTTTTAACTGCCCTCAGGCAGACGTTCGCGCTGCCTGATACACTCCCTGCTCTTTTAACCGATGACTCTACTATGGCTGACTTAGTTCTCCGTTTTATTCGAGCAGGGGGTTTTTATCATTCAATATGAGAGTCCCTTTTCATTTTTTTTTTTAGTGTCGACTGTGGCTTTTGGCCTGGGGTTTTAGTTTGTGGTGTTTTAATGTGTCCCTTGGTTGTTGGCCTTTCCAGTTTTATTTTCATGGTCGGCCAATGACCGTCGCCTCTGTGTGTCTTTTAATCTCTTTTCTCTGGTCTTCGTCTATGTCTTTCTTGTACTGTGTCGTCCCTTGTCGTCTCCGTTATGTGTTTATTGCTTGTTGGACTTTCCTTCGTGTATTATTATGGTCGTGGAACAAGGGACCGATGACCTAAGTAGTCTGGTCCCTTTAACCCCCCACAAACCAACCTCAACATCGATGGCACATTAAATGCAATCCTCCTTCCGTCCTTCATTTAAAGGCATAGGTTTACGCAATAAGTCGGGCGTTGAAAGTTAAAAACTGCGTACTCGTCTAAGGCAGCACAATTTCATGGCGCGCAAATTATCGAGAATATATTCACCGAGCATTTGTGAAAGGCAGCACGTGGCGACTTCCAACAAACTTCACACATAATTTCGAAACTTGGCGAAACTTTTTTTCCCCTCTGACATCCCTGACATAATGATGAAAGGAAAAAGACTTTGATCACTTCTACATTTTCGCTGTTCGTGTAGTAAGGTGTCAGCATCAGGCTTGATGTTTCACTTTATTACTTCTTTACTACTCACTTTATTCGCAACACATTTGTCACAGTATCCACATACGTCGCCGAATGTACCTGAAAATTATAGAATTGTACAACACCTAGTTCAGTAAATAAATATTGAGACGTTTTCGAAAAACTAGCTTCTCTTACAACAGAGCGTCTTCAACTGCAAAGGGTTATGTTTCTTCAGGTCAAGTTTTTAACACATTAACTGATACGGAATGTGAACGAACTTCTGAAGGTGTTTTACAAGTGGGACTTCCAGTTTTCAGACAGCAATTTGGAGGGGAGAAGGGGGCGGTGGTTACGCGGTCTATTTGGAACTTCAGTGTTTTCGCAAATGATGCTGTTGCCTGTAATAAAGTTCTGTTTGAAAGAAGTCACGCCCTCATAAGATTTCAGTGTAGTGCAAAGCATGACAACTTAGTTTAAATGTTCCCGAAATGTAAAATTGTTCGGTTCACAAAACGATATAACCTTATCCTACGAGTATAGTGCAGCGAGTCAAATTCGCTATCGCTCAACCCACATGAATACCTGGGTGTAAAAATTTCTAGAGATTTGAAATGGAACCGTCACATAGTCGCAGTCTTAGGGAAATACGGTGGCTGGCTGCAATTCGTTGGTAGAATTCTAGGAAAATACAATCAGTGTACAAAAGAAATTGCTTACAAATCACGCTTGTGACCCATCCCCCAATATTGCTCGAGATTCTTGGATCCTAATCAGATACAACTGCCAGGCGATACTGAATGTATACAGAGAAGGGCGGCACGAATGGTCACAGGTTTTTTGACGCGTAGGAGAATGTCACACAGTTTCTGATCAAATTGAACAGGCAGGCGCTTGGAAAGAAACGTAAAATATCCAGAGAAAGTCTACTTGGAATATTTCCGGAGGAATCCTTAACTGTTGAATATAGGCGAATGGTAGTCAATGGAGGGAATGACTGCGAATGCTCGTTCGATTTTCGTTCTCTTCCGTAGGCTGCGATGCAAACCAATCCTGATAATATTCCCGGTGTGAGATGTAGTTGGCAGCTCTGTAAATGCTGACCGGTGAGTCGCTTAAAGCCCAGGTGAAATTAATCTCGGAGGGACACATCACGCTCTCAACCGACTAAGCATATCCCCTAAGGATCGCCTAGAGCCTGTGACTAGTGCATTGAATGTAAATACGGAAAACCGCAAAAACTCACTTTTTGAACTATTTGTAATTCCATTAACTAGTTTTGTAACCTTTACAGACTCATCTTCAAATGTGGCACACAGAATTTCCGTCTCTCTGACGTGGAGACAGAGCGACAGTTACATGGCGACATGTGTCGGAAAACCAGTTATTCTACTTACTGACTAACGGACAGTTCATGGTAGACACAGACTATCCCGTGGAAGAGCAAAGTATCGCGAGGAGACCTAATTAGAAAGTTTCTAGAACTGACGTTACATGATGAAAGTAGGAATGGAATATACTGAAACCACCTACGTATTGTAACTGTAGGAAGCGTGAAGACCGGAAGAGACTAAGCACAGCACGCACAGAGGCTTTTAAGCAGCCACAGTTCGCACGCTCCATACGTCAGTGGAGTGGGAATAAGTCCTAATAACTGGTATACTGGCAAGTTCCATCTGTCACGCAATTCACGGTCGTTTATAGACTACAAATTATAAGCTGCCTATGTTTTGTTTAAATTTGGATTACAAGAAAATGGGCGTTTTGCAAAATGTCCTACATAAGTCTCCTCTTCATCAACACCACCACCATGAGTGTTCTGCCCTAGGGCAGGTCTTCACATGTAGCTCTCCATGCAGTCCCATCATTTGTTACCCTCTTGTTTTCTCACAACTATTTTCTGTTCTTACGCTGTCCACCACCTGGTATGTTCTGCGTCTTCTTCTTCTTCTTCTTCTTCTTCTTCTTGCATTCACCATTTCCTTCATACCATCAATAAACAATCTCTTCTCATTCAGTGTCCATGCCAATTGTGTTTGCTCATCTTGCTACCTTTAAAATTTCTCTCTGTTCTCCCACTCAACACCACCTCATTTCTCACTGTGCCTGCCTATTTTATCCCCTATCAATGCACCCACATAAAAGCCTCCTGTTTTGAAACGTCTCGTTGGCAATTGCTATACGTATTTTCACCTCCTTATTACTTCCAATGTCGTCCATAATAGCACGTCGCAGTTATCTAAAAACACTAAATTGTTGTGTATCTTCCTGCCTAACGTTATAGTTGTTCTTGCTTTTCTTGCACCTATCACCGGACATTTTGCGATTTTCTTATTATTTCTCATTCCAATTTACTCACGCCTCTTGTTCAATTCTTTTAACATTTCAGTCATACTTCTTTCGCTCTCTGCCAATAACACCACATGATCCGCGAGTCTAATACATTCTGCTCTCCTAACAACAACCCGCTCCCGTCTATGTCGTTTCAAACGTTTTTGAATGACATGCTCCAAATATATTTACACTCTAAGGAGAATAAACGTATCCATGAGGACTTACCCCAGCGCGATGGAAATCGATACACGTGATGTTCATTCATGCCCAATAGTATCCGAACGACCTGAATTGAATTTCACCTGATTCACATGCAACCCACATAGCGCAACTGTCTAGCAGGTCTCCTTATCGCTCCTTGGTACAGTCGTTTGACTATTGAAAGTGGTTCCAACAAGTCACCACAAGAAAAAACTGTTCTGTATCGCAATAACTCAAGATGCAAAGTAATACCACGATACTACAAATATCACGGAACACCTTCTCACAGATAAGACTGCCCTTAAGGCTTGTAGCTCACATTTATTACAATAAATGACATACCTGACATTTTACCACTCTCATTATTACGTCAGATAGGTAATACACGTAGTAAATTCGTCGTATTCATGATTTCCTCTTCAAAGTAACATACCGTACTTATCATTGAACACAAAATGAGTTTAAAAATTGAAGTTATTCACGGGCAACCAGTTGAGAATATGTATGAACTTCAAATGACACGACGAACCGTCTCGTTTTGCATATGGATTCAAACCCAGGTCATGCAGACTAAGCAAAGATTTCGTGCCTGACGGAAACTAACAGTCACTCCTGATTAGGCGTACAGAGAGTGATATACCTCGATTTTAGAGAGAGCCAGTTTGCAAATAACAACTTTAAATTACATAGCGCAAGCATTTTTGCCGGACGCGAATTCCTACCAAGCACCTATTGCTCCTGTTAACGAACGACGAGAGATGTTGAATCTTGGTTCTTAACAAGTAATTTACTTGAATTGCCGTGAGGTAAGGCTTTGTACTGGGCAGGGATTCGAACTCTGAACTTAATCGGATAGATATCGACGCACAATCAACTGTGACATTTCGGATTTTCTCGGCAGTAGCTAGATGTTTTAACTGAAACGACGAGACGAAACATAATTTTTTTTCCTTCGAAAGACTCCAACCCGGCATCTATCGCTGTTATATTCTGCAGAAAACGAACGTTAAATATGGGTTGGTTGCACCAGCAGCGACATGTGAGCGTGTTTGAACTAGAAATAATATGACGAAGAGTTCAGTGCTCACTGGGAATACGGCTCCACACATCATATCGCTTTTGACTACACACAAAGATACGTCAGCTTCCGAATTTTTGTCCAGCTCGGACTAACATCTTGAACTTACAGTGATCTCGCAAATAGTCCTGTGTCTCACTGGGTGTCAAAAACGTCACATATCGTTAGTGTTGACAACGAATGAAAATACATTAAACATTAAAATAATTATCCACCAGCAGATAGGTGTTCTCATGCTAGAGCTTGATAATACATAATGAAATCTATAGTGCCGGGCCAGGATTCGAACCCATTCACGCGCAGTATGTGGAGATGTTGAGGAATCTGCAGTTCTGAACAAACAACAAATGGTAGCCGTGCTGTATTCTCACGAAGGGATCAAATTCAGCCTTAAGTACGGTCTATGTTGCATTCTCAGTTCAGAACCGATTTTATCGACATACAGAAGCTCAGATAAAATATGGACTAAATGTCCTGTGAGCCTACATAGCGTTTGTTTCGTCACTAGAAATAAATAACAAGTATAAGAAAGGTTTCTACGTGTCGCCGCTCCAGTCTTTATTGTGATTCATCCTAACGTCTACTTTGTAGAAAAGGAATATCATTTTTCATGTTAATTTCAGACCACAATGTCATTATATCTTCTTCACTTGGTGTAGCCAGAAGAGAATGGAATCTGTCTCTCCCTATCTAAAATCATTGACAGAAGTTGGAATCGAACCCAGTCCATAGATATACAAGCATATTATAAGTATGTGGCTCATTTTTCTATCGTAACGCCGTTGCACCTCTCCGGATGAGAATTGACACACAGGCTTCCTGTAGTAATTTGCAGCAGGTTCAGTAAATTCATGTACTTGGTTGACCGAATCACAATGAACTAGCTGCCTCGACTACCCAGTGCATACATTCGACTTTATTTTGTAATCACCGAAATAAAATCACGTACCTGCCACCTACACAGAACAGCCAACAGTGTAGGATGCACAAATTTGAAAAGGAAGTGTTTCTTTCCACTTGAGTTACTGTATTGCGCCATCTCTTTGTTGAAAACGTCGTGCAGTGCAAATGTCGCATTTCATAAGTAAAGTTTTGTATTCCTAGAAACCCAAAATTTGCTTGTGAGCGGCGGGAAGAGGAGTTACCTGTTGTGCAGCATTGTAAGTTTTCACCATTGCACTATGAGCCGAAAGTATTTTTTTGCGATTTCCTTATCGATGTTTTATCTGACTGCTTGTAGCTCTTTCACAGAAGGGATAAAAACGTTACAGTCAGTGAGACTGGAAGTGCGAACCATAACAGATGCTATTTCTCAGGCCAGCGCATTACCATAGAGCTGGCGTAGAAGTACGTGTCTTAGCTTACTCTTACGAGTTCGATAATGTCTAGCACTCGTAAACCGCTATTTAAAGGACGAGATTAGTTGCGATTTCCACGTGCAACGACTTTCCTGGGCTGAAAACCGTAAATTTACAAACTTTTGTTACACCTAACGTGATAATAAATCAGATTATTTAATGGAAATGACAGGTAAAATCAAGTGAACTTTGAGGATAAATTCCGTGCGCACCAGGAAGGAACTCGTCGATCACATAGTTGCCAAACATACGTTGCCTTGTTGTAAAATCTCAGTTACAGTACCAGCAGAAAGAAGACGAACCGATGTGATCGTACAGCGGTCTGGGAAGTGACCATAGCTGGTGTCTCCAAGTCGCGGTTGCTACGGCCTGGAATACGTAATGCGTCTGATTCGCATTTCTGTAACTAGGTTTAGGGACTGGAGCGTGGTTACTAATAATACTCCGAACTGACTGAAAACTAAGCATCATATATCAGTAACTCTCACAGTTGCTTTTATATTTATTTCGTAAGTGTACTAAAAACTAAGAAGCTCATTCAGAGACGTTTTGATGCCTCGCCGATAGTCGAGCAAAACAAACAAATAGAGAAAAAAAGAATGAGTGTGTGTATGATAGAGAGAGAGAGAGAGAGAGAGAGAGAGAGAGAGAGAGATCAAAAAGAATGAGAGAGAGTAAGAAATTGTTGTAAAGAAATTGAATCATGGTATGTAAAGAAACCTTTCATTAAAATGACATGTTACACATCATTACGAAATATCGTATTCATGATCTATGAAACAAGAATTGATCTAATGTAATCTAATCATATCATATTGATGGCTATCCATGAAGAGTCATAAATTACCGAAATTTTTGCCAATACCAGTAATGAAATCTAAACTTGAAAATAAAAGACGACAATTTTTGTAATAAACCGGGACTCCTAACAAGACCCTTTCGTCCCTCTTAACTAACCACGAAAGATGTCTGATATACCTCCATGCTCAAGTAACAAAGTGCGCATGCATTTAAAGATTAAGTGCATGATGTGGAGTTATATGACGGAGATACGAACCCAACACGTAATCGTATTGTTAGTTAAGTAAAATCAAATGTTACGTATCGGTTTTTCTTACCAGCTGCTAGGTGTTTGGATCTAAACTAAAGATACAAACTTTAGTACCTAAGCGACAATCTAACTGCACGCCTACCGTGCATCCACAAATATAGCTTAAATATCAGTTGCTTACTCACCAACGGTAAGGTGTGTGCGTGTTTGACAAGAAATAATGACACCTATTGCGATTGTTGGCAACACATGAATAGACATTAAAAGCGCACGTTGGTTTTCACTAGCGGGACGGTGTGCACGTTATAGGGCTTGAACTGAAACTATGAATATTTTTGTATTGGATCAGGATTCGGACCCACGTACTTACCTTTGGAGGAGACCTAGAGAAGGTTGCAGTCTTGCGAAAAGGAACGAAATGGTTGAACTATAATGTTCCGAGAGATTCAGATCCTCGAAAGAGGAGAAACGAATTCGAATCACAGTCCAGCACCAAATTTTACAACGTCTCTAGTTCAATCAATTACAAGTAAAATAAGAGCCCCATCCTTTAAATGGCTATCGGTTCATAAAATAAAATAAAATTTTCTAATGTAAGTAAGTTTACTGGCGACTGTATTTCTGTTTACGATGACTTCCGCTATGTCATTTCCCAACGTAACCTGGCTCTGCCCAGTTGGTAATGATGGAACGTGATTTGTATTGCGAATTCTGGATTATAACGTCTTTCTTTTGAGGTTACCAGACGCAAAGTAAATCTGTTTGTGCTTCTTAAAAGTAAATGTCTGAACCCACGCATTGCTCCTGTGATAGTTCCACCAGGCCATTGTGCCCACATTTCCCAGCCCCAGGAGTGAGCTGCAACGGATGATGTGCTGAGCTTACAAAAGTAGTCACGGTGGATAAAACGCGAGTCTATTAAATGTTTAAGTAGAAACAAGCTTCTGACGCGGAGATTATGCTATTCTCATGTCAGCAGGATGTAAAGACCCTTGTAGGCATCATAGGCTCGATGTGAAGCCGTTTTGAAATGTTCACAAATTCAGATATTTTCTTATTTCGTGAAGATCCACTGGGAAGTTTGAAGTTACCGGATAATTGGATTATTACCGTCATTATTACTATCATTTTCTTCATGCCGCTGCTGGAACACTGTACTTGAATATCAGTTCGTGCCTTTTGGTCACTATACAAGTAGTTTCACAAGAAGAGGTTCTTTCTCTGTCTACAGAATTCTTTTCATGTTAATATCAAACATCAGCAATTACTCATAGATTTCATTAAAACTAAAGTAATCGATGAAGACGTTACTTGATAACAAAAACGCTCTGCCTTTCTTCTATTACTTGCGCCTAGAAATGGCTGTCGAGTACTGCCAAACCAAAAGCCAAGAGATCTTACTGCCTGCCGATATACGTCGCTGTCAATTTTTCCATATGATTTGGTTGACGTGACCTGTTTCAAGTTGTGTATGACAGAGAATGTTTTAGAAAATCAATTGTTTTCCTTTGCAATAAAGAAAAAGATTTTCATTCTAAGCTATCCAAGTTCAAAATTTTTGGAATATTAGTTCCAGTTTAATATTCGCTTCTATAATGTAGGAAAGTATTTCGCACTTGCAAAACTCGGATCCGGCCCATTGACCTTACACTCAGCCGCCGGCCATAAATTCTGTCTCAGAGTGACACCAGATTAAGTAACCTAATATAGCGAAGATTATTTGCCAGTGCTCTCTCTCACCAGAAAATACGCAGTTCACTCACTAATTGGGCTCCATTAGTACACTGTAACAGTAATTTCTGTGTGTCTGCAATGCATTCGGATTGTAGAATTTAGCGGTGCTCTCTCTCCCACTTCTGTATACAATATGACTGACCTAAACGGGCCCTTTATCGTTACAGGCCCTGAGCAGTGCTACATCATACTGACAACAGTAATGTTCTTATACTGACAATCTGACTGGTCGTTTTACCTGATTTTGTAATCATTTAAATAAGACAACATGACCTTCCAGTGGGAGACATTTCGTTCTCCCTTTTCCTTCTGTGACATTTTTCCGTAATCTATTTGCCTTCCAATCAGCGAAATGCGGTAGAGTACGGCCGGTAAACGATTTACAAATCACGATTTAGTCCCGTTAAGACGATTTCTTCAAACATTGTCGTTGCTAAAGGAATTTACTTTCGTCTTAAATCGTCTCAAGCAGCAACGTTCACAGACATCCCAAATACGTAAAAGCTCATTATCCTGGTACGAAGTTTGTAAAACAAACTTACCACAGTTTGTGTCAGGTTGATCTTTTCGTCTGATAGCTCAGCCTAAGTATCACAAGTAGTGTCCCTGTAGCTTTGGGAATCATTGGTTAATAACGAGTTTAACACCAGTGGGTATAGTATTGCTAAATATTCAAATTAATTATCAACCTAAGTCTGAGTTCATCCGCAGACTGTAGCGAATTTATAATACTGAAGCTAGACTTTGCATCCTTGTCCTCCTTGAGTGGGCATTGGAAGGCGTTTGCACACACGAACACAACACTATGAATACTTCGAACGCCATAGTTAACGTTGCTCTCATAAACTACTTTTGTTTTCTTAATTCTTCTAGGTGTTCAGGGTGCAATATGTGTTGTAGATACAGCCTTAGAGCAAAACATTGACCGCCGAGCCGTCCACATAAGGTGGACAACACAGTCGTGCTCCTCTCAGGATCCTGTGTCCGGCAGTATGCTCGATCAGCAACATTGTAGACTGCGGCACTTCCCAGAGGAAGTCTTCAGTTCAGTCTTAGTACATTATTCTTGACTAAGGCCGTAGTCTTGAGGTAAAACGCGAGACTAGCTAATATGACGTCTGGCGACCGGAAGCAGACAACGACAAAATTTTTATCGCCCCTTTGCTCTCGGTGCTGAAGCTATGCTTGTAATTCAAGCGAATCTACAATATATTTCGCTTTGTGTCACACTGGTAATAATAGTTTGGTTCAGCAATGTCTTAGCGAAAGATTTCTTTACCGAGCATCTGCCTCTGAACACCGCATGCGTCTGAGTTCTCTGGGACCCGTTTGCTGCCTACCGGCGGGGGCTGAGGCACTGCGCTGCCTTCTGCCGACAACATCTGCTCCACTCCACACTCTCAACCATGTAAAATGCTTTAATGTTGTTGAGTAGTGACCCATAAAATCTGCCTACGATTTGTGTTTCACTCTTCATAGCAAAGGAGGCACAAAACCGTTTTTATTTGATGATTACTTTATTACATTAGAATGCAGTACATCAATGTGACGCAGAATTAATTTCATTGTTTCTGATCCAGTGCGCTATAATTAAAGCGTCACATTCTGTTCCTTTCCTTGCACAGGAGATTCTTCAAATAATTTATTATTGTCATGGATTCATATGTGTTACTCAAGGCACAGGGAGTAAATGCAATGTAATGTGTTTGGTTTCTTTCTTAGATTTTCTATGGTAAATGGATGCAAAAGATTGCGTCAATACCTATGAGAACCTGCTCTATAGCTACTAAGGCAAACTGCTTGTTTTGAGGTCCATAAATTAATTAATGGAGAAGTGAACGCTGTTCACAAATGATATTTAGAATATTCAATTGGATTTAAGGCGAAAAAATTGCCCATATTTGAAGCTACCCAGAGAAAAAGTAAGTTGCTAGAGACACTGTCAGCACATGTCTGCAGGGAAGTTTAGCATAGAGTAATCAAGAGGCTCATTTCCTTCATACTTATCACCCTGGCATGTGAGTCTTAAGTGAAGAACAATATTGAAATTCGTATCGTTGATGGTCGATTCGAATTTCTTCAGAGACGCTGGTATTGCGAAGCAGCTTGGAAGTCAGAACGCCATGATCTATGACGATTAACACAACTTACTGAGTCGAGCTACCAAGAAGATTTGATGTGTAAAGGTTTTCTTCCGATTTCGATACAGAATTTTTTCTGGAAATTCGCAGCTCCTTAAAAAAAAAGCTCGCACACGATGGTCCCTACCTCAGTTGGAACTGACGACTGATTGAGCCGTTCTGACACGAGACATGGGCGGTACCACCGGGTTACAGACACACTGCTACCTTTGCACCACTCTCATCATGGTATTGGTCGCTCAGCCTCATAACGCATCGTGAAAGATAATAAAAGTTGCCACTTATGTGAAGAATAGCATTTCTTTAGCCAAAAAATTGAATTTTCTGCCTCAGTATCTTAGTTTACGTAAGGATTATACAGCATGAGCCATTCAAATGGAAAGGTAATATCAAGTAAATTTAGTGAGCCAATTCAGTACCATAGGCGGAAGTGATTGCACTGTCACAGTGTTGCCTAATGTTTGTGACGATGTTGCCAAATCTCAGGTGTGCTAGGAACAGCTGTGTAGCGGTATGCGTGGAGAATCCCCTGCTCGTGTCTTACGGGGATATGGAGAGGAACTGCAGGGTTTGGTTAGGATGCAGCGTTTTCTCCTAGCAGTTGTGTCAAACATTAAGGTGTATAATCTTCCCTCACGATTACAGTTTCCTACAAAATATATACAAATAAAACACTTACCTTGTTTCTTTCCGACAAAAGATTATTTCAGTACGATAAAAAGTTTTTGGAAATCTCTTATGCCCACCTGTCACCAAAGTAAGATAAACACTTTGCACCTCGAAATCGATTGCATGTATGTGCAGTCTTGTGATGCTTAAATAACGCTCAAAGGACATTTAGTCCATATTTTATCTGAGCTTCTGTATGTCGATAAAATCGGTTCTGATCTGGGAATGCAACTTAGACCGTACTTAACGCTCAATTTGATCCCTTCGTGAGAATACAGCACGGCTACAATTTGTTGTTTGTTCAGAACTGCAGATTCCTCAACATCTCCACATACTGCGCGTGAATGGGTTCGAATCCTGGCCCGGCACTATAGATTTCATTATGTGTTATCAAGCTCTAGCATGAGAACACCTATCTGCTGGTGGATAATTATTTTAATGTTTAATGTATTTTCATTCGTTGTCAACACTAACGATATGTGACGTTTTTGACACCCAGTGAGACACAGGACTATTTGCGAGATCACTGTAAGTTCAAGATGTTAGTCCGAGCTGGACAAAAATTCGGAAGCTGACGTATTTTTGTGTGTAGTCAAAAGCGATATGATGTGTGGAGCTGTATTCCCAGTGAGCACTGAACTCTTCGTCATTTTATTTCTAGGTCAAACACGCTCACATGTAGCTGCTGGTGCAACAAACCCATATTTAACGTTCGTTTTCTGTAGAATATAACATCGATAGATGCCGGGTTGGAGTCTTTCGAAGGAAAAAAAAAATATGTTTCGTCTCGTCATTTCAGTTAAAACATCTAGCTACTGCCGAGAAAATCCGAAATGTCACAGTCGATTGTGCGTCGATATCTATCCGATTAAGTTCTGAGTTCGAATCCCTGCCCAGTACAAAGCCTTACCTCACGGCAATTCAAGTAAGTTACTTGTCAAGAACCAAGATTCAACATCTCTCGTCGTTCGTTAACAGGAGCAATAGGTGCTTGGTAGGAATTCGCGTCCTGCAAAAATGCTTGCGCTATGTAATTTAAAGTTGGTATTTGCAAACTGGCTCTCTCTAAAATCGAGGTATATCACTCTCTGTATGCCTAATCAGGAGTGACTGTTAGTTTCCGTCAGGCACGAAATCTTTGCTTAGTCTGCATGACCTGGGTTTGAATCCATATGCAAAACGAGACGGTTCGTCGTGTCATTTGAAGTTCATACATATTCTCAACTGGTTGCCCGTGAATAACTTTAATTTTTAATCTCATTTTGTGTTCAATGATAAGTACGGTATGTTACATTGAAGAGGAAATCATGAATACGACGAATTTACTACGTGTATTACCTATCTGACGTAATAATGAGAGTGGTAAAATGTCAGGTATGTCATTTATTGTAATAAATGTGAGCTACAAGCCTTAAGGGCAGTCTTATCTGTGATAAGGTGTTCCGTGATATTTGTAGTATCGTGGTATTACTTTACATCTTGAGTTATTGCGATACAGAACAGTGTTTTCTTGTGGTGATTTGTTGGAACCATTTTCAATAGTCAAACGACTGTACCAAGGAGCGATAAGGGGACCTGCTAGACAGTTGCGTTATGTGGGTTGCATGTGAATCAGGCGAAATTCAATTCGTTCGTTAGGATAGTTTTGAGCATGACTGTACGTGTAGGGGCAAATGAATGATTAGAGTTGAAGAAAAACTGGATGATTAATTCAAGACAAAGAGCTTCACAAATTGATAAGTCGATAACGTGTTGGGCCACCTCTGGTCTTTCCGCGGGCAGTTACTAGGCTTGGCATTCACTGATAAAGTTAGTGGATACCCTTCTGACGGATATCGTACCAAATTCAGTTCAGTTGGTTCGTTACATCCTCAAAATCGCGACCTGCTTTAAAGAACCTGCCCATTGTGCTCCAGATGTTTAAAATTGGTGAGAGATATGGCGATCTTGCTGTGCAATGTATTGCCTTGCGTGTACAAACACGTAGATACGATATCCGTGTGTGGTGCGTAAATTGTCGGTAGGCACCTCACTTAGTGTCCCGAGCAGAGTTCAAGCCGCCATTAAGACAAAGGGTGGACGCACTGCATATTAATGTCCACTAACAGGTGTCTGTACACTCACTGATAGGATAGTGTATTTCGAAATGTTAGCAGAGGCCAGAAGTTGGAGCATTTGGTCTTCCTCTTAAAGCTTAAGTGGGGAGAGTCGTAGAATCTCTATAAAGAGACACCTCTGGCAACACTAGTTGAAAGTGGCCTTCAAACTAGCCGTCAGAGCTGCCGTAGCCGAGACGCCCCCTGGGTAAACGCTACGGACTTCTGCAGTCGCGCCTCGCGATCTGTCACGAATTATGGAATGTATTCGCAGATACCAATTGTAATACGACAACGGCTATACAGTTTGCAGGAAACGTACAGGATGTTCTGAAATTCCCATCACTACCTGCTACAACTTGTAGAGGGGACTGAGTACATAATACTCATATTTTAAATTGTAACCTGTCTCCCGAGACGTACCGTATACTAGAACCACTTGAAAACATGTTGGTAACGATGTCACTTTGACAAGTAATTTGTTACATTGAGGAGCCAAAGAAATATCGTTTATGGTCCCCGCGAGCACGCAGAAGTGCCTCAACACGCCGTGGCATGGACTCTGCTGATGGCTGAAGTCGCGCTGCAGGGAACTGACACCATGAAACCTGCAGAGCTGCCCATAAATCCGTAACAGTAAGAGGGAGCAGAGATCTCTTCTGATCAACACGTTGCAAGGCATTCCAGATATGCTAGTTAATGCTATAAAATTTACTAGAAACGTACAGTATGTTTGGGGAGTTTGGTGGCCAGCGAAAGTGTTTAGGCTCGGAAGAGTGTTTCTGCAGCGACCATGTAGCAATTGTGGTTGTGTGGGCCGCTCCTTTGTCCTGCTGGAATTACCCACTTCCGTCGGAATCCACAATGGAGACGAATGGATGCAGGTGATCAGACAGGATGTATCTAGACGTATCAGGGATCCCACATCACTCCGAATGCGCACGCTCTACAACGTCACAGAGCCTTCACCAGATTGAACAGTCCGCAGTTGACATGCGGGGTCCATGGAGTCATGATGTTGTCTTCATACCCATACACGTCCATACTGTATATACATTTTGAAATGAGACACGTCCAACCAGGGATTATGTTTCGAGTCATCAACAGTCCAATGTTCGTACCGATGGGCCCAAATGAGGCGTAAAGCTTTGTGCTGTGCAGTCAGCAAGGGTACACGAGTGGGCCTTCGGCTCTGAAAGCCCATGTAGATGATGTTTCCATGAATGGTTCGCATGCTGATACTTGTTGATGGTCAAGCATTGAAATTTTCAGTTATTTTCGGAAGGGTTGCACTTTCGCCACGCTGAACGGTTCTCTTCAGATTCCATTCTTGCAGGATATTTTTCCGGCCGCAGAGATGTCGGAGATTTGTTGTTTTACTGGATTGCTAATATTCACGGTGCCCTCGTGGAATGGTCGTACAGGAAAATCCCCACTTCATCGCTACCTCGTAGATGCTGTGTCCCATCGGCCTTGCGCCCAGTATAAAACCACGTTCAAAGTCATTTAAATCTTGATAACCTGCCATTGTAGCAGCAGTAACCGATCTAACAACTACGGTAGACACACGTCTTACATAGGCGTTGCCGGCGGCAGCACCATATTAAGCCTGTTTACATATCTCTCTGTTTGAATACGCATTATTATAATAATTTCTTTGGCATTTCAGTGTAGATGTGACCGAGTACATCTATTGTTCTACAGTTTCACTCTTTAATAACCAAAGAATCAAAAAAATCGGTCTTCAGAGACACTGGTTTTACAGGAGGGCGTTTTCCAATTTGAAATTACAATGATATTATTTCCTTCAGCTGCTGAGAGGCGTTGATAGATATCAACGAAGACAGGTGAAAATGTGTGCCCCGACCGGAACTTGAACCAGGGATCTCCTGATTACATGGCAGTCGCTCTATCCATCTGAGCCACCGACGGCACAGAGGATAGTGAGACTACAGGGACTGTCTCTCGCACGCCTCCCGCAAGACCCACATTCTCACCTTTGTATGTCCACACACTACATTCGTAGCGTCCTTTCGCACCTGCTGACGGTGAAGGCACCCTTACTCGAAGACGTTGTGCAATGGTAACGAAAAGCGTGTGGGGAGGAGTCAGACGTTGTGGACAACGATCTTGATAAAGGCGACCAGCAGCTCTTCCAGTACTGAGCGCTTTGGCCACACAGAATACTTGTGTCGGTGTATTCGGCGAAAGTTTGCTCAGAAATGTTGCTCTAACACTCACAGACACATGAACGAGACTCGATCCAGGTCAGAGAGGAGACAGCCGTCAAATGACATCATAGGATCAGACGTAAGTAACCCCCCCCCCCTCCAGTGATTATAACCCTGTTGCATACCACATTAGCGAAGGTGTATTTATACGGCTGTATCACGGATATACCTTTCCATACATGGGCTCCTCTTCAAAATATCGTCACTCAGTTCCCTAGAAGTTTTTAACGGGAATTTTGCAACATCCTGTATCTCTCCACTAACTATACAGTTCTTTCCAGAATTAGATCCCTCTGCAGTGGAGTGTGCGCCGATATGAAGCTTCCCGGCAGATTAAAACTCTGTGCGGGACCGAGACTCGAACTCGGGACCTTTGCCTTTCGTGGGCGAGTGCTCTACCATCTGAGCTACCCAAACACGACTCACGCCCCGTCTAAACAGCTTTACTTCTGCAGTACCCCGTCTCCTACCTACAGCTGTTGTACGACATTCGAAATATACGGATGTATTTCAGAATTTCGGCGTAATGCAACTTCGCAGAAACATGGCTGAATTTTCCTGTATATTGTTATCATTAAAACCAAGCACCGTCTCAGTACCTAATACTTTTTGATATGGAGACAATTTTCATCATTTCAAGCACTATTAAAGTTGGTAGGTGTAGGAAAAAAATACCAGTACCATACTGAAAATATCGGTGAGAAGCGATAGAATTCCTACAAACAACTTGGAGAAAATCATTTTGGGTTCTAAGCCATGTCATTATAAAACAGTGAAACAACTAAAATAACTACATTCCGACCATCGTTTGAACGATCCTCTTCAGAGCGAAGAAATGCCACGAAATTTCAAATCAGCAGCAGCGAAATGAAAGGTCGATTTGGAAACAGTTTCTATTTCTTCTTTCTTATCTTCGATTAATTTCCCAAATATCTCGTTCGTTTCGTATGTTGCTTTCATTATACAAGGTGTTTCACATTTCTAGAGCTTGCAATTTTTCCTAGTAACTCATGCATGCAAACGTCATCTAACGAGGCTACAGAGCATCAAAATACAAGCGCCAGCTCCGGCAAATGTATGTAAGTAGAGTGTGATGCCGTGATCATGTATCAATTTGATCATGTATCATGATCCAGAAACGAATGAGTCGAAAGTTACATACCTCTGACGGCGGAATACAAGTACTGGTACTGTTGTTGCTAACTTTCAAAGCTGGTAGTATGGATCAAAGTAAGAAAAAATGTCCGGTAAACATGGGCTACAAAATGCATACCTGAGGAGCTATGAGCACTTGTTCAGCAGTGGAGATATGTTTTATGCTAGCGAAGATGAACAAGTCCTCACAGCTCTTAAGGTATGCATTTCACAGCCCATGTGTACTGGACATTCGGTCCATACTACCACCTCTGAAAGTTTCCTGCCCTACATCTCAGCTACAACACTACCGGTAGATCCTGTCACAAGTAACAGGAATGTCTTCTCTTCCAATTTTCCGTTATAGGGACATAACCTCAAATTTATAGATTTATCCATCTCCATCATCATAGAAAATTGGTAACATCTTCATTGAATCTTTCTGTGTACACATATTTTACAGACTCCAGCGCCTGTAACTTCGATACCCTGTAGCGTCGCTGGATGACGTTTCCAGACATCGATTCCTATGTAAAACTTCATCTGGTAGGTCCCCTCTACAGACGCGATAAGTGTGTAGCACGACGTGTGAAACATTCTGTATGCAAAGTGAATAACATGGGTGAATGGACTAGAACCGAAGCCCCCCCCTCCCATTATCTCTCTCTCTCTCTCTCTCTCTCTCTCTCTCTCTCTCTCTCTCTCTCTCTCTCTCTCTCTCATTCTCTCACTTTCATTCTCTCACTCTCTCTTCTCAACTATCAACTGCCAGCTTTCCTTTATGTCTTTTAAGTCTTAAAACTGCTGTCTGATTTCTGGCAGAGCTCTAGATAACATGCCGCTCACTGTATTTTATCGCTGGTTACATCATCTTAAATTCAAACTGTATATTTTGCTCAAAATTGTCAGAAGTTATTTTGTAACATCTATAGATGTTATAAATATGGGTTGAATTTCTTCAACCGATCTCTAGCGGCTAGTGTGTTCTCTCAAAATCGATTTTCCTCTAGCTCGTCTCCTCTAATTCCTGTGTAAATATTTTGGATCAGTATTTTCAGCCAGGACGTATGAAAGTGATGGTTCGATAGTATCCGCACTTATCACTATTTGCCTTATTTGGTGTTGGTGTTATTTTTTTCGTTTAGTCTGAAAATTTAGCAGTCACGTCAGTTAGCATAGATGTTGAGGAGTGAAGCAGCAAACGTCGACAGAGTGAGTCCTCACCGGTGCTGATAGAGCCTTCTGGTGGCGAAGCCCTGCACTACAGACAACTGAGTGTGTGAGGAACTAGTAGCGACATCTAGCAGCGAAGTGATGAACAGCAAAATGGCCGCGAAAATCGAGTGACTTAAATGTCTAGTTGCTGTTTATTTCTTCCTTTACACTATTATTACAAAACAGATTACGGCATCACTGCTCGGTTTGTCTGTTACCGTATTTTTGTGTATTTCACACATTACAAAATAATTCTGTTCTGGTAACATATAATGCAAACTACTTCTCGAGCGACATTAATGTACGCAGCATGTTACATTCATCATTCCCTCTTCGTAATTTAGTATTACTAATAGTTTTGTCCACACTTTTAAGCATTAAAAATGGATATGTGGCTCGGAACAGGACTACTGTTACATTAAATGTTAACAACATAATCGCACGGTATAGTGAGTTAAAGATTATTGAACAGCAACGAGAACTGTAAGTAAGTTTATGCAATGCAACGTTAGTGATATAATAGTACAACAGTAATAGGCGTTTGTCAGCCCTTTTTTTCTATTTTACAGTTTCACTCATTACTGATGGCAAATGCCTTGCAGAGAACGTAATATTCTGCATCTTCGGTACGGCCTTTACAATCTCTTTCATTGAACTGCACTTAACATGGAGAGGTAGTAATACAATTTTTTCTCTGATCTACAAGATACTTTTACAAAAAGTAGAGGCAGAGAGGTAGTCATGTAACTATTAATCGAAATATTATATGAACTATATGGGCGTGTTAGTAAAATCACCAAGAAATTCCTCTTATTAATTTTAAGTGTTATCTGTTTGATTCAGCATTCAGCTCACATAAAACCACGAGAAATATCGTTTTTATAAAAAAAACAGTTTATGTCTTTAGTGACCTGTGTAATATCAAACATCTCATTTTGACACTAGAATAATTTGAGAAAAAAAGGCCTGTTTTAGTTTTTGAAAATGCAATAAGTGAAAACAATGTATTTTAAAAGGTATTGTCAATTGTTACGAAACGATTTATTATACAGAATTTATAAATCGCATAGTAAATCATGATACTAAAAAGAACACCTTGTTGGCTTGTGACACAATACTTTGCATTTTCTTATGACTTTGACATAATTACTGCCTTTTCAGCACTGAGAATGAGTAAAATACATTATGTAATATATGAATCAGTATGATAAACTTTTTTCGAATATTCATTGTTAACTTCAAGAAAATGGCAGATGTTTGGGTATTTACCTCAGAAGTATTCAGCACACGAAGGATAACAAAAATCATTTTTTTGGTAAGGTTTTTGTTTGATAGTTTCCTACAAATATTACTGATACCATAGTGAGATATATTAAGTACCTTAAAATATATGTAGATGAGGTCTGGTGAAGAAAGTGTGTAAATTAAATTTTAAAATGCTTGCACCAGCATAATCAGGTTTAGTTTGTAGTGTGGGAGTGAGCTCCACGTGGGACCCGAAGCACGGACCCCACGGGGGTGCCCGGCATGCGCCACATGCCAAGGCAGAGGTGGAGGCTAGTGTTCGGAAGTCTGAAAATTCCAGCGCCGGCCGGGGATTGAACCCCGGCCCGGCTGGGGCGAATAGCCCCAGCCGAGGCGCTGGAACGTTCCAGACCCCCTTACCACTAGACCACCGGTGACCCCGGCGGTTTCTTGCTCCATAGTCCAGCTAGTGGTCGTAGAGCACTTCCTGTTGTCCTCCGTGTTTACACCGAGGCAGCAGTGGCGTGGTGTAACAGGAAGTGTTTACTTGCGTCCGCTGGATGTCCACTTAGTGTACGACTTATTTACCCGGCTGACGTTCGTGTCGCTATAATCTCCTTAGTTGCGTTACAATTATATGCAGGGACTGAAAATCTGCCTATGCAGTTGCATGCAGTCGCATCTCACTATTTGAACCTCTGTAATTCGATCGTGTTGTCAAGACCCATGTCAGAACTGTTTATCGAAGAAAGCTCATGTGTTCGGTACATTTCATAAACGGAAGCGACTGGGATAACACACAGCCCGTAAACATTTTGTAATGAAGTGTCAGCCGGTACGTAATACTCGATATCTGGAGTTGTTTTATCGGTTATTAAGATAATCGTTTCACCCCTATACACTTAAAAAAATTCCCGTGTTTTCTCAATAAAGCATAAGCACAGTACATAAATCCCTCGCGAAAATGACATCGGAGAAGTACAAGTGTTCGAGTGCCACAGAAAACAAGTGGGTCCTTGAAGGTGTGGAACGGAGAGCAGAACTAAAATAAGATGTAACGTTTCGGGATTCCCTCATAGTCGCGTAGACACTCCAGAAGCAGGAAGATCCGTTTGATGACGTCTCTTGAGGAGTGAGGAAAAAATTCACTCTCAAATAAATACTGTACAAGATGCCTCGCCGCCTCTTGAAGGGTGTCATGGGATTCTGCAGCCGTGGACTCGGCGACCCGTGAGCCAACGCGGTGTTTCTGACCACATACATTTTAACTGCGGGTTCTCCGACGTGCAAAGGAAGCCGCGACAATGGGGAGGCTCTGCGTGCCGTTTTGTAATAAGAACGCCTCTCCACATTTTATCGTAGGAATGATATAAATTTTAAACTTCTTAGATCCACCGAGTCATTATGTATTCTTAAAATATCTTTAACTCTTTTTCAACACATATGTATCTTTTACCTCTTTCACTGAAGAAGCTGACCAACAGATTTTTTTTCAATTTCAGGTATTGGTTTTATTGCATTCTCCTTTAGCGTATTGATCAGAAATTGTAGGTTAAGATACCTTTGCCTTATTGAGTATCGTTTGCTATGCCAAACTTCGACAGCATTCATGGTCCTGTGCATCGAATTGATGACGGTAGATAGCTGACCGAAATCACTTTGAAATAAATTCTCTGAACGCAGATAACTTTGATACAGTAGTGTTAGGTATCGAGGTATTATCTAACGCAACTGAAGCCAACCTAAGAGTGAATTTATTTCGAAATATTTCGGTCGACTGTCTGTCTTCACCAATTCCACATTTCAGGTTGTGTACTAGCATTTTCCATCTATTGACTGATTAAATAGTCTACGCCACTGGGCACTTGCTACGCTGTTACTCTCCATGCTTCATCAAGGCAGTCCGGTGGAAGATGGACTCTACAGCACACGTGCGGCAAGACAAACGAACTACTTCTTCATCTCTGTATTGCTCCACTAATCTCAGTTCTTGTATGTCTTCCACAGGCATTGCTTGAAATGAAAATTACAACTGGAAAATAAATGTCTCGGATAACACTGTTTTCATAGCTTAATTTGCAGCCATTTCGAAGTAAAGCAATGCAGTTTTAAATGACAACCAAGTTATGACATTTCTCGGTTGAGAAAAAATATTTCACAATTATTTTGACTTTCCTCTGGTAAAAAAGCTAGTCTTCCGTGCTTCAGGTATCGACAAGTTGTTTCGAACACCTCTGAAATGTCCGTCCATAAGAAGAGCTTTATTTTCAAACATTTTCTCCCCTTCTTCTTAACTGATCACCAGGATTCATTTGTCAGGAACAGGGTTATTATGTCTCCTTAAAAACTTCAGTCACTTTCAAAATATCTTCGTGCTGCCGAATCCCTGAACTACTGCCGTCTTTCTCATAATTCGTTATACTTGCGACGTAATCTAAACCTTTATCTCGCAAATCTTGAAATTGCTCTTTAAACCCTCCGAAAAAAGGCACTGTCTACTCACCGCAGACTGTTTCCCAGCAGTTATGCATTCGTTTCTCAATCTACACATCTGTTTCGTCAGGTTGGGCGAGAAACTTACTGTTGAGCCGTGATTCTACCATTTACAATTTTTAAACTGCCGCTGCTCCTATTCCGTTCGGAGTTCCTGTACAGGCAATTCGTATAATTACCACATTTCCGGTGCTCCTGGCACCGCTTACCATCCTTTCCCCTTTCTGTTTCCTTTTCCTTTCCTTTTTCTAACCACACGCTCCAGTCACATTAACGTGACCACCGCCTGTGTCCGACGCTAATGTGTAGGGTATGCGTAACGCGGAAACTCAGCCACTTATGTGACATCCAAAAGGACGTGATCATTGCCTTTCGGGCCACAGGTGGATGCATTTTCGAAACGGCAGAGTTCGTAAAATGTTGGCGTGTTGCCATATTTAAAGCACTCCGCGCATGGCGCTGTCGAGAGCCGACGCTGAGGCCGTTGTGGTGCCCAACGGTCCACAGAGGACAGGAGTTAAAGGAGACCGCAGGTGAATAACGTGCAACTGCTGAGCAACTGACCATGCACGTGAACCGAAGAGCCTACCGACAGTGTCTCCTCTAAGACCACTCAGCGAAAAATGCTATGTGTAGGTCTCCACAGCAGACTCCTGGTCCACACACCTATGCTGACTGCTGTTCGTCCGCGACGAAGGCTGGAATTTTCACGCCAGTTCTGCGACTGGGCGTCCACTGAACGGTGACCTGCGGGCTTTCCAAGTGACAGACAGACGTTGGCGTGTAGGGCGCGATTCACCTGAAAGTGAACACCCTGCAACAGTCGGTGGCAGGGTTAGGACAGAGGAAGGATCGTTACGATCTCACAAACGTTATCGTGACACTCCCGTCGTTCTGGAAGGCACAGTGGATGAGCAGAAATATCGGTCGGAACCGTTGCCACACCTACATCGAGTCTTTTTTCCCTCGGAATCTACCAGCAGAACAACTAAATCTGTGACACAGCTTGCAGTGGGAAAAGCACCAGGATGAGTTTGCTGTACTCCGTCGACCACCAGGCTTCCCGGACTTAACGGAATCGAGAATATGTGGGACCACCTCGATGAAGCTCTTCGTATCCTGGGTCCTCAATCGAAAAACGTAGCGCAGCTAACTAAGGCACCGACGTCGGCATGGCTCAGTACCTCACTGACTCCTGCGCGTTTCTCAGTTGTCCGCGCTTCCCGTTAATCGTATCCCCCTACAGTGACTCAATGACGACACTCTCCCGTACACGACAGCATCATCAACAGCCGCAGACTACTGTTCACTCTGCCTGTCACCTCATTTATGTCTATACAGTATAACAGCTGTCACACTTCCTGGGACACTCCTGATGATACCCTTGTGTCTGATCAACGCTCGCTGTCGAGAACGTACTGGTATCTGTTGTAGACTTTAAGCCGCTCTCATATCTGGGAACCGACTCCGTATGCTCATACGAGGCCCTTGGTTAACAGTGTGCAGTGGAGCACCGTGCCAAAGGCTTTTCTCAAATATAGGAGAGTGCAATGTGCTTGGGACCCTTCATCCGTGGTTCGCAGTATATAATGTGCGAAAAGGGCAAGCTGCGTTTCACACGAGCTTTCTAAAACCGTGCTGATTTCTGGACGTAAGCTTTTCGGTGTCTAGGAAATTTATTGTAATCATATTCAGAATACGTTCTAGGATTCTGCAGAAAATCGATGTCTGTAATTTTGGACATCCTTTCTTTTACTCTTCTTGTACACGAGTGTCACCTGCGATTTTTTAAACTGCCTTAGGTTGGACCCATTACAGGTGTAATATTCAGAAGGCAAATGTATATTGATCTCGTTATATACGGCTGCAACTTGCGCTTTTGCCAGTCCTTTGCGAAATACTGCTGGGCAAGAGAAAGGCGATAAATGCGAATGAAGTAAGTAAAACTGAAATTGTTTTAACTTCTTCGCTGTCGCCGAATCCTTTCCAAGCGATGCGTCCTTGAGCGGGTCAAACAGGTAGCAATAAATGCTCTACAAGTAGGGTGACTTTTGAAGTTTTTCTTACCAGTCAAGTACAATGCAGACAGCTTCCATTCTCCATAATATCAGCAATATGAAAATGAAAATTCACGAAAGTCAAATCTGGACTGTAGCGATAATGACGCAGAGTCTCCCAACCCATTACTGTTTCTTTTCCCTTCCAGTGGTTTCTTGGATCAGCTGCGCTATGTTTGGGCGAGCGTTGTTGTGTAATAGTATCACGTCTTTTCTTTGACATTGGCGACCCTTTCCTCTCGTTTTCGGCTTTACTTTGCTCATCACTATGTGTGAGTGGTCAGCGCTGCATCCTGTACGCTGATCTTCCAAATAATCACCAAAATACAACTACTTTGGCATCCAAATGATGGCCAGCATCACTTTCCTCGCTGAAGCTCGAGTTTGAATTCCTTTCGGACAGGTGAACTAGTGTGCTTCCATTTCACTCCTTGTCTTTTCGAGTCGGGTTCCCCATTTTGAACGAAAGTTTAATCACACGTTAAAATCTCGTTCGAAAAATGTTCACCTTCACGTTCATAGCACTCTTTGTTTCCTTGTGTTGTGTGAATTCTCTCGGGACCCACGTTGGACTTGTTTCGCTGTACTTGAGCATGTCAATGACGACGTTATGGACTGTGCCACTACCTGTTGCAGCTATTTTGCTATTCAGTTCTACTGCAACACGTCGGCCATCAGGAGTAATGTCGTGAGAGCCGGCTTTAAGCGAAGGAGGAGACAGTTCAATTGGCCGGCCACGGTGTTTTTTATTAGTCACTGAAGTTAGATGGTTTTTGAACTGTCCTACGTATTTATCAAAAATTTCCGTCGTTCGCACAGCTTCGACCATACTGAAAAAACGTTAGAGAAAATATTTCGGCCGTTTTCCGTCTTCTGAAAGGGAAAACGCATCGTTGAACGTTGCTCAGTTAATGTGGAAACTTCAACCGGACACGCCATTCTCAATTGCAACATTAAGGTTATAAATAAAACAATTATTTTTTGTCAGCCGCTCTTAGCTCATCACAGTCATGCCATCCTAAAGTCATGAAACTACAAAAATTCTTCCTACGGACTATTCGACTTCATTAATTTGCTTTGCAGGGGAAACTCACGAAGGAGTATGCGCTTAGTATTTAGTCGGTCATTTCTAGTTGATGAGAAAGTTAAAACAAACAAGTAGCAAACCATTGCTCATTTATTTAGGAACAACATTTATCAGATACAGCTGAGTAACGTTTAACCCAAACCTTAAATGTCATATATATGACACTGCTCGTAGCTGCATCATCTGGCAAGAGTACGCATTAACACCAATAACAAGAAAATGCACCATGACCTTCGTAAACTGTGCATTCTTCATGCCACTGTTGGGAGCAGACATCACATTCAATACAGTCTTCCGTGACAGACTCGTTTTAGTCTTCGCCACACCTTGGGCAGTTCAAAACATGAAGTTGGAATAATAGACAATTGTGAAGGTGATTCGATAAACCCTATGCCTGGCACTTAGATATGATTTGCACAATATCCATGTGGGTGTAGATCCCTCCTTGGATTGTGCCCTGGTTGTTGCTGAAGATGATGGAGCAGTTTAATCCAGATTAGCCACAGAGATTCTACGTTGTTCGTTACTGATATTTTGTCCCTCCTTGGTTTACTTTGTTTTCCTAACAATGCATTTTTGTACGTAGACTCAAACAGAATTCCGGATGTTTTTGCAGCTTGCTTTAGATGTTCGAAAACCTAAAATTGTGCAGTTCACAAAACGAAAAATCATAGTATCCTATGACTACAGCATCAATAACTCTCATTTTCAATCGGTCAGCTCACACAAATACCTCGGTGTAACACATTGTAAGGATACGGAATGGAAGCAGGACTGAATAAAACTCAAGACGCGTTCATACGATTTCTACACCTAGATAAGCGTTCGACAATGTAAAATGGTGCAAGATCGAAGTTGTGAAGAAAATAGCTCTAGGCAGAGACGGGTATATATTAGTACAAGACCCAAGACGAAATAAGAGTGGAAGACCAAGAACGAAGTGCAAGGATTAAAAAGAGAGTAAGACTTTGATATAGTTATTCGCCTATACTGTTCAATGTTTGCATCAAAGAAGCAATGAAGAAAATAAGAGAGAGGTTCAAGATTCGCACTGAAATACGGGTTGAAAGGATACCAGTGACAATGTTTGCTGATAATATTATCGTTGTCAGTGAAAGTGAATTACTACAGGATCTGATGAATGAAATATACAATATAATGAGTGTAGAATTAGGGGTCAGAGTAAATCAAAGACAATAGTGATGAGATGAAGCATAAACGGGAAAAGCGAGAGTCTTAACATTGGTGATAACGAAGTAAGAAATGGAACCATCACATCGTGTCAGTCAAAGATAAAGGTGGTGGCGAACTGTAATTTATTGATAGAATTAAAGAGCAATATAATCAGTGCACAAAGATGATCTTTTTTGAACTATTGGTGCGACCCATACTCTAATATTGCTCCGTGGTGTGGGACCTGTCCCATATACGAGTAGCAGGGGATATTGAACTGTTCACAATAAAGTCAGCACAGGTTTGTTTGGTTCACAGGAGAATGTAACAGAGATGCTGAAGAAATTGGGAGATGCCTGAAGATACACATAAGCTATCCCGAGAAAGCTTACTTGCCAAATTTCTAGAACATACCGTAAATTTTGAATATACGAGGTGTGTTAAAAAAATTGGGAACGTTCGTAATTTCGCGCCAATGGCGTGTTGGGGCGAAATGCAGTTGACATCCCTGCACGCGCGTGTGCTTAATGTGTAACTGCGGGAAGTTTCACTGTTGTATGTCTGTTAGCTTATTGTTCAGTGCTGTATTGACTAGAACGTTGTGTCGCACAGTTGGCGAACTTCGAGAGGGTATAGTTAGAGGAGCAATGCGCCTGCAATAAATTTTGCGTGAAACTCAAGAAAACCGCCGCTCGGGGTAGCTGCGCAGTCTAGGGGCCTTGCCACGGTTCGTGTGGCTCCCCTCTGTCGGAGGTTAGAGTCCTCCCTCGGCGTGGGTGTGTGTAAGTGGTGCAAGCCTAGGGACTGATGACATCAGCAGTTGGTCCCATAGGAACATAAGAGCTAAACTCAAGAACACCTCTACAGAGACACCCCAAATGATGCAGGAAGCCTACGGTGATGAGTGCTTAAGCCGCACTCCGTGTTACGGATGGTTCACACGGTTTAAAAACGGCCGGACGGAAGCTAAAGACGACGCTCGTCCTCCGACTTCTGCCAGCAACGCTTGTGTCAGGAACGTCAACGATGCTGTGCGTGCTGAACGAAGACTGACTGTCCGAGAGATTGCAGAAGAATGTAACATTGCAGTTGGATCGTGAAATCCTAATACAGCATCTTGGAATGTATCGTGTTGCCGCCAAGTTCGTGCCACGGCTCACGAGTTAAGAGCAGAAAGACCTCCACCTCCCAATCTGAGAAGAGCCTTAGGATCACCCAAATGAGAACGAGATGTTCCTTAAGAAAATTATAACTGGTGATGAGACGTGGGTCTGCAGTTATGACGTTGACATGAAGGTTCAATCTTCACAATGTGTAGGGAAATGTTCTGAACGATCAACATATAAAATAGCTTGTCAGGTCAGCTTGGCCCTTGCAGACATTTATTTTCAAAGTTGAAAACCAAGTTGAGAGGACGAAGATTTGTAACGATAGACGCACGGTCCAGCGAAAGGTGAACCAAGTCTGCTCCCAGAAGTGGAAACGGTTTATCAGTCGTGGGGGTGATCATATACAAATATGTGAAGGTATGCGTAGAAAATTTTTGTGGACAAAGTTCCGGAATTTTTTAAACAGACCTCTTAGACGAAAGGTAATGAATACAGGCAAGTGGTCTGCAAATGTTCGTACGCTTGAGTTCGCTTCCATTCGCTGCTGTGGGAACTGGGCTTAATAATAATA
This sequence comes from Schistocerca gregaria, assembly GCF_023897955.1. Classification (NCBI taxonomy): domain Eukaryota; kingdom Metazoa; phylum Arthropoda; class Insecta; order Orthoptera; family Acrididae; genus Schistocerca; species Schistocerca gregaria. Next base: position 86,939 of record NW_026061967.1, on the reverse strand, counting down.
TTCCCTGTGTGAGATGTAATTGGCAAACTATGTAAACGCTGAGCTGTGCGCCGCTTACAGCCCACGCGAAATTATTCTCGGAGGGACACATCATTATCCCCTTCGTGCCTAAAGTTGCTTCGGCCAAACTCAAACTCAATTGCCAGGCCGATAGCTCGTTATCCTACTGCTCTGCAAGTAACACTTGGTCTGAAACCATCTGTACGGTTATGTAGGTTAAGACACTGCAGCCACTCAAAATGGTGGCTCCACGTTTGCGAGTAACTGACGAGAAAAGAAATTCTGAATTTTGTGTGACACTCCGTAGCATTAAGAAAGCTGAGTGACGTTAGTTGGTTGTTGGTTGTGAGGTGTAATGGAAAGGATAATAGCTTCACATGTTGTGTTCGGATACCAAGATTTAAAAGCCTGAAGTCTTATATTTCAGAAGCAAGGAGCGTAGCAATCAAGTGATTTATGAACAGTAAGTGCACACATTTTTGCTCGGTTGATTTTAATTGAGGTTGCAACGTGCAGATCAAGCAAGTACCGTACTGTAGAGTGGTTGAGCAAGAGAAGCGTTTGGAACAAGTGTTTATCCTTATTTTGGATAGTTAGCTTTCTTATCTGAGAAGTAATTGTGGCTAGCCCTTGAAATGCATCACGAATTCCTTCGTCATTCAGTCTAATATCACCTTCCCCCCTACACAATACCCTCCACCTCTCATGATTTTAAAAATGAAAGTGTTCCTAGAAAAGTTGATCACTGTACAGTTTATTTATGTGCCAAAGTTAGTGATAATGTGGGGGAGGGGGAGGGAAGGCCACAGACCTCAGGGACGGGGGGGGGGGGGGGGGGACAGGGGGTACTGGCAAATGTCTGATGGCACTCAGGAGCAACGGCCTAAGAAAGGCTGGGAACCACTGTTCAACTGCCTGTGAATGTATACTGAACATAAATGTGGAAAACTGACACAACTCCCTTTTTGAATTTTTTTTAATTCGAGTTAACTAGTTTTGGAACCGTTTGAGGGACATCTGAAAATGTGGCGCACAGAATTCGCGTCTTTATTTCTTTAGATTGAATCTGGGTACTGGCTCTTTGACAATAAGACAGAGCACTCTTTAATGTATCGCCACGAGCGGCAGTTAAACGGCGACATGTATCGCGAAACCAAAACACCTACTTACCGTGGCAGCGTGAGCACTATTGCAGTTAATATCCATCTAGCAACTTGCGTTTTAGTTGTCTGTTGGCCACTGGTCAATCTCTTTCCATTGTAAATATAAATACGAATTGTCACCATATATCACAAGCATAACGTTTACCACAGATGTACCTTACAAAGATCTTCACTTAAAAATACAGCATACTTTGCTCGGAAACAATTTTTTTGATTTTTGTGCTTATAACACGACGGCGTGCTGAGAAGATAATGACTCGGTCTGTTTTATTTGAAGTCAGTAACATTCTACATCTTTACTATGGATATCTGCAGCCCTCTGCTTCGTACCGCGTTAGATAGCGGTGTGTGACGTGACTACGTTGGGAGTGAGAAAGAGCTCACAACACTAAAAGCACGAATTCGAAGACTTCGTCCGCATGTGGAGCACTCTCTCCTTGAGCACGGCAGTGCCAAACTACACACGATCGCTGCGGCATCTGCAGCAAGCCGACGTCCTTGGTTCACTGCCGTCGATCATCCTACACACAGTCTCGATTTTCGTCTATGTGCAAAACTAAGAAAACCTTCGAGCACTTCAATTATTTCAAGCGGTGCAAGCAGAGGTAAGGTTGTGGCTCTGTTAACATAGTCAAACAATATACTGTGACGGTGTCAACAAAATAGTATCTAGTTGGGGAAATTGTGCTGGTTCCGAGGGTGAGTGTGTTGAAAACTAAATTTATTGACGTGAAGAATACCGATGCAGAATGTTCATGAAGTTTGTTTTATTTAAAAATCTTTGTGACTTTTCACTCAAAACATGTCAACATTACTTTTCTGTACGTCCTCGTACAATGGATGTCTCAAAAAATACGTACATGGATCAAAATAAGTGTTAACATGAATGCTTTTAACAGCACTAGGTTCAAAAAATTTTAACTGTATGCCAATTGCAGATTAATTTTAATGGCAGCTAGCGCGATTATATGAGTGGACTATTAGATTTAATGGTGAGCATTTATGTAATTTTTAAACATTCTCTGCCTTGTCATTCTTCCTCTCTAAAGTGCCTCGTCTTCCAGTAACACTGTCGATCGACAGCATGATCTGTTGTCCGTCCATGGTTTTTCAGACCATTGATTCAGTGCTGAACCCAAACTGCTGGTCTGAGTTATTTATCCTGGATAATCCTGTGCGTCGTGTGTCACGTATGCCATTAATCTTTCAAAGAAATGGGACTTAACATCTGAGGTCGTCAGTCCCTTAGAACTTAGGTTTAAGTAGTTCTAACTAACCTAAGGACATCACACACACACACACACACACACACACACACACACACACACACACACACACACACACACACACACACACACACGCCCGTAGCGGTCGCGCGGTTCGAGACTGAAGTGCCTAGAACAGCTCGTCCACAATGGCCGGCCATTAATGTTTCATTGAATTATTAATTTCAACAAGTTTTATTTATTGTTGCGGAATTGCGCTACCAAAACAATCGAGTTTTGCTATGTGGATGCTGTTGAGAATTTCTGAATTTTCGTACCGCCATATTTTTGACTATATCTTTCGATGGTGTTGTTGTTGTCTTCAGTCCTGAGACTGGTGTGATGCAGCTCTCCATGCTACTCTATCCTGTGAAAGCTGCTTCATCTCCCAGTACCTACTGCAACCTACATCCTTCTGAATCTGCTTAGTGTATTCATCTCTTGGTCTCCCTCTACGATTTTTACCCTGCACGCTGCCCTCCAATGCTAAATTTGTGATCCCTTGATGCCTCCAAACATGTCCTACCAACCGATCCCTTCTTCTAGTCAAGTTGTGTCACAAACTTCTCTTCTCTCCAATCCTATTCAATACCTCCTCATTAGTTACGTGATCTACCCATCTAATCTTCAGCATTCTTCTGTAGCATCACATTTCGAAAGCGTCTATTCTCTTCTTGTCCAAACTAGTTATCGTCCATGTTTCACTTTCATACATGGCTACACTCCAAACAAATACTCGGAGAAACGACTTCCTGATACATAAATCTATATTCGATATTAACAAATTTCTCTTCTTCAGAAACGCTTTCCTTGCCATTGTCAGTCTACATTTTATATCCTCTCTACTTCGACCATCATCAGTTATTTTACTTCCTAAATAGCAAAACTCCTTTACTACTTTAAGTGTCTCATTTCCTAATCTAATCCCCTCAGCATCACCCGATTTAATTTGACTACATTCCATTATCCTCGTTTTGCTTTATTTGATGTTCATCTTATATCCTCTTTTCAAGACACTGTCCATTCCGTTCAACTGCTCTTCCAAGTCCTTTGCCGTCTCTGACAGAATTACTATTTCATCGGCGAACCTCAAAGTTTTTACTTCTTCTCCATGAATTTTAATACCTACTCCAAATTTTTCTTTTGTTTCCTCCACTGTTTGCTCAATATACAGATTGAATAACATCGGGAGAGGTTACAACCCTGTCTCACTCCTTTTCCAACCACTGCTTCCCTTTCATGCCCCTCGACTCTAATAATTGCCATCTGGTTTCTGTACAAATTGTAAATATCCTTTCGCTCCCTGTATTTTACCCCTCTGTCGATGGTATCCTTAATATTTTTCGATACGATCGCATTTCAAATGCTTAATACAGTCCATGACTCAGCTCCATAGAGTAGGACACCGAACATGTAACATCGAAGTAGTCGAGTGCGAATCCTAATGACTGCTCTGAAGGTTCTCAGCAGTCGCCCCGGACTAAATGACTGCAGGGGACTCGATGCATTGGCCATAAGTTTTCTAGTAATTCTGGAGATTTTCCTTTGGACTAAGTATGAAGTCGTTCCTTGTTGCTTAGATCGTGCAGGTTTCAGACCGATTGTGTTAGTATTGCTACACTACTAAATGTGTATCCACCACCATATCAGGGTATATAATGAAACGGCGGCCCTCTTTCGTCATGCCTTACAAGGAGATATCTCCAGCGGTAGGATCGACTTTTTGAACCATCTATACGGTTATGTAGGTTAAGCACCCAAGTATCGCACACTGCAGCCATTCATCCTGGTGAGTCGACGTTAGCGAGGAAGTGACGAGAAAAGAAATTCGGAATTTTGTGTGAGACTCGATAGTATGAAGAAAGCCGAATGACATAAGTTGGTTATGAGGATAATTGAAAGGATACTAGCTTCACATGCATGAGGTTGTGGGTTCGAATCTCACCAGAGAAATAAATCTATTTTAGGTCTTTATCGAAGTGACATTGATAATCATATTCCTTCAACTGATGTGAATATATATATATATTTTTAGTTCCACTCCTGGGTCACGTGATTCAATAGTGATATGAACTTCTTCATTTGGTCTAGTTTTTCTTCTTATCATCCCTTCTCCACTGGAAATATTTGTTTGTGAACTTTTAATTATCTTCATGTATCAATTCCGATTTAATGTCTCCTGTTTTTATTACCCTGTATTTTCGTCTACGTTATTGTATACATTACATCGATTTCTCACTTTGCTTGAATTTTATTTTACTTTGAAAACATTCTCTCATTTATGTCCTCATCTACACTATAATTTCCATAGTGCACAAAGATTTTATGTTATGTTTTAAATATTTGTATGTCGATTACCATGCAAAAAAGGCACGTCTCCCAAAGAAAAACGTTTTTCACATTAATGCACAGTCAATATAAATAGATTATTTCGTCTTTTGTTTTTTAATTAATTTATCGGAGTTTTGAAGTAATTCAATAGTCAACAGATAGGTATAATAAATTACACATTCACAAAAATTCCGATTGGAAGAAGAATGACATAAAGAAAAATTAAACTAATGGAAAAGTTCATACGGTGACTAAAACGATGTGACAAAAGAATAGAACGAAAGAAATTACATTTAAACCAATAAATAGAGTACAAATAAACATCAAAGTCATTTCGATAAAGATTTTAAAAAAATTTACTGCACCTGACGAGGCATGGTTAAGCTTCTATCGTAACCATTATGACACGTAACCAGACTGTGGAATACGACTTCCTTCACGCTATGTAGCACCAGGCAAAATTTTGAAATCTTTTCCGTCAGTTACTTTCAATCCGAGGGCCACCTGGATGCAGGGATCTTAAGTTGCACTACGGCTTATTTGGATTCAAAAAGTCGATCCCACCGCTGGGGGCTCTCCTTGTTAGTTTTAAAAGTAACAAACGGCACATTTTGAAATAACAGTAATATCGCAGTCCAGTAGCGCCGGACCCTGCAAACTTGAAAGACAACTCCAGCAAAGGCAAAGAAAATTTTACTGTAGCAAGTAAATTACTGTAGGCAACTGAACAACAACGAAATAATAACAATAATAGGTTCGCAGGAGAGCTTCTGTAAAGTTTGGAAGGTAGGAGACGAGGCACTGGTAAAGCTGTGAGGACAGGGCGTGAGTCGTGCTGGAGTGGCTCAGTTGGTAGAGCACTTGCCCGCGAAAGGCAAGGGTCCCGAGTTCGAGTCTCGGTGCGGCACCCATTTTCAATCTGCCAGGAAGTTTCAATAATAATAATAATAGATCCAGTCATATTAATATGACCAACTCCTATTTTCGAGGTCAACGTGTAATAACCCATAGACTCCAGGAGATAGCATTAGTAGGTGATGAATGGGGGTGGGGGGAGGAGGCTGGAAACAGTGAAGTCGTTGTCATAATGCATAAAAGGGGCGATTTATGTGACGTCCAACAGGGCATAATCGTTGGCTTTCTTCCCAAGGGTGGAAGCATTTCCGAAACGGCAAAATCTGTAATCTTTTCACATGCCACTGTATGTAAAGTAAACCGTGAGTGGCAAAATCTCGGTATTCTAATCCGGCTCCAAGGCAAGTGTGTTGGACTACGGGCAGTAGGCGACACAGGTGAACGATAGCTGCAGATGTGTGTGCTGGCGAGAAGACGTGCAACTTTTGTGCAGCTGACAGCCCAGGCGAACCGAGGGCTGCCACCAATGTTTCCTCAACAACTTATGGGCTTCCGCAGTGGGCACCTGGTCCCTGCACCCACGCTGACTGATCTTCATTGGCGTTGAAAGCTTGCATTTGCACGCCGGTACCACAACTGAAAGTCCACTGAGTGCTACAGGTGGCCTCTCCATATTCATCACATTTTGTGCTCCATCGGACAGATTGAAAGCAAACGCCCTGCAACCCTGAGGGAGTGTTATGGTGTGGGCAATGTTTTAGTGGCACTCCCTGGGTGATCTCGTTGTTCTGAAAGGCACAATGGATCAACCCTAGTACGCACCTATCCTTGGGGACCATATCCACCCCTAGATGCACGTGTAACATAGCTCGCAGTGTATGTGCGTGGTTCTGAAAGCTCTAGGATGAATTTACCGTACTGCCCTCACCACCAAATTTTCCGCCTTTAAACCTAATCGAGAATCTGAAAGGTCACCTCGATCGAGTAGTTTGTGCCACGGATCCTCAATCGATAGAATTCTATCGCAGCATGACAAGTACTGGTGTCGGAATGGCTTCTTATGACTGTCGTTACATCATTGACTCTATTCCTGTGCGTCTCGTGCTGCAGAAGGTGTTTATTCGGTATTTTAACACGTGGTCAGATTACTGCGACTGGACAGTGTAATAATACTAATAAATTTCGCGTATTTCAGCGCCCTCGTTTAAGTCTTTCAATTGGACGGCACTTTGAAGACATGCTTATCATTAACGTACTCCAGTTGTCCAACCGGGGAAAGGGAATCGGCAGTTTAACGTGGAATCCGCACCACATGTTGTTTCTACCGACTCCTCATATCATTGAGAGGTGAAGGCTGTATTAAAAGCAGACAGAAAAATTTATTTGTTCATCTGGGATTCGATCCCGAGATTCTCGATTTGCAGGCACGCGCTGTGCCGGTAGACCACCAGGTCCAACAGTTACGAGATGGTAATCGAACTGTATTGGCAGAGTATTTCGTCGTATTTTGCGTCACGTAAATGTGCTGTGGTGTAAGCCAAAGTACATTCACGCTAAGGGCATCAGTTCCGATCCCAGAACAATGTGCAGCCAGAGCAGTATTGTAAGTAAAAATCAAACTCTTCCATTTTTCTTACCGAATTGCTATACATCTAGAAAACAAACCAAAATTGTGAAAACATTTCATACAAGATTACTGACAAATTTTTATGAGTAAAAATAAACGGGTATGGTAATATACATGGAGGTGAATGAAAAGTAGTGGCAGTTTGGCTATAATTCATGTCAGTCTTCTTTGACTAAAATACACTTGATCACATTTCCGTCTCGCGTCTCGATCACTTTCCACACCCACATGAAAGATGTCATACACTGTCAGTGCATCCATCTGTGATGATGTCTCGCTAGGACCGCCATATGGTGCCTTATCATTTGCTGTAAGACGTGCCACGAAATACTTCGTTCATTTGGGTGATCAGGCCATAATTGGGGGGACTCTACCGGATGAATACGGTGGATGTCCCAGTATGTCCCGCTGCCACGTATGCGGTGCTCCTGCACAGGGCTCGTCGTTTGGCGTCGTGTAAGTTGGTAGAATGCAGCGCTGGAAGGAAAGATTGTTGCGCGCTCCGACCACGTGCCCTTCCAGTCTGCACCCAAGCACCTTTTTCGTGTTTCCCAAACATACTATTTAGGCACTCGAGCTAGCCTCTCCAACTCAGAGAGAGTACACACTGCAACTGACTCAAACACGACTTGTGCTGATGACTTTACTACTTCAGCCCACCATCTGTCAGCAACAGAAAGTGTGCGTACCGAATGACTCACATCCGTCATGTTATGGCATTGTGCTACCACTTTTTATCCAACACATGCAAAGACGCATGTGTGACTACTTGTTGTCTCCCATCTTGGTAGTGGCCTAATTATTGTGAGGTTTTGAAGTGCATTATCTATACGTGGTGTATCAAAAACAATCATCCGACCTGGGCCGTCTATATTTCTGGAACTAAGAAACATATACAATGAATACAATGAATTTTGTCCTTTGATGTACGAAAACTAAAAAAGTTATTTTCATCCTTTTCATTGGTGTTCAATATGCATCGTTGAGATGCACGGAACATGTCAATGCGGTGTTCAAATTGTACCAACACTGCAGCAAGCATGTCTGGAGTTACAGTTTCCACAGGTGCTGTTATGCGATGTCTCAGTTCATTTATTGCTGTTGGTAATGTAGGTACATAAAGAGTCTCTTACAAAACCATACATATATAATCACATATAGTCGGGTGCGGTGACCTTGGAGTCTAGTAGTCTAGGGGTGAGTGATTTAGTCCAGTGTGAACGATCCATCGTTCAGCAATCGTTTGATTTAGAAATTCCCACACTTCCAGATGCCACTGTCGCGGTGCCCCATCGCATTGGAAAATGAAGTCGTTCATGTGGGAAGAGAAAGTTTTCAGGCATATCGAGATATATGCTTACTGTAACAGTGTTTCCGGCAAAGAAATATGAATCATACACATTTTCCCTCTAAACTGTACAAAATACATTAAATTTTGGTAGAGTCTATTTTATGTTGTACACCTCCATGTGGTTGTCCCTTACCTCATATTGTCACATTATGACAGTTCACTTCTCTGTGTAAATGGAGTGTTGCCTCGTCACTAAACACTGACTGTGGGAGAAAACGGCCATCCTCCACCTTGACAAGAGTGAAATTATGGAACTTCACACGATGTTATCGCCCTCACGAACAGCTCGCATTAGCTGAATTTAATATTGTTTGATGCATAAACGTCGACGCAGAGACGCCAGACGGACATCGGGGACGTGCTGAGCTCTCGAGCTGCACGGCGAACGGATTTCTGCGAACCCCTCGTGAAACTGTGGCGGATGCGTTTGACGTCTGTGTCAGGCATTCGGGGACGGCCCGGCGATTCGCCTTTCCGCAAACCTTCTCTTTCTCTTAATCGTTGATGCTATCATCTAATGCTCTGTGCTGTAGGAGGATCATCATCGTACCTTGTACGAAAGTCACGTCGAACACTTATTACTGCCCACACTGCGCAAAGTGCAGAACACAAAACGCTTCCTGTCGCCGCGACACCATTTTTACTAGGACTGAAATGGTCGGACAGTGCTGCTGCCAAGCGGTAACCATGTAAAGCCGTAGGGTTTGCTCTTTCCAGCAGTACGCTATTCACGTACATATGTCGAATAACATAATAGTTACTTTTTTTAAAAAAATCGGTTGATCCTTTTTGATACACCCTGCATATTTACACTCTAAACAGTACCACCAATAAATTATCCCAGAGTGAAGGAAATTGTTAGATGTGATGTACGTGTAAAGGCAAACAAATGATAACAATTGCTGTTAAATTGGGTGACTCATTCAGGAGAAAGTCATAACGCGTTGGTCCACCTCTGGCCCTTAAGGAAGCAGCTATTCGACTTGATTTTCATTGATGAAGTTGGTGGATGTCCTCCTGACGGATGTCGTACCATATTCAGTTCAATTGATTTGTTACATCGTCAAAATCTCGACCTGGTTGCAAGGAGAATCCCATATAGCTCCAAAATTGGGGAGAGAGGTGGAGATCTTGTTGGCCAGTGTACTGTCACGTACGTACACACAGATGAAACTCTCAACATGTGTGATGCATAAAATATCGTCTACACTGAAAGCGTTCCCAGCAGAGGTTAACCCCTCGTAATGGCAAAAGGTGGTCATACCGCATATTGAAGTCCACTACCAGATGTCTGGATACTTTTGATCGGATAGTGTATTTCAGAATGTTAGCAGTGGCCAGAATTTGGGACATTCGGCTTTGAGCTTAAAGCTGGTGCGAGGCTGTTCAAGATACCTCTAAAAATAGAGACATCTGGCAGCATTAGAGTGAAATGTCCATCAAAGAAGCTGTGTTGCGCTCTCTACCTACAGTTGTTCTCGTGGGCGTCAGAGCCCCCGTACGCAAGAGGCCCCCTGGGTTTTATACTGCGGACACGGTAGTCGCGCCTTGTGAGCTCTCAGAAATTATGAAATGTATTCGAAATTTCTATTATGGTGGAACAACAACTGTACAATATACCGGAAACATGCACGATGTTCCGAAATTTCCGTTACAAACTCCTAGTGTAGATGGGGAATGAGTACACAATACTCGTATTCTGAATTGGAACCCATCTCCTGTAACTCACCGTTTCCTCGCTACAGCCGTCGGAAAACATGTTAGTAACGCGACCACTTGTACAAGTAAGTCATTAGCTGTGACCCAGTACATCGATAGTTCCACAATTCCACTCACTGAAAGGAAACTTGATAAGTTTTCAGAAACACTCTTCTTTACAATACGGCCTTTTGAAACTTAGGTGCGCTGCGTCTCTTTGTAGCACTGCAGTCACCCCTGCTGACGGTGAACGCACCATTATCTCAAAGTCGTTGCGCAGTTGTGGCGAAAAGCGTATGCCGTGAAGTTGGACGCTGCTGAGAACGAGCTTGATAAAGGCGACGAACTTCGCCATACAGTAGGATCATATCGGTGTATTCGGCAAAAGTGCACTCCGCAATATTTCTCTAATACTGAGAGACACTTGAGTGACGCACGAACCTTGTCAGAGTGGCAGGGCTGACGGTGAATGACATCCGAAGTAAGCATCTTCCCCCACCCCTTCCGCCATCCCACGATGGCTACCCTGTTGCATACCCACCTAGCAAACATGTATTCAAACGGCTGTAGCACGGAAAGTATACGTTTCCGTACGGGGGTTCAAATTAAAAATGTGGTCGCTTAGTTCTCTCTAAAAGTGCTAGAATTTCGGAAAACTCTGTATCTGTCCAGTAAACCGTACAGCTGGTGTCGTACCACATTCGAAATATCCATTATATTTCAGGATTTGGGTGTTATGGCATTTTGCAGAAACATTACTGAATTTTGCTGTATATTGTTATCATTAAAGTGAACTACCGTTTCTGTCTCCATACCATAAATCATAAGTACCATTTATATCGTTTCAAGCACTATTCAGCTGCTAGGTTTTAGGAAAAAATAATTGTATCATTCTCAAAATATCGGACAGAAGCGATATAGTTCCTACAAAGAACGCTAGCGAAGATGAACAAGTGCTCATGGTTCCTGATGTATGCATTTAACAGCCTATGTGTACTGCACATTGTTTTCTTCTCTCGTTCCGTACCACCACACCTGAAAGTTTCCTGTCCTACATCTTAGCAACAACGATAACGGTACATACTGAGGTAACAGAAAGGTTCTCTGTTATAATTTTCCGGTACAAGGACATAATCTCAAATTTATGCATTTTTCCATCTGCATCATCTTAGAAAGGTTGTAACATCTTCGTGGGATCCCTCTATTTTTGTAGGCACCGGTATCTATAACTTTGACGCTCTGTAGCGTCGCTGGATGACGTTTTCAGAAGTAGATTCCTATGTAAAACTTCATCAGTTACGTCCCCTGAACAGCCCTGAGTAGTGTTAAGCATGATTTGTGAAACACCCTGTATAAAGAATGAATAACATCAGGGAATGGACTGGAATCCTGTCTCACTCACTTGTCACGTATTTCCTTTCTTTCATGTCCTTCAACTCGTACAGCTGCTGTCTCGTTTCTGGTGGAGTTCTAAGTAATGCTTCGCTCGCTATATTTTATTCCTGGTTCCATCTTAAATTCAAACTGTATATTCTGGTCAACATCGTCAAAAGTTTTTTCTGTATCGAAAGATGTTATAAATATAGGTGCTGTTCCCTCCAAATTGATTTTCCTCTAAATCAGCTTCTGTAAGGTGCTCCATTCCTCTGCAAATAGTTTGTATCAGTATTTTCAGCTAGGAGTTATCATAGTGGTGGTTTGAAAATATTCGCACTGACCACGAGTTGCCTTATTTGGTATTGGTGCTATTACGCTTCTCGTTTAGTGTGAGGATTTAGCGGGTATTTCAGCCGGCGTACTCGTTCAGGAATGAAGCAGCAAATCCCGGCAGAGTGAGTCGTCGCCAGGTCCGCTAGAGCCCACTGGTAGCCAAGCCCTGCGCTACAGACAACTGACTGTGTGAGGGACCAGTAGCGACACCTAGCAGCGATGTGGTGAAAAGGAAATAGTATTGCTAAAAGTTTTATCCACGCCTTTTAGCAGTTAGAATGGAGATATGGCACGGAATTTAATAGAAAAAGAAAACAGCTATAGTAGCAGTCTCTCTCTCGCAATGCAACAATAGTACAACAACAATAGACCAACTGAATCTGTAGAGGTAGTAATAAAATTTATTTTCTGACCTGCAAGATACTTTCATATAAAGCTGAGCCTGAGAGGATGTCAGCTAACTACCGTCAGAAATATAATATGAAACATGTAGACCTGTCAGAAAAATCGTCAAGAAATTCGTTTTTTAAATGTTAAATGTTATCTGTTTAATTTAACATTCAGCTCACATAAAACCAGGATAATTATCCTCTTTCATACAAAGAAAGAGAGTACCTCATTAGTGACCTGTGTCATATCATAATCTCATTTTGACTCTTGAATAATTAAAAAAAATTGATATAATATTTTGCATTTCTTTTGACATTGAAAGAATTTATCCTGTTCCTGCACTGAGAATGTACTAAGTAAATATCTAATATATGTATCAGTATTATAGCCAAATTTATTTTTCTAATTACTGATTATTAAATACCAAAACACCTTCCAATTTCTTGTAGTTATCTTAGCAGCATTTAGAACAAAAACGAAAATAAAACGTATTAGTTTTTTTTAGTAAGGATATTATTTCATTGTTGTAATCCTACAAATGTTCATGATACTATGCTGTTTCTTTTGACAGTGAGATATAATATGTAGAAAGTACCTGGAAAATATATGCAGATGCGGTCTGGTGAAGAAAGTGTGCGTATTAAAATTTAAAATAAGTGATTGCAGCAGCATAATGAGGTATATTTTATATTGTGGGAGTGATCTCCACGTGGGATCCGAAGCACGGACCCCACGGGGGTGCCCGGCATGCGCCACATGCCAGGGCAGAGGTGGAGGCTAGTGTTCGGAAGTCTGAAAATTCCAGCGCCGGCCGGGGATTGAACCCCGGCCCGGCTGGGGCGAATAGCCCCAGCCGAGGCGCTGGAACGTTCCAGACCCCCTTACCACTAGACCACCGGGGACCCCGGCCGTTTCCTGCTCCATAGTCCAGCTAGTGGTCTTAGAGCACTTCCTGTTGTCTGGTAGTCCTGTCACACTTCCTGTTGTCGGCTGTGTTTACATCGGACGCTGAGTGGCATAGTGTAGCCGGCAACATTAGAACGCTGTGAGGGGGAAGTGTTTACCTCCGACTAGTAGCTGTCCCCCCTACCCAGGTGAAGTAGCTTTACAGTTACCAAAGACATTTGAAATCAGCCTTTGCGACTGTATGCAGTCGACGGTTGTTAATCGTTTGTTTCAACCTGTTCCCAAATGCCTCGAGAAAACCGAAGCAACTTCTTCACTAATCGAGGCGACTGTCATATCAAAACGACCCGCAGACATTCTATAATTAAAAGTCAACGCCTAGCTTACACCAGATAATTCTGTCTGTTTCATCAGTTGTTTTAACAGTGCACGAAATACCACAGCATATTATTAATCCGTTGCAAATAAATTTCTGTGTGTGCAGTTCAGGTCTGCGCCGTAGATTTTTCGTGAAAACGTCGGGATAAAATCGTAACATGTGTTTCATATTAATATGAAATTAAGTTATCAATATCTTTATTACAGTGGTCACACTCACAATTTTGGACTTTTCAGTGGCTGGGGTACGATATAGCCTTTGAGTACGTTATCGCGTTGCGCAATTTCTTCCTTTTTTTCCGACTCTGAGGGAGCTGTCGCCTTCTCTCAGCGCTGCCCTTTTTAGGCTTTTCTCGCGTTTTCTGTAATTTAGAGCATATTTACAAGTCCTGAGACGAACTCTCCCTTTGTGTCGTAGGTTTAAACTCAATATAGATTTTCGTTTATATTCCGGCGAATATTTTTATTTTCTGTTACTCCTAGCGGCGCTCCCTAAGCTGTTCATCGCAATGACTCACGAATGAGAATCCTAGCTTACAGCTACACCAGTTTACAACTTTACACAAAGATGATTCCTAACAATGACCCGCATATGCCAACACAGGCAATAAGCGACAACCACGTGGACTTAACCTTTGTTTGCGCACTGTCGGTCTCGTAATTAATAGTGATTCAAATCTGACGCCATTTTGTCATATAAGAAACTCCGACCAAGGAGAAACTAGACGTTTTCACGTCAGAATCACTTCCAGGAAGTTTTCGACTTTCGTAAAGCAGAAACGAGTTTCGACGCTGTGGAATGCTTCGAGAAGTAGTAGGTGACGAATTGTTTCGGGATTCCACTATCCATGCTGCAAACGATCATCGAGCAGAAAGATAATGTTGCTGATAATTGTTAAAAGGCGGGAGCAAGCAGACCGGCGTGGCGAGTTCCCGCCTCTTGCTGAAAGCTTATGGAATTGGCTTACTCAGTGCAGGGTAGCAAGGGTATTTGTCGGAGGTTATAGCTTAACGGAACGCTAAATCATTAACGGTTAGTCTGGGAACCGAAGTCACAGATACAAATAAGAAGTGACACGCTAAATCCAAAGACATAAGGTGGTTTATAAGAAATTTAGTTCACAAAATGCATCCATTCGTAACAGTTTGTTCAGTATTGAAAAAATGAATGAAGCTGAATTTATGTATTTTTGAAGATTTGTGCGTGCCTTCCGTTTCAAATACAAAAGGACATAACATGTAAGAAAACTGGGAATACAATAGAAAAAAAGTCGAAATTTTATTTAGATTTTTCCTGATTCCATCTGGAATAAAGGAGAGTTAAATAGAATTAATTGTTCTAACTTTTTCTTACATCCTTCGAATTGTGCAGACTCGATTGTAACTGGCCCTTGGGCTTCGAATTTTCTAGAGTCTGCATTAATGTCTGGAAAGTAAAAATAAATCTCCTCGTGCTACTATCCACTTTTCAGCGGATGCTGATTTGGTTGTCCTTCTTAGTATATCAATATGATTCTAGAGTCGTAATCCACGTACGCAACGCTGTTACGGTATAAACGTACGTTTATTTTTACCAAAGTTGCGTAAGAATGCGCTTTTGCTATGCATCCCCACTCCTTAAATCCGCCATCAGGAAAAAGAAAGTGAATACCCTTTCCTTTGTTTTTCACCCTTCATCGATGACAAGTGATAATGACTTGGCAGCAGAGACCTGTTTAGCTTGAGTGAGTGCTTAAACGAAAGGCATGGATGAATAAAAATACAAAAGAGATATATACGTAACGTCACGTAACCATGAAGAAAAGCAGACTTGGTTTATTTTACCATATCAGTTAATTCTTTTAAAACATCGTAAGTAGAATTACCAATTTCGGTCGCTTTCTACATCTAGGAACGTTCTTTATAATAGATAAGTCTCTGATATTCACTTACAGCATTGTTGTGTCTTTTCCCCTTGCATTTGTGAATTGTCTTCTCAGACTGCAGATTTCTGAGCAGCACTGGTGCCATTAGCCTAAATTTATGTTGGTCTACAGCGCTGAGGTTGATCCCTCACCTGTGGTCGACTGAGAGATCATTCCAAAGCCTGACAGGCAGCGAACGACTTTGCGAGGGGCCGATCGTAGGGCCTCCAGAGGAAGCTTCTTGGAACGCAAATTCTGGGCGTTCACAGAAGGTGAGTTTGCTGGTAGTTCGGAACTCCAATAATAGGCGAGTAATTGGGCCCCCTTAATAACATGGCTGCCAAGGAGGGGAAGGACGGCAGTGTGCACAAGGTGGGGGAGTCATTCCTGATTTGTAAAGAGTGTTCCGGATGCCATGAAGAGTACAGGGCGCAGCCAACAGCATGTGGTGGCCCCAGTCGGTGCCAATGGCGTGTGTCGCTTTGGATTGGTTTTGTTTAGCGGATATGGTTAAGCGAGTTTAAGGCGGAGCTCACAATCTGCACCATCATCGACAGAACTGACTGTGGTCCTTCGGTGCAGAGCCAAATGAAAGGTATGAACCATAGGCTCGGGTGGTTATCTTACTGTGTAGGCCTCAGAGTCCTTGACTTGTGCCATAGGGTAGTGGGTTTCTGGATTCCGCTTAATAGGTCAGAAGTCCACTACACGGGTAGTGGGGGCGGCTGGGGTGCATTTTTAGGTTAGAGGGTCTCAGGAAAACATAGAAATGGCGTCTGTCTAAAAGGGGGCAGGTAACACACAGTAAGGTGGTTGTAGAAACGATTGGTGTTGTAAATTATCGTAGCTGTGTTGGGAAAGAACCTGAGCTCCAGGCCCTAATAGAAAGCACTAAAGCTCAAACAGTTATAGGTACGGAAACCTGGCTAAAGCCGGAAATATGTTAAGCCGAAATTTTTTCAAACGACCTAACAACGTTCAGAAGGGATAGATTAAACATAGTTGGTGCTGGAGTATTTATTGCTGTCAGAAGTAGTTTACCTTGTAGTGAAACTGAAGTACATAGTTCCTGCGAAATAGTTGGGTAGAGGCTGTACTTGTCAATCGGACTAAATTGGATCGTTTTACCGACCCCCGAGTGAGAGGATATAGTTGCTGAACAGTTCAAAGAAAACGTGAGTCTCATTTCAAATGGTACCCCACTCACACAATTATAGTCGGTGGTGATTTCAATGTATCCTCGATATGCTGGAAAATTTACACGTTTAAAGCCGGCGGCAGGCTTAAAACGTCACCTGAAATAGTACTGAATGCTTTCTAAAAAAAGTATTTTGAACTATTAGTTCGTGAGCCCACTCGAAGCATAAATGGTTACGAAAGCGTACTTGACCTCATAGCAGCAAATATTCCTGGATGAATAGGTAGTATCATGACGAATACAGGGATTAGCGACCACAAGTCAGTTGCCTGTACACTGAATACTGTAACACCTACAACCATCAAAAAGAAACTTAAAGTACATCTGTTTAAAAAAAGCTGACAATGCTCTTAACGATTTTTAAGGAAACAGCCTCCACTCCTTCCGATCTGATCATGTAAGCGTAGAAAAGATGTGGAATGATTTCAGAGAAATAGTATCGATTGCAATTGAGAGATATATATACCACATCAATTAATAAGTGATGGTACTGATCCCCCATGGACAAAACGGGTGAAATCGCTGTTGCAGAAGTAACGAAAAAGCATGCCAAATCTAAAAGAATCCAAAATCCGCAAGACTGGCAATGTTTTGCAGAAGTTCTAAATATAGCGGTTACTACAGTGCGAGATGCTCTTGATAATTTCCGCAACAAAACTCTGTTTCGAAATCTGGCGAAAAACCCAGAGATTCTGTTCATGCAGAGAGTACACCAGTGTCAAGACGCAATCAGTACCTTCACTGCGCGAAAGTAACGGTGGAGTCACTGATGACAGTGTCACTAAAGTAGAGTTAAGAAACGTGGTTTTCCGAAACTCCTTCAGCAAAGAATACGAAGTAAGCATTCCCGAAGCCCAGTCAACAGAAAGTGCCAAAATGAGAAGCATATATCCTCGGTGTAGCAAAGCACCTTAAATCACTTATTAAAGGCAAGGTTTCCGTTCCAGATTGTATACCAGTCAAGTTCCTCTGAGTGTGCTGATACAATAGCTCCATGTTTAGTAATTATATACAACCGCTCACAGAAAGATCCGTACCTAAAGACTGGAAAATTGCTCAGGTCACACCAATTTCTTACAGTACTGCCTTTTGTGATGTTTAACAAAACTGTTGGCAAGCGTACTTGTTATACAAATGGGCACGGCAAAGGCTTACGGTCGTAAAAAAAATTTCAGCGTTAAACTGGAAATAGTTGTAGGAGAGTATCAGAAGTAATAACCTAATGACATCTTTAATTTCTTGTACATTAGGTTTTTGTGTTGGAGAAGATTCTCATCAGTAATTTTAATAGTCTCATAAATGTGAATGTTAGCAAGTAAATTAATTACGTTAAAGGATACGGAATTACCATCATCAGAAATGGAAAAGTTTTTAATTTTAGCTGTTAGTTAAAGGGAATTTTTGACAGTGTAGTTTTCTTCAAAAACATAATATTCTTTAAATGGTGTATCTAATTTTTTGCCGATTTCGTAGAAGCGCCGTCTGTATAGTTAACACTGTGGACAGGAAGCGAAGGCGGCGTGCAGTCGGAGGCGATGCTGGGCACCAATTGTCGGCTACGACAGGACTGCCCAGGAGGCACACTTACACTCCAGTGGCCGCACGAGTCACAGTGGATGCAGCGAAAGGTCCGCAGCAGCACTGATACTGTCGCGGTTGTGTGCACCACCTGTTCTAGTGTCTCGTATGCACGAAGGACCTCTGCAGACCGAGTTGCAACTTTCTTAGCTCGCTGGACTGTGCATTTGCTGATTTACAGGGGCTGTGCTCGATGCAGCCCGCCTGGCAGTGGTGTGTTGCAGCGTGGCGTCAGCGCCTGACAGCTTCCGCAACTGGACAAATGAACTGGCGGTAAAAAAAAGTCACAACAACTTTCATTTTCTGACAAAGGCTGCAGCCAGAAATTTAGTTATAGAGTTTGATGGTCTTTTCTATGTGCCTGAGCGATCATCCTTACGGTGAGTTGCTGACTACGCTCAGAGTATTTGCTCGAGTTACCCGTTGCGTGTGTTATCGCCGCGGTATCATTTCATCGACGTGGTGACTGTGACATGTGAATGGCTGGTCACATGAATGGACTTTCGTGGCGGGCAAAAATTGCAGGCCATTTCTGTGGGTCTCTCTAACGGATCGGGCCTGCCGATCCAAAGCCCATAGTTTGCCACTAATGTGCGGGTACTACCATGGACCTAGGACTGTGGTGCCCCTCCTCGGCCCCAGGCGATGTATTTCGGGAATCGTGACTGTCTCACAGCAAGTATATTGTACAGTGCGGCGTTTGATACAAAATTTATTTATTATAGTATATTTTGGCACTTCGAAAGTAGTTTATATATTTGAAAGAATGGACGATAAGAAAAAAAAATTGTGGCAATCGCAGGCAGTTTGTACACTATGAAGTCATGTATTTATTGAAAGAAAAAAAAATCACACAATACCTGTAGATAATAGACATAACTCAGTGAGTAATAACCGACAATTACGAACATAGAAGCATAATTTTATTAGCAGTCACCTACAGAGTTGGTTGACACACCTCTTGCCCACCTTGTACATTTATTTCGAGAGGCCTACTTTTTTCTGAGATTATTTTAAATACCATCACTGCTTTCAGGAATGTGTCTCGCAACTCCAAGAAAATGCATATTTCCGTCACCAAATGGGTTTCGCTTTATGAAAATAAAATCAGTGATCTTAATTAAACATATCTACCATTGGGCTTCCTTTCTCCATCTACAAGCAGTTCATTACACAACATTTTGATGTTAGTACTTAAGATTTTTGTTCACACGTTCAGAAACACAGAGGTCATTACATTTTTTTTTTTTTTTCAATTTAGGTCTTTCACTTGGGGGAAAGTTGTGGCAACCCTGTAATAGGTTTCAATTTTCAGTCTCATTGCAGCATTGTTATTTAAGACAAGGCATAAGAATGTAATGGGTTTGAATCATTGCATGTCAGTCATCCATGAACTGCAAAATCTTACACGTCATTAAGACACACTTTCAAAAGAGAAAAAAGGTACATTGCATAATATACAAAAAATGGACTCGCTCGCTGAGGATGTTATACAAACTTAATTATGTACGTAGACAGTTCATACGTTCCGGGATTAGAGAATCTCGACTATTTTCACCCGTTATCGACATTGATCCTGGCAAGATACCGATCCCACGGATTAAAAGATTTTCGAGAATGTTTTCATTTTAATAGTATAAATGTGACAAAGTCATGCAGGAAGCAGGCGACCAGTATTATTATTTTAATAATGAACAGCCTCTGTTGCATCGCTTACCTAGAATTTACCCAGGTTTCAGTAGGGATAACTCAACCTTCTTCAGAATAACAATGTTTACTGTGTGTTCATAGTGGAGATCCAGTACAGCACTCGTGGCTGCCGTATCGCGGTCGCGAAGTGGGGCCGATGCAGTGCCAGATAAGTTTTACAGTCTGGCGATAGTTTATGAATTAGTAGTATTAACTTGGCGATGTCCACTATGGACAGACATTAGATACTGTTATTGTGAAGAAGGTTGGGTTATCCCGACTGAAACACAGGTAAATTCTAGATAAACGGTGCAACTGAGACTGTTCATTATTAAAATTAATGTTTATACAGTTGGTGACAGGACCGCGAAATGTTGCAGATACTTAAGTATTACTGTTATTAGAGTAATTAGAAGTTCTGCATTGAGGCTAACTGTGTCTGTTCTGCTTCACATGCAACTTTGAACGACATATGCAGATGCAGTAATCGCATATGGATATCTGATGACGGCTACATTCCGAAACACAATACTGCCATTCCTTGCGCGATATTTGACGTTTAGTATTGGGAACCAGTCAACATGAACGCAGAACTACTGATGTTGTAATTTGAAGTTCGATGTTGGATAACAATTTCCGTGTGATATAATAACAAATTCCCAGTTTTCGGATTTTTCCTTTACGTGTACTGTAAAACCTTGCTCCTTGCTAATTTTCATTAGTGTAGGTCAACAGAAAGTGCCCTCTAGGTCTGTATATTTTACACCGTGAAGGGAACACGACCTCAGTATGTGAAAAAAATTTCAACTTGATACATCTCCCCGTTCCTGAAGCAAAGGATCTGCAACAGACAGACGAAAACAAGGGTAAAAGATTAAGTGGTATATTTAGCCAAAAACATGGCACACTGCACTTAAAAATACAAAAAAAGAAAGGCACCGAGATTCGAACTCACGACTTCTACTGTTCCTGCACGCTCATTATCGCTAGACTACCAAGCCCGACATTTGCCTTTTTATACTTATGTGGGGGGGGGGGATTTATTTTAATTGGTTGTGATGCCCAGATAACATACACGTAAACGCGATCCTGTTGCCAGTTACAGAGCAGTAAAACGCCCAACTCACATCAGTATATTGCTTTATTTGTATCACATATTCGAGCACAATTTCCATCTGTACTTGTGTAAACTTTTAAGAAGCTAATCGCCATAACTACGCTTACGTCTTTGGTCACGAGATATTTTTTGTACTCCTACTGTCAAACTCTGTGTTACCTTTTGCGTCGGTAATCACGTGCTGATTATCCAAGTAGCAGCCGACTGTTAATAAATGTTTTACTTTTTATCAGCGCACCTTGTATTCACGCATACGACTGTGTACAGTTCTCAGAGATTATCAGCATTAACTTCCAAGCCATCCACAAGGAATCAAGAGTGGCATTAGAGCCACCCTGAAGTCTAGGCTGGTCTTCACGGTGGCACGAAATCTTGGTCAAGCAGAAAATTTATAATTCTGAACTCAGGCGTAACGAGTTACCTCAGACTGAATGAGCTCCCCCCTGCTAAGCAGCATGGATTCCGAAAACATCGACTACGTGCAACCCGACTCGAACGACAGTCTGAATACCAGAGATCAAGGCAGACAGGGGAAAACGGTGTTTACTGATTTCCGAAACGCATTTCACTCACCAGGACAACTGTGCTTTTTAAGTGAATTGGGTTTCGCATGATCTATATTCTCAAAATTCATGCTGGCTCGCGTTGAGGTCGTTCTGTTTGACCTCAGAATATGTTCTAAGGTACTACAGCAAATCGATAGCGAAAAATAAAACTGTGCAGTTAAACAGGCGAAAAAATACCGTACCCTATTACCGTGATGCCAAAGAGTCGCAGTTGTAACAGCTGAAATCATACAAATACATTGTTGCAACACTTAATAGGTATAAGAAATGTCACGACCACAATAGTCTGAGTTGTAGGTAAAGCAGCAAAACAGTGCAGCTGACTATCCCCGCGAATTTCCGCTAGCCCCTTGTAACTCAAGGGCAGGCTGCCGCTTCTTGTGGTCGAACAGCCAACCCCTTACTGCATTCCACGGTTACGCCGATGGCGATGGCTGTGGTACTGAGATGAGAAGAATTTAGTGCACGAAGGCTGAGGGCTTACACATCCACACTATGTTCGTTTAGGACTTAAGCTCACGTTCTCTAAACACTTCCATAGTGGAAAATGATGAAAGGTTTCTGTTCCAGTAGTGTGCTGCAGCGTTGGCTCTTGCTATACCGTGCCCAGTTGGCTGTGTTTTGCCTTGCAATGCATAACACACTCATCCACTCGCAACTTTTATTTATCATCATCCCATTGAACCATGAACCATGGACCTTGCCGTTAGTGGGGAGGCTTGCTTGCCTCAGTGATACAGATAGACGTACCATAGGGCAACCAAAACGGAGGAGTATCTGTTGAGAGGCCAGACAAACGTGTGGTTCCTAAAGAGGGGCAGCATCCTTTTTAGTAGTTGCAGGGCAACATTATGGATGATTGACTGATCTGGCCTTGTAACACGAACCGAAACGGCCCTGCTGTGCTGGTACTGCGAATGGCTGAAAGCGAGGGGAAACTATGGTAGAAATTTTTCCCGAGGGCATGCACATTTACTGTATGGTTAAATGAGATGGCGTCCACTTCGGTAAAACATTTCGGGGGTAAAATAATCCCCCATTCGGATCTCTGGGCGAGCTCTACTCAGTAGGATGTCGTTATCAGGAGAAAGAAAACTGACGTTCTACGGAACGGAGCGTGGAATTTCATATCCCTTAATCGGGCAGGTAGGTTAGAAAATTTAAAAAGGGAAATGGATAAGTTAAAGTAAGATATAGTGGGAATTGGTGAAGTTCGGTGGCAGGAGGAACAAGACTTTTGGTCAGGTGACTACAGGGTTATAAACACAAAATCAATTAGGGGTAACCAGGAGTAGGTTAAATAATGAATAAAAAAATAGGAGTGTGGGTAAGCTACTACAAACAGCATAGTAAACGCATTATTGTGGCCAAGATAGACACGAAGCCCACGCCTACCACAGTAGTAGAACTTTATATGCCAACTAGCTCTGCAGATGACGAAGAAATGTTTGATGAAGTAAAAGAAATTATTGAGATAGTGAAAGGAGACGAAAATTTAATAGTCATTGGTGACTGCAATTCGGTAGTAGGAAAATGGAAATAAGGAAACGTGGTAGGTGAATATGGATTGGGGGGAAGAAATGAAAGAGGAAGCCATCTGGTACAATTTTGCACAGATCATAACTTAGCTATGATTAACACTGGGTTCAAGAATCATGAAAGAAGGTTGAGCCGCTCAGCTTCACCAATCATTTGCCCATGCTGTGAGATTAAAACGTCAGGTTTTGTTGAATTGTGTGTTAGAAACTGTAAAAACTGAATCTTACTGTGATTTAACGTTAGTTTATTTTCTACAAGCCATTGACTGAGGTCATGTACTGCACTACTTGAAACGGAGTCAATGTTGCACACAACATCCTTTACTACCAAGCTAGTGTCATCAGCAATCAGAAATATTTTAGAGTTACCCATAATACTTGAGGGCATATCATTTATATAAATAAGGAACTAGAGCGGCCACAACACTGATCCCTGAGGAACCCCCTCCCCCTTGACAGTATACCACTCAGATCCCCCATCACACTGTATTACTTTGCCCCATTCCTGTAGATCGTTCCCTAATGCACTTCCTGAAACACTCTACAACTTCTGATTCTGTCAGTTCTTTCAGGTCCCATATCCTTAAATTCCCACGTTTTTCCAGTTTCTTCAGTTTTTATCTACAGTTCATAATCAATATATTGTTATCAGAGACCACATTTGCCCCTGGAAATGTCATACAATTTAAAATCTGGTTCCTAAATCTCTGTCTTACCATTATATAATCTATATGAAATATTGCAGTATCTCCAGGTCTCTTCCACGTATACAACCTTCTTTCATGATTTTTGAACCAAGTGTTAGCTATGATTAAATTATGCTCTGGGCAAAAACCTACCAGGCGGCTTCCTCTTTCATTTTTTACCCACATTCCATATTCACCTACTGCGTTTCCTTTTATTCCATTTCCTACCGTCGAATTCCAGTCACCCACTAATATTAAATTTTCATCTCCCATCACTATCTGAATGATTTCTTTTATCTCATCACACATTCCATCAATTTCTTCATCATCTGCGGACTACTTTTACGACTGTGGTAGGCGTGGGATTCGTGGCTATATTGGCCACAACAATGCTTTCACTATGCTGTTTGTAGTGGCTTACCCGCATTCCTATTTTTATTAATTATTAGACCTACTCATGCATTAGCTTCATATTAGCCTTCCTAATACTTAAATCTATATTCGATGTTAACAATGACGCCGGTGGATGGACTATCACGAAATTACTGACCGTCGAGAAAGTCACAAATATAACCGACAAGCTAATGGGCCCTTCACAGGAAAAGGTTTTTCGCCGGAAAACGGGGAAAACTGAAACCCAGCAAATGAGTAAAAAAATGTATATTCACTGACAAAAAAAAGTGTACGCACACAACTTACACAACAATAGTCTGGGATTACTCTATTACGTAACAGTTTTTGTGATTGTATCTTGCAGCTTTAGTTATATTTAATTAAAAGAGGCTTTAAAAGGACAGAAAGAACGTGTTGGACTACGCTACAGATCGTTCTGTTAGCAAAGTCCTCACTTTGTAATCACTTTCGTTGACTTCGGCAACTCTCAACAGAAATCTCCAACCTAACCGAGACAATGTGCTACGATACAGCCGAGATCATGACAAGAGAATGGGCTACATCACACTCGAAGTAAATTTATATAGGTAAGGATCCCCATGACCTGTGTACGTCTATTATAAAAAATCTCCAAGCCACTCTCCTCAAATAGATCGCCATCTTCTCTTGACCTTCAACTGTTACTATTTCAGAATTAGAAACCAGATTCAAAGAAAATTTGGCTACCAGCCAAAAACTAGAAAAATAAAAATAATAAAAGTGAGAACGTGAAACATGTTAGAATTAACCATAAACAGGAGATTTTACAGAAAATAAAATTGAGAAAGGAAATCATTAATATTATCGACCATTTAGGAACTCTAGGCTACGAAAGGGATGAAACAACATATCGAATAACTGGTGGAAGAGTTAGTGTGTTTTAAGATTATATCCAAACAAGAATTAGAGAAAAACATATCGAAGCAAGGCCTCTATTACGAAAAATAGCTAAATCTCGAGACAAATTTTGTCCTTTTGTATTAGATTAAATGTTTTGGCCCCTAGTACGGATGAAACAGTATCTGCAGTATCAACAGGAACTTCGGACATGTGTTTCATATTTCATCCAAGCCTGCAGTCTATAAATATTTAAACAAAATACTGAAACAAAATACCACTACCGGGGAATTACTTACGAAGCAGTTCTTGGTAAAGAAACACAGGACACAATTACGTATGTAGGCTTAATACGAACTACAACTGTGTTCATAAATCGCTATAGTTGCCTTGGACTAACGACGAGCGAATATCAATATAACCTGTACGCTTTTCAAAGCTGTTATCCATGAAAAAGCTAAACGACGTATCGTGAACAAAATACAATTTAACACCGAAACAATGACATTAGTTGACAATGGGCACAGACTTTAGTCAATGGGCACTGTTGAAAATTTGTGCCAGACCAGGATTAGCACCCGAGTCCCCTGGTTACTAGGGAGAGGCAATGATCACTGTGTCCGAATTACACAGTGGTCAACAGAATAGCACGAACTGCCCGAGCATGCCGTTCGTTAGATCGAAATTCTCAATTTCTCCATAGACTGCTAATACACTGCTCCTTGAACATAATCCTCCTCCCCTTAATTATACAGTACATGGCCAAAAAAACAGACACCGAATATATGCAAACTTGGCCTTACGAACATTGCAGACGTCGTCTATGTAACACACGTCAAACTTCAAAGAATTTACCAATTCGTTGCATTGTTTACTATAGACCACAAATCAAGTAACGTAAAAAAAGCACTGCGTCTATTGAGATCATGATTCATAGTTTAAAGAAAACTAATAAGTCGCCTACATATTACAGTTGCTGCCGAAAGAGGAGAACCATTATTTTCCCACAAAAGGAAATATAGTTAAAATTACGCTTCTATTTCGGTTAGTTTCGGCGGTTACTAAAATTTGCAGTGAAAGTTACATAGTGGACTCTACCCTCCCCCCACCAGAAACGTAGTTATCGTGGCTGTTGTGAGACTTTTGTACACAGTTAGAGAAAGTGTGTTAAATGTGGCGCGGACGGAAACACTAGGCTACGCTACAGGGCAATCTGCTCGCACAACGTTTAGTCGGCATTCATAATCGTTGGCGTAAACAACTCTCAATCAAATTACCACCTTCCAACCTAACTTAGACTCGGGCTACACTACCAATCGGCCTGTCATCACAACCAAAAATTCATTGAGGGGGGTGGGGGGATTTCCTGTATCTCTCTCTAATGTATCTCTAGGCCCAACTGCCAGTTTTGTCAGACTCAACAGCAAGATTTACCAATGGTAAACACTTTTGAGACGGCTAGTAATTTTAGAATAGTCCTCTTCGTCTTACTTGGCATAAATTGTTCGCTGGCGTCCCAGCAGCTAGCTCCCTCAGTGTCTGCTTCTGCCATCGCACCACGCCAGTCTGCTGTTGTCCTAGCATACCGAACGCACCGCACATCCGACACCTTCGGAACCACTCACTGGCCAGTTAGCAATTGAGCGGAACACTGTTTACATCGTGAAAGGAAAACTATGCAAAGATGTACACTTAAATGGCACGACTGAGTAGCACACACACAGTAATATCTGAGGAATGTCCTTCGACACGCGCAGAACGAAAGTCTTCTCGCGATCGTACAGCGTCTCTGAAAAAAAAAATCTCGTGACTATATTCCGGCGTTACGGCCAGGTTCTCATACAAATGAGCAACAAAGGGTACATTTGAAATTTTTTTTTTTTGAGACAATGACAATACATTCGAAGGATGTGTTTGGGAATTACGAGTGATAATACTATGAGCTTAATTTTAGATTTTCAATAAAAAATGGCGCCCGTAATTATGATTTGATCAAGGGCCTGCGAGACTGGAGTACGCAGAGTGCGTGCAGTGTGGCACCACAGATGTTACCTGAATTCAAAAATGGGTAACATCAGTTGATACTACATTATTCCTCTGAAATTGAAAATGGATAACATCAGTCGATAAAACATAAAATTTATGCGAGCGCATACCTAACCGCAATGAAACAACCTTAAATTTAACGATACAGTGCTAATTCGAACTTTGAGTTCGATTTTTGGGGGTTTGTTTCACTCCTTATGCCTACACAAAAATTAGTTAATATTAACAAATGTCATATTATAGCTATAAGTTCCTAAGAAAAGTGTTTACTTTTAGGGGTCAGAGGTAGAAGTTAAGAGATCGAACCACTTTCAATTTATGCTGCATGCCGTTCTGAGAAAATAGTTACCCGAAAAAAATGTGTTCAATGTTTAGGGAAAACATTTAGTTATATTATTACTTCGATTTGCATGAACTGAGTGTTACATATATATTTTTAATGTCGCTGAAAACGAATCTGAAGTCAGATTTTCAATATTCAAAACAGCTAATCCAATACGGAGGGCAAACGATTATGTTTTGACCAATTTTTACCAAAATTGTATTTTCGTTATTTACGTTTAGTCTGCAATTCAAGGAGTATTTATCAACCCTTCCTCTACCTCTGATTGTTCCTAGACAGCAACTTCCTGTTCTTCTTGGCAGGAAAAGCCGATCTGTCTAAGCTGGATTTGCAGCACTCGGCAGCCTGCACTTGATAATCGTCCTTATTTTCGGTGAGTATGTTTGCATGCATTGTGCAGTATAAATCATTTTGAGCACGTGCGACACGGGACGAGTTATCATCTACATCTATATGGATACCCTGCAAAACACATTTAAGTGCCTGGCAAATGGTTCATCGAATCACCTTCACAACTGATAATTAATTGAAACCCTCAGCTGCCGACAGGTGTTGTTGATATACTTCGATGGGGACAGCTGAAAAGTGTGCCCCTACTGGGACTCGAACCCACGATCTCCTGCTTACATGGCAGACGCTCAATCCATCTGAGCCATCGAGGGCACAAATGAACAGCACGACTGCAGGAATTTATCCCTTGCACGCTTCCCGTGAGACACATCCCCAACCGTCCACAATCCGCATACGTAATGTACGTAATAGGTATTTGCCTATCCACTCATTACTGGCCCACACTAATGTGACGATTCCCGTAAGAGTTCGGGCAACCTGTGCGCATTCGCACAGACGAAGGTCAATGGCTGGGTAACGTTTAACCATAGATATGAAGTAACTGTTCTCGAAAGAACAGGCGCCACTGACGACCGTGCAGCACTTCTAGAATACATGATAGACCGGCCGATGTGGCCGAGCGGTTCTAGGCACTTCAGTCGGGAGCCACGCGACCGCTACGGTCGCAGGTTCAAATCCTGCCTCGAGCATGGATGTGTGTGATGTCCTTAGGTTAGTTAGGTTTAAGTCGTTCTAAGTTCTAGGAAACTGATGACCTCAGATCTTAAGTCCCAAAGTGCTCATAGCCATTTGAACCATCAGTCCGTATGTTTGCACACTACTTACAGTAACTTATGCTAAGGACAACACACACACAACCATGCCCGAAGGAGGACTCGAACCTCCAACGGGGGGAGCCGCGCAAACCCTGACAAGGCGTTGGAGACATGGCGGGTACCCCGCGCGGCTCATGGCAGCCGTGACACTGCTTCAAACACTGGGCTGTAGAAACTTTTGTAAAGCACGGATTAAAAAAAAAAAACCTTTCCGTTCCAGGAGTCTAGACAAGTACACCTTTAAAAAATGCAACTACAAAGAAATTAAATTTTTCGAACGGGGCAGGGCTTAAAACTTTGAAGAGTTAAATTTTAATGGCCGTTCTCTTGTATGCAAATAGTTTCACAGTAGAAATTTCTCTAGTTTTATTTATTTATTTATTTTTTGCTGTAGGTAAAGAAGGATAGGATTGTGAGGAGGGGGAAAGGGGGGGGGGGGGGAGGAATCTTGCATCTCCAACCTTGGAATTCTTAGTACAGAATTTTTATTCATTACGAGATTCTCAGCCACTTGCAGAAGTGATTTCGCGTGATTCTGCAAAACTTTTCCTTTAGCCAATCGTAGCAACTATAGGATTCCGTTCCTGCTGCATGACATGTCTCGGAACTTAAACTGACCAACTTATTTGCATAAAGAGCTAGCTTATCATCCGCTTCTTTACTTACTTAGACCGTTCATGGTCTGCAAAGCATTTTTTTCTTTAATCGTTTTTTTATGTCTTTTATAAACTGCAACACTTTCTAAACTTTTCTAAACTTAATGCCGTTGAAGCATGGTCTTTTGCTGAATGACCAAAAAGCAATGCTGACAGCTGGAGTCCAAGGTTTTTGTTAATCAAGCCGTTTGTATTCTTGTGGTGATATCTCCGCAGAGTCTTTCATTCCCTAACGCATATTTCTTTATATCTAATTGAGAAGTGAAATACCGGTTATCGTAGATGCAGATTTAAAATATTTTAATATAACGCAATAAATATTTCATTAAAATTCTCATCCCCTTATGCTCGAAGTTAAAAACCAGTGAAACACGTAGTTTTTAAAAATTGTAACAGATTAGCCGAATACGAATTGTCAGATATGCTTTCATAATGCTTTCATAATGAAACATTTTCAGAAACGTGGAGCCAGATCTGGGGGTGAATTTCCTTCTCTCCGAGACACCCGGCTTCTTCTTCGACTTAGCCGGCAAACAGGCCGAGGACGACGGGTGGGGACCGAATAGGCAGCAGTTGGTGGATGGCGACGTCGTCACTGGCTGTTGCCTTCGTGCGGGCCTCTTGTGTAAAGGGGGAGCCAACCGTGGCCAAGTGAAGGTCTGTATTCCACAGGAACGAGTTAGCATGGCACTCAGATATTTCCACGATTTGGCGGACGGGGGTCATTTGGGGTTCTTCAAGACCTTGAACCGAGTTCGGGAATACATGTTTTGGCCCAACCTATATCGCGATGGCAGGCGATTTCTTGGCAACTGTGTCCAGTGTAAGCGCGGTAAGCCCGATGTGCGGCCGCACAGAGAACTACTACAGTCACTTAGGAACAATGTCCTCTGGACTGCGACTCAAAGACCGAAACAACGGTCGACGGAAACTGGCACCAGAAACGCACCAGCTCACTCTATTTCATCCCCTTAGGGGTTGAACTTCCAAAAACACCGAAACACGTATTTTCTTATCTGTAGCCTTGAAGTCAAATACCAATTTTCTTAGATGTAGCCTTAAAAATACTTTCATAGTTCTTCCATAATTATTTATCTCAAAATAAAATGTTCATCCACTATTTCACTTCATAGAGGTTAAATTCCCAATGATACTGGAACACATATTTCTTTATTTCTGACCTAGAAACCAGATACAAATGTTCGTATGCCTAGCTTCAAAATTACCTTAATAGCTACATGATTCAGAAATCCTTTCATGTCCTGCGTCTCCCCCTTAGAGGTGGAATTTCGAAATATGCAGTATAAGCTGTATAAGATCAACACCCTTTCCAAATGTCAAGGTTTATTTTCCTTGGCGGTCTGGACTGTGTGAGTTTCATAGTAATAGTCCTACACACACACAAACACACACACACACACACACACACACACACACACACACACACACACACACACACACACCACTATCAATGCCACCACCACCTCCTGGGGAAATTTCTGCAGACGCCCTTGTTCCACTACAGTCATATTTTGCCGACGACCTACATTTAGCAGCGTGGGAGGGATAGTGTCGTGCAACAGACAGTATACTCAGTAGACAACGAACAGTTCGTTGTGAAATCAGCGACTTCGGTGATCTCACGTGAACCGATGCAACCTCCGCGGCAAGGCCGTTGCCGCAGATATTTCAGAGTAGTTGCTTACGTTTCATAATTATCTAGTTTACGGGGAAAATGTAAAAAAGGCGATTGTCACCGAAGCTACAACTAATCTGAATTTCTGGTTAGTTATCAAGTGGTCTTGTGTGCGAGCCTGAATTTTTCATCCTTTGCGGTGAGAATGATTCAAACCCGTCATGTTCTTCTTATGAAGTGTTCTATTTATTTTGCACACAATGATCGTTTGTAGTTGTCTTGAGTTACTACGTTGATAAATTTTTGTTTGGCGCACGTATCATAACTGAGATTTGCGCTGAATGGCTGAAGGTGAATTAGCGTAATGAGTAGTAGCGAATGTTACAGTAACATGTTTGTAAATTATTTCACGTAAATTACGTTAGTCGTGTAATATAATCCGTATACCAGTACAGTATATGGGCCAATTACGTTAGTCATGGAATACTATCCGTATAAGACTATGTCACCTTGGTGTCCCGGAATTTGCTTCAATTTTGGAATCCACGAAAGAACTGGAAATTTTCCTTTACACAGCTTTCCATATAATTTCTATTACAGTGATTCAGTCTTGTCTGTCACTCGACTTTTCTGACTGTGAAATAAATTCTATCGCTCAGGTGCTTATTACCTCTTCGTGTTTCCATTTGCCGATATTGCGCATAAACACATATCTCAAAGTTGCTATGGACACTGATGGAGCGACACACTTTTCTATGGCGACACTGCAGTTTAGAGATAGAAAAACCGATCAGTTAAAACGATATGGGTATTTTAGTTCTGAATAACCGATGTCTTTCGGTATTTGTTTGCTCTCGGTTATAACAAGTACCTTTTTATTTTTTTCTGATAACCACCTAAAAACAGATATATCAATTAGCCACAGATGTGGTAGTAAAATTTTTTGTTTTCAAATAAACCTTTTTTAAAAAAGACGAGTTATTTTTATTCGTAAGATTTCCATAGCACTGAAACACGGCGTTATTACAGAAAAAAATGGGAAAAGTTATGTATGCCACTTTAATAACACTGCTGATAGAAACGAGCAACAAATGGATTTGTCCAACATTGCCGAGACAATATTGTCCCTGTTACACAAGCAGTGCGCGAGACTGGACACAGTTTCTCGCTGTTGTCGAACGTCAGTTGTAACATAGAATGGCACCATCTGGAAGTCTGGAAGTATTTTACGATATGCGGTACGAGTGAAGAACAAAGTTATATTTGGTCGACTTGCGACATCATACAAGGAAAGAAGTTAAAATTTAACAAATCATTCATAGTTCGGGATAAAAGTAGAAAGTGCCTCATCTGCTGCTGTGTCTACGTAGTATGCCGTTATCTGCTTTTAGCCCTTAAAAACAGAGAAATTAAAACGAAAAAGAGAGTTCTCCTGCCGCAGTTTTCACTCTTTATCGCTGGACTATACGTAATGCCCGCATAGTGCTGTGATAACCGATTTCAATATAATTTTTGAGCAGAGTTCTAAAAACTAAAATCAGTAGGATAATACTGGCAGTTTTCTGTAGTATAGAAGCACTCGCTATATTTTGAGAGAAGCAGCGAACATCGGACAAAGTTTTATTGGACTATTTAATTGAAAGAAATTAGAATTATATTAATACCGTCAGTTGCTCGCGGGCGTTGATAAATATCAACGTGGACAAGTGAAAATGTGTGCCGCGACCGGGACTCGAACCCGGGATCTCTTGCTAAAATGACAGACGCTCTATCCATCTGAGGCACAGAGGACACAGTGTATGGTTCGACTGCAGGGACTATCTCGCGCACGCCTCCTGCGAGACTCACATTCTCACCTTGAATGTCCATACACTACAGTCGTAGAGTCCCACTCCAACACACTCATTCCTCGTGGAAGACATGTCCATATCCATATAAGTATATGGTTCTGGCAATACCAGCCATGACCTTCTTCTGTGAAGATGCACACGTATTCCACGAACTGTTACGGGACTTGGTAAGAATGTGTTCCACGAGTAATGAGTGTGTCGGTGTGGGACACTACGAATGTAGTGTGTGGACGTGCAAGGTGAGAATGTGAGTCTCGCGGGAGGCGGGCGCGAGATAATACCTGCAGTCACACTATCGTCTGTGCCCTCGGTGGCTCAGATGGGCAGAGCACCTGCCATGTAAGCAGGAGATCCCGGGTTCGAGTCCCAGACGTGCACACATTGTCACCTGTCCCCGTTGATATATATCGACACCCGTGAGCAGCTGACGGTATTAATATAATTCTAATTTCGTTCTGAACGGCTGCAGGTCATCATAAGGGTATTTAATTTGACATTTTGATTACATTTATCAAGAAACTGAGAAAGTAAAAATTGTTTAATATTTGTTTGATTTCTACGTTTACTAGAGGAAATAATGTAAATAAAAGACTGAAAATCGGTTATTACAAGAACTGGTATTGTGACGGGTTTTAACAATTAGCTTAAAGAAGGGTTGGGAAACTGATAAGAGCCGAAAACCAGTTGTTTCAGCGATAACCAACATTCCCACTGGTGTTCTGAGTGGTAAGATTGACGCACAAGGACATCAAGAACAGTTTCTCAGAAAGGTTACTGCAGCTCTGATGTTCTCAAAATGAACGGGCCAGCCATTGGCGTCCGCGAGGGGGAAGGGGAGGGGGAGGGGAGGGGAGGGGGAGGGGGAGAGGATGGGGAGGGGAGGAGGTGGGGAGGGGAGGATAGGCAAAAGGGCACTTTCACCCATCGCCCCCAACCCTCCCTGGAATCTGGAGTAAAGAGTTTTTATTCGTTACAGTATACTCTTCCAGATAAGAATTCTCCACAATACTGATAAACCTTAGCTTTGACCAGTTGTAGAGCTCATGGAGTTAGGGTCTTGTAGCTTGATGCACCTCGTAACTGACCAGCTGATTTGTACACAGAGTGCCAGTTTCAGAATCATGCACTCCAGCCCCGACGCGCCTTCCCCCCTCCCCACCACTGGAAATATTTCTGCAGACTCCAGTCTGCCACTGTGCATATATTTTGATAACATCCTGGTTTTAATAGCATCGAAGTAACAGAATTGTGCAGTAAAGGGTAGACCTAGCACAGAACACACCATTCCCAATGAAACGCATCACTTGGTAGATGGTGAAGTACTCTGAAGCTAGCCAGATAGAAACAGAACCTCCTGGCACTGCATCTAACCCAAATTCTAATCTTACACTAATCTCTTGTATGTACCTACCACGCCCTCAAAGAGCCAACGATTTACTATTATCAGAAGTTCCGAAAAATGAGGAAGAAATTGAGCCACACTTTTTTCCGTTGTTTATTATTTCGATTACCCCATAAAGGGAATGGACTTGTAGCCACAGGTTACACAAGCGATAGATGGTTTAAAATACATAAAAAGAGATGACAATAAGAAACGATTTTTAAAAACACAATGATGCACGGCTTTTACGATTTTTACAGGAAAAAAATGGATGACAAAATGAAGGTTTTTCAAAAATACGCTGGTAGACAATATTGGGGATTTCTTATCTTTATAGATGACTAGCGGAAAAGCTTGGTGTTGACCAGGCATTTATTTACAGCTGTGCGTCCACGTCCGTACTATGCAGCGTCTGGCCTTGTCCTGAGTTTTTATGACGTATCTCCTGAAACATGTGTCGTACAATGATATAATTTTATAGGTACATTCAGCGTCATAAGCGGATACTGTCTGCAAAATTTATTGCGAATATAGTAGCAAAGAAGTAACAAACTTAAATGTCACGAATGCTGTGATGCCCACACACTTGGGTGTAACTAATGTACACGGGATGCTTGGCACGATCATTATGGCTACCATCACCTGTGGTCGTAATTGGTCCAGCTGTGTCGACGTAGTGAAAATATAAATGTGCATAACATGGTAAAGGTCCATTCTTTCCAGCCATCAGACCTGAACTACGATCAAAAATATCATGTAAGAGTGGTAGGGGCAATGCCCTTGCCGCAGTGTATACACCGGTTCCCGTCAGATCACTGAAGTTTAGCACTTTCGGGCGTGGTCGGCACTTGGATGGGTGACCATATGGGCCGCTATGCGCTGTTGGCATTTTTCGGGTTGCACTCAGCCGGATAAATTTTTTGTTAATCGCGGAAAATTAACTTTACCCTAATGACACACAAGGTCAATGACGTACTATCACGTAAAGTATTCTCAGATCGAAATGTTTTGCATTACAAAATCTCCAATGTAGATTCATAATACCACAATTATAATTCACAAAATAATTTGGAGCTACGTTCAATGCATATTTAAATGCATCTTTCAAAACAATAACAGAATTCTCATTAGATCATCATTATCAATGGCTAGAGTATTCTACCAAAAACCGCGTCTCAATATGGCTTCTTCAGTACGCTGTTTTGTTTTCCACTGTTGATAATAGAAACGATCTGGCAGATGTGACATTGTAGATGCCCAGTATGCGTGTCTTAATGCAATTAAACCGTCTGGAACATTTACCCTTGAACGTCCCTAGAATGGGATTTCATGGAACGTTATTACTTTCCTGTGTCCATTTCCATCACACCAGCTGATCGCCACGACTGGGGAAGGGGAGGAGGGGATGGGCTGAAAGTTGGCAGCAGTGGCAGAAAAACCAAAGAAAACCTCACGTTTTCGTCATTTGTTTTCATAATGACAATTCGTCACATCGCACGCTTTTCTCTAGGAAACGGTAAAATTCATCGTCTGGATATCAATCTCGCCTGCTGAGGTATGCAGTCGCACCACTCTGTACGAAATAGGTTCTAAGCTGATGCAGTCGACAAGTAACATCGAAATATATCGTCACCAGGAAATACATCGACACCTTGAAATAAATCCACACCTCGAAATAAATCGCCACCTCGAAATAAATCGCAACCTCGAAATAAATCGCAACCTCGAAATAAATCGACACCGTGAAATAATTCGAAACCTCGAAATAAATCACCTCCAAAAAACCGCTACATCGAAATGAGTCGATATCCCGAAATATATCGACATCTAGACGCATTTCGGCTTACCATATAGACCGAAATCTCGATGTTAGTCGACATATCGAGATAAATCGAGGTATAGAATTATATCGATATCTCGAAATATATTGGTACCACGTAATATAAAGATATCTCTAAAAATAGCGATATCTAGAAATTTATGGATTACTAGAGATATAGAGGTACCTTGAAATATATTGATATCTCGAGAAGAATCGATATCTGTAGTACACCAATACATGGAAATATATCGATACTTTGAAATATATAGACAACCTGTATTGTGTCGGTATATCAAAATAAATCGTTATCTCGATATAATCGGATACTCGAAATCAATCGATACCTCGAAATAAATAGACTCCTCAATATAGGTAGATATCTCGAAATAAATCGATATCATGATATAATGTGTGCATCTACGTATTTCGATATATCGAATTGAATCGATAATGGGAAAAGTATGGACGTCTCAAAATAAATCTGTACCCCTAAGAAAACGAATATCGAAATAAATAGATATAACGAAATATATCGCTATCTTGATAAATACCGTTATCTAGTGGTCGGATAAATGTTTCAAGATGACATGACATAACAGTATAGTCTACATACATGAAAATACTTTGGATTTTCAATATATCGATAGATTTGTAGACCTCGGGAAAAAAATCTTTGATCCGACCTCGGGGCAAAAATGCAGACCTCGGGAAAAAACGCCGACCTCGGGGAAAAACGCCGACCTCGGGGAAAAACGCCGACCTCGGGGAAAAACGCCGACCTCGGGGCAAAAACGCCGACCTCGGGGCAAAAACACCGACCTCGGGGAAAAACGACGATCTCGGGGAAAAACGCCGACCTGGGGGAAAAACGACGACATCGTGGAAAAACGCCGACATCGGGGAAAAACGCCGACATCGGGGAAAAACGCCGCTGTTGGGAAAAAACGCCGACCTCGGGGAAAAACGCCGACCTCGGGGAAAAACGCAGACCTCGGGGAAAAACGCAGACCTCGGGGAAAAACGCCGACCTCGGGGAAAAACGCCAACCTCGGGGAAAAACGCCGACCTCGGGGAAAAACGCCGACCTCGGGGAAAAACGCCGACCTCGGGGAAAAACGCCGACCTTGGGAAAAACGACGACCTCGGGAAAAACGACGACCTTCGGAAAACTGCTGACCTCAGGAAAAATCCAGTTCCATTAATTTACATAGACAATCATGACAGTTACCATTAGGTTCTCAAAATGCAATCAAATTCCTGGTATTTATCACCTCACACAAAAAGTGGTCATGACAGAAAAGTCTCGTTCTTTAGAAAGTTTAGAATGAGATGTTCTAAATATTACAGATAATCCATTTACAATAATCTACAAGCACTGCACAATGAGAAGAGACTGTCAACCAGAGCACTTTGAAATAGTGCACTGCCAGGAAGACAGAGGTATCATTGCTGTTTATAATCCTCTGGTGCTTGAGATTCAGAATCCAGGATTGCCTCGAATGAGAACAGCAGGAATGAATGTCCTGCACCAGTATAGAACTTACTCTGGAACTCCACAGAAAATCACAAGTCACAATTATATCACATCATTTTCAGCAAACTACAGAAGCCTCTAATGGACATAACAACGTCGTCACCTCCTTCACTAGTGAAAGATCTTAGTAGCTATTGAGTCAAGAGTAGGTGGCCAATTAATAATTTGTTGTTCAAAGCTAACTTCAGTGTATATGGGAATACTCAGTGGACATCTTTAACCATCATATTTTACTGTCTAAGATATGTCAACTTCCCAGACTATAAGTATAAGCAGAGCTTGGTCTTTACCAATCCGAGATTGTTTAGAATAGGTATCAAGGGAATCAGATCCACTGGGCATTTACAGCAACCTGCTTTAAACAATATGAGCAGGCAATAGACACAGACACAGAGTTTGAAATATCTCTGTGAAGCGGTTACCTTCATCATCAGCAAACTTATGTTGTGTGCTGCGGTATGCGGAGGCACTAATAGCAACACAGTAAAACACAGAAGAAGCTTATAAGTTGATGTAATCATCCAGTAAGAAGCAGTAAAATTCAAGTTTTAGTAATCGATTATTGACTTATTATCCGGCTTTGGTGCCTCAGACATGTCCGACGACCTTAAGATTTGGCATGAAACGAAGTCTGGAAGACACGTTACACGAGAGAATTGGAAAAGTGTTCATGTGTTGTAAAAACCTAAGAAATCGTCCCGTTTTCGTCAATTGCCGTCGAATCGACGTAATGACAGATCGTCACATTGGATGCTTTTCTGTATAAAACAGTTACATTTATCGTCTGGAAACTTATGTCGCGGGCTGCGGCATGCGGAGGCACTAATAGCAACACCAGAGAACACAGAAGAAGCTTCTAAGTTATTGGTTCAAATGGCTCTGAGCACTATGGGACTTAACATCTGTTGTCATCAGTCCCCTAGAGCGTAGAACTCCTTAAACCTAACTAACCTAAGGACATCAAACACATCCATGCCCGAGGCAGGATTCCAACCTGCGAGCATAGCAGCCCCGCGGTTCCGGACTGAGTGCCAGAACTTCTAGACCACCGCGGCCGGCTCTAAGTTTATGTAATCTGCCAGTAAGAAGCAGTACAATTCAAGTTTTACTATCGATTATGGACTTACTAGCCGCCTTTGGCGCCAGGGATGTGACTGACGACGTTACGATTTTGCATGAAACGAGGTCTGGGAACCACGTTACACGAGAATATGTGAAAACTGATCATATGTAGTAAAAACTTAAGAAATCCGCCCGTTTTCGGCATCTGCTATCGGATCGACGAAATACCAGATCGCCACAATGGCCGCTTTTCTCTCTGAAACGATAAAATTTATCGTCTGCAAACTTACGTCGCTTGCTGCGGTATGCGGAAGCACTAATTACAACATAGCAGAACACAGAAGAAGCTTGTAAGTTGATGTAATCGACCAGTAAGGAACAGTACAATTCAAGTTTAGTTATCGATTATTGACTTTTTAGCCGGCTTTGGTGCCTTGGACATGAGCTACGACCTTACGATTTGGCATAAAGGGAGGTCTAGCAGCCACGTTGAACGGGAGAATGTGAAAAGTGTTAAAATGTAGTTAAAACCTAAGAAATCCGCCCGTTTTCGTCATTTACTATCAAATCGACTTAATGCCAGATCGTCCCATTCGCCGCTCTTCTCTCTGAAACGGTTACATTTATCGTGTGCTACGATATGCGGAGACACTAAAAGCACCATAGTAGAACACAGAAGAAGCTTTTAATTTGACATAACAGCCAGTAATAAGCAGTATAATTTAAGATTTAGTTATCGATTATTGACTTTTCAGCCGGCGTTGGTGACTTGGACATGAGCTAGGACCTAAAGATTTTGCATGCAGGGAGGACTATCAGCCACGTTGCACGGGGGAATGTGAAAAGTGTACATATGTAGTAAAAACCTAACAAATCCGCCCGTTTTCGTCATTTGCTATCAAATCGACTTAATGTCAGATCGTCACATTGGCCGCTCTTCTCTCTGAAACGGTTACATTTATCGTGGGCAAAGCTATGTCGCGTGCTCTGATATGTGGAGATACTAAACGTACTATAATTGAACACAGAAGAAGATTCTAAGTTGATTTAATAGATAGTAAGAAGCAGTACAATTCATGTTTAGTTATCGTTGTTGATTTTTTAGCCGGCTTTGATGCCTTGGACATGAGCTAGGACCTTAAGATTTTGCATGCTGGGAGGACCAGCAGCCACGTTGCACGGGAGGATGTGAAAAGTGTTCATATGTAGTAAAAACCTAAGAAGTCCGCCAGATTTCGTCATTAGCTATGGAATCAACTTAATGTCAGATCGTCACATTGGCCGCTCTTCTCTCTGAAACGGTTACATTTATCGTTTGCAAAGCTATATCGCGTGCTGCGATGTGCTGAGACATTAAAAGCACCATAGTAGAACACAGAAGAAGCTTCTAAGTTGTTGTAATATCCAGTAAGAAGCAGTACAACTCAAGTTTAGTTATCGATTTTTGACTTCTTAGCCGTCTTTGGTGCCTTGGACATGAGCTAGGACCTTAAGATTTTGCATGCAGGGAGGTCTAGCAGCCACGTTGCATGGGAGAATGTGAAAAATGTTCATATGTAGTAAAAACTAAAGAAATCCTCCTGTTCTCGTCATTTGCTATCGAATCGACTTAGTGTCAGATCGTCACATTGGCCACTTTTCTCTCTGAAACGGTTTCATTTATCGAGTGCAAAGACTATGTCGCATGCTGCGATATGCGGGGATACTACATGCACCATAGTAGAAACAGAAGAAGCTTCTTAGTTGCTGTAATAGCCAGTAAGAATCAGTACAATTCTAGTTTTAGATATAGATTTTGACTTTTTAGCAAGCTTTGGTGTCTTGGACATGAGCTTGGACCTTAAGATTTTGCACGATTGGTGGTCTAGCCCCAACGGTGCAGGAGAGGATGTGAAAATTGTTGATATGTAGTAAAAACCTAAGACTTCCAGCAGTTTTCGTCATTTGCTTTCGAACCGACTCAATGTCAGATCGTCAAATTGGCCGCTCTTCTCTCTGAAACGGTACATTTATCGTGTTAAAAGCAATTTCGCGTGCTGCGGAATGCGGAGAAACTAAAGGCCCCTTAGTAGAACGCAGAAGAAGCTTCTATGTTGATGTAATGGACAGTAAGAAGCAGTTCAATTCAAGTTTAGTTATCGATTTTTGGCTGTTTAGCCGGCTCTGGTGCATTGGACATGAGCTAGGAACTTAAGATTTTGCATGCAGGGAGGAGTAGCATCCACGTTGCACAGGAGTATATGAAAAGTGTTCATATGTAGTAACAACCTAAGAAATCCGCCCGTTTTCGTCATTTGCTATCGAATCGACTTAATGTCAGGTGGTCACATTGGCCGCTGTTCTCTCTGAAACGGTTGTATTTATTGTGTGCAAAGCTATGGCGGGTGCTGCGGAATGCGGAGACACTGAAAGCACTATAGTAGAGCACAGAAGAAACTTCTAAGTTGATGTAATAGCCAGTAAGAAACATTACAATTCAAGTTTAGTTCTCGATTTTTGACTTTTTAGCCGGATTTGGTGCGTTGGAGATGAGCTAGGACCTTAAGATTTAGCATGAAGAGAGGACTTGCACCAACGTTGCACGGCAGGAAGTGAAAAGTGCTCATATGTAGTTAAAAGCTAACAAATCCGCCCGTTTTCGTCATTTTCCATTGAATCAACTTAAATATCAGATCGTAATATTGTACGTTCTTCTCTCTGAAACGGTTACATTTATCGTGTGCAGAGCGATGTCGCGTGCTGCGGAATGCGGAGATACTAAAAGCACCATAGTTGAACACAGAAGAAGCTTATAAGTATGTAATAGCCAGTATGAAGCCGTACAATTCTAGTTTAGATATCGATTTTTTCTTTTTAGCCAGCTTTTTTTGCCTTGGACATGAGCTAGGACCTTA
This sequence comes from Schistocerca gregaria, assembly GCF_023897955.1. Taxonomy (NCBI): domain Eukaryota; kingdom Metazoa; phylum Arthropoda; class Insecta; order Orthoptera; family Acrididae; genus Schistocerca; species Schistocerca gregaria. The sequence goes on along the minus strand of NW_026061967.1, from coordinate 45,330 downwards.
CGATTTTGCATGAGGGGAAGACTAGCAGCCACGTTGTACGGGAAATGGTGAAAACTTTTCATTTGTAGTATAAACCTAAGAAATCCGCCCGTTTTCGTCATTTGCTATCGAATCGACTTTTTGTCAGATCATCACATTGGCAGTTATTGTCTTTGAAACGGTTACATTTATCGTGTGCAAAGCTATGTCGCGTGCTGCGGAATGCGGAGACATTAAAAGTCCCTCAGTAGAACACAGAAAAAGCTTCTAATTTGATGTAATAGCCAGTAAGAAGCAGTACAATTCAAGTTTAGTTATCGATTTTTGGCATTTTAGCCGGCTTCGGTGCCTTGGACATGAGCTAGTACCTTAAGATTTTGCATGAAGGGAGGACTAGCAGCCACGTTGCACGGGGGAATGTGAATAGTGTTCATATGTAGTACCAACCTATGAAATCCGGCCGTTTTCTTCATTTGCTATCGAATGGACTTAATGTCAGATGGTATCATTTGGCGCTAATCTCGCTGAAACGGTTACATTTATCTTGTGCGAAGCAATGTCGCGTGCAGCTGAATGCGGAGACACAAAAAGCCCCTCAGTAGAACGCAGAAGAAGCTTCTATGGTGACGTAATGGACAGTAAGAAGCAGTTCAATTCAAGTTTAGTTATCGATTTTTGGCTTTTTAGCCGGCTTTGGTGCCTTGGACATGAGCTAGGAGCTTAAGATTTTGCATGCAGGTAGGACTAGCATCCACGTTGCACGGGAGTGTGTGAAAAGTGTTCATATGTAGTAAAAACCTAAGAAATCCGCCCGTTTTCGTCATTTGCTATCGAATCGACTTTTTGTCAGATCGTCACATTGGTCGCTCTACACTCTGAAACGCTTACATTTATTGTGTGCAAAGCTAGGTCACGTGCTGCGGAATGCGGATACACTAAAAGCCCCATAGTAGAACACAGAAGAAGCTTCTAAGTTGATGTAATAGCCAGTAAGAAGCAGTACAATTCAAGTTTAGTTATCGATTTTTTGCTCTTTAGCTGGCTTTTACTCCTTGGACGTGAACTAGGACCTTAAGATTTTGCAAGAAGGGTGGACTAGCACAAGCGTTGCACGGGAGAAAGTGAAAAGTGTTCATATGTGGTAAAAACCTAAGAAATCCGCCAGTTTTCGTCATTTGCTGTCGAATCGACTTGATGTCAGATCGTCACATTGGCCGCTCTTCTCTCTCAAACGGTTACATTTATTTTGTGCCAAGCTATGTCGCGTGCTGCGGAATGCGGAGACACTAAAAGCACCATAGCAGAACACAGAAGAAGCTTCTAAGTTGATGTAATAGCCAGTAAGAAACATTACATTTCAAGTTTAGTTATCGAATTTTGACTTTATAACCGCGTTTGGTGCCTTGGAGATGAGCTAGGACCTTAAGATTTTGCAGGAAGGGAGGACTAGGAGCCAAGTTGGGCGGGAGAATGTGAAACGTGTCCATATGTAGTAAAAACCTAAGAAATCTGACCGTCTGCGTCATTTGCTATCGAATCGACTTAATGTCAGATCGTCACATTGCCCGCTCTTCTCCCTGAAACCGTTACATTTATCGTGTGCAAAGCTATGTCGGGAGCTGCGGAATGCGGAGACACTAAAAGCACCATAGTAGAACACAGAAGAACCTTCTAAGTTGATGTAATAGCCAGTAAGAAACATTACAATTCAAGTTTAGTTATCGATTTTGGACGTTTTAGCAGGGTTTGGTGCCTTGGACGTGAGCTAGGACCTTAAGATTTTGCAAGAAGGGAGGACTAGCAGCTACGTTGGCTCCGAGAAAAATAACATAGACGCAAACTTTGAGAAAATTTTTACATTTTTTATCGACTTATACAACATGATAATTGCTTTGCAGTTTTGTGAGATTAAAGATGACTTTGCATTTCGTTTCTTTGATAGCTACACGATTATATCACGACGCTACTAATGTGTGACACAACTTACATTGTGCTTTTATTGTGTATCTGTTTTATATCTGCACAGTTTTTCTGAATTCTTCTGGAAAGGAAAACATGTTTTAGTAGTAACTTTGTGATATAGCTACAATGAGACAGCCTTTCCTGTAGCACAACAATACGCTACAGTACAGTACTCACTTCATCACGGCAATAAGCGTAGTAACTACGATATCTACACGCAAAGCATTTCACTTTTGTTTATCATGAGGTAAGTACATTGACTTATGCAAAACGTAGCTTTCGGAGGACGATAACTACGACACTTCCACAGAGATTATCTTACAACAAGACGCACATTTTAGCGCTACAGTACACGTATTTGAGTGATTAATTTTGTACTTAAAACATTTATTTTTAAAGATATTTGAAGTACAATGATACAAAGGTTTTCCGTGATACATTTCATTCCTTTGCTGTAATCTGTAACACCTGAGGATATAATTACATTAATCCTCAGGGGGCTACACGCTTACTTTGTGTACCATGTGTATGGCAAGCTCAAGGAGGCCTAGCTAATATAGTATTTGCTTATACAACTTTACACATCGGTACCATATTTCTCTAGCACATTAATTACACAGCTATCTGATGATTTAACTGAGAGACAAACATATTTTTACTACATCAGTGACAAATGTTTACGTAATTATACGGGTGGATTACTTCACACTTATGAAATTGTATTTTGTCTGTACTTTGTGAACAGTTCATATTTTTTCGGAACCATTGTGACACTATGAGCGCTTTGAATGATATATTTGGTATGGGATCATGATTTTTAAAGTACGTTTGAGGTAGATGACACTTTTGTCGTGAGCAGAGAATTTTTTTTAGGCTTTGAAATTATTGCAGAAAGCTATGACATTTTTGAGATTTGACTGAGGTGTTACAATGTTATTATTACGACGACGATGTGAATTATGCTGCTGAGGTATGTTTAAGCTGATGCTATATGAGTTATTTGGTTATGCTACGTATCTGTTATGATGAAATATTGAAGAAGTGTAGACGAATAAGGTAAGGAATAATGAGTAGTGGTTAGGGACTCTGGTTTGTGAAAAATGTTGTTGGAAACCAGGAATCGTACTTTAAGTGTTATGAAAACTATGTATATGCGTGAATGTATCACTATGCTGTCGAAAATTTTTGAACACTATTATTTTTAAAAGATTTTATTTCTACAGATTTGTAACGCAAATTCTTCATCTGTGAATTTTTTTTATATGAGACTGCCACTGTAGGGGAAACTGGTGTCGTAAATATTTCGATAAGACAGTTAAGTGACCACCTGCACGTAATGTGTCGTGGGCACCCAGCTGCGCGACAACCACCTGACAAAAGAAAGCCATTAGTGTGTGCCTTTCAGAGGCACAGGTAAAAAAAAAGGGAGGCCATTATCTTCGCTATTGACATTCCTTTGTAGAAAGCACCGCAAATACGACACGCTCATTACTGAGAAAGATACTTACATCTGACACCTGATTATAACAAACGTCTTTCTACTAGAGTTGAGAGAATTCTACTAACTTATGAAATGTCACATGACTATTGAATGATATTTTTATGCTTTGTCCATAGTTGCTTATTTCATTTGATATCTGTTTTCCAGCTGTGTTGCATCACTGATTTTATAAAATAAAATTAAATGCATTTGCTAATATGAACACTTTCTGCCAACAGACCTATTAAATAATAATTTTATGATCCATATTATTCGAAAAAGGAGCACTTTGAATAGAAAGAACAATATGAAGGGATTAATCACAGTAACTGAATACAAAATTTTCTTTTCAAGTACACAGTAATATTTTTTTACAATAAGTTTTCGTGGTGCACCACTTTAATTACATAGACTATAAGATGTGAATGGACATTGTCCATATCTGCATTGTTGTCTTTAGTGTACATTTTTTTCTGCTTGAGCTTTGTCATGTTTAGGTATAAGTTATAGCATTTTCTGCGGCTGTTTGCCATTCATAGTGCTACTGAATGTCACTTTGTGTTACTAGGTTAAGCCAATTTTATTACTGATTTATTTTTCTTGTTTGGTGCGCATTGCCTTATATAGTTGTAATATTGCTGCCTTTTTTGGCAATTTCCATTTTTTTATCATTGCTGTTCGTGTAAATTGTTTTGTGCTGCTGCATTGCCTCGTCCCTTAGTTAAGCATCTGAGCTCAGTAGGTTGAAGTTAGCTTAAGAGGGGGTAGACTTTATAAGAAACTAACTATGATGAATTGGAAGAAAAGCATTGAGAAGCTATAAGAAAATGGTTTGGCCAAAAAAGTAGTGTACAGTGGAGAAAAACTATTTTTGAAAGAGGATGTGAACAGAAAACAGAAAGCATGCTTGGATAGGATTTTTTTTGGCTGGAGCAAATGTTGAAATAAGAGGGACGATCTATGGACTGAAGTTTTGGGTTGCACTGCAATACCAAATGTTACATTGAAAAAAAACCCTGTCCTTTCCTTTTGTGTTATCCCACTATGTGTTTGTGTACCCTTGTGTATTTGTTCTCTTCCTGTCTCTATGTACTGTTTCATAGAATTTTTTCTCTTCTAATACTAAGCTACATTCACTATGATGAGGAATACCGTTATCCTCAAATATAATTTGCATTAATAACATGTTATTTAGTTCGTAAAGATGTTTACACATTATTTATTCTGTTTTATTCTAATGCTCATGTGTGAAGTTGATGTTTCAAAATCTATTCTGATCTTTTATGTATGTACTTATGTCATAATTTTTGTAACTCTGATGTGCATGTTTATTTCTATTCTTTTGTAATGTCTGTTTTACTACAAATGTTATCTGTATTATTACGTTTTAATGATGTATTTTGTACCTTTGTTATTGTATTCTTATGTTATAAAATTGTAATTGACACCAGTTCATCAAATTAAGTAACTTGTAAGTTACATTTCACTGCACACGTTTCTGTTGGCCATAGTATACAGACAATATGTGAGAAGCAGGGACTGATAGTGTTTGCACGTGTGTTAATGATTCAGCAAGGGACTGGTTAACAGCATTGTTGGTTCTAAGGAAAATTGGTTGATGGATTTGCTATATTCTCCGCAAGACTCTTCGATGGTGATTGTGCACCTGCACAGTCGCAACAGTTGCCTGCTAGCCATCTCTACAAGGACTACAGTGGGTCTACACCGTTGATGACTCACCAATACCATTATCTGTACAAGGACTGCAGTGGGTCTGCACCTCTGGTGGCCCACCAATACCATAATCTCTACTAGGACTATAGTAGGTCTGCTCTGTGATGACCAACCTTCCAATATTCTTCAAAACTTCGACTGACTCTGCTGTGGGTTTGCTCCGTTGTGGCCCATTACCTGTCAGCATGTCTTTCCGTTGGAAGGACACCACTACTTCTTGAAGACTGCATGGAAATACACTACTTGCATGTGCATTTTCTTTTACTGCTCCGACTTTGAGAAAAAAAAAATTCTGCAATTTTACTGTGATGAATGATCAGGACTGTCATTATGGACAGTGAGAAAATTTTAGCTTTTGACCAACATTGTAGTGATAAGTGTGTGCATTTCATTTCTTTGTTATTGTAATTATGAAAAATTTTTTTCAAATCTGTATTGGCCACTGCCCAAAATAATTTGTAAAGTTTTTTGTGGTGAGCATGGGGGCTATGTAAGTAGGCTGTTTAGATTTTTTTATTGGTAACGCCACATAGCGCTCTGTATGAAAAATCACTGGCTGTGCTGTGTGCAGTCAGTGGCAGGTTGGCATTGTTGTAATACTCGCCATTGTAGTGTTGGGCGGCTGGATGTTAACAGCGCGTAGCGTTGTGCAGTTGGAGGTGAGCCGCCAGCAGTGGTGGATGTGCGGAGAGAGATGGCGGAGTTTTGAAATTTGTAAGAATTGGTGTCATGAACTGATATATATATATAATGACTCTTAAGGTAAATACATTGTTTGTTCTCAATTAAAATCTTTCATTTGCTAACTATGCCTGCCTATCAGTAGTTAGTGACTTCCGTAGTTTGAATCTTTTATTTAGCTGGCAGTAGTGGTGCTCGCTGTATTGCAGTAGTTCGAGTAACGAAGATTTTTGGTGAGGTAAGTGATTTGTGAAAGGTATAGGTTAATGTTAGTCAGGGCCATTCTTTTGTAGGGATTATTGAAAGTCAGATTGCGTTGCGTTAAAAAATATTGTGTGTCAGTTTAAGCACAGTCTTGTATAATTGTTCCTAGGGGACGTTTCAACTCTAATTACATTTCTCCTCTTACGACATAGGATACTCAGTGACACACAGCCGTCTCCATTTTGGTCATATTCTCCCTGCACCGAATACCACTAATCCATTTTCTATACTCCCGCAACCTCAGGAAATCTCTTGCAGTCGCGTTTCTTTTGACACTCGCGGAGTCACAAACAGGGCGCGCAAAATCTCGGACACCCCTGTATGATGTCAATTGGCGGAAACACCGGCCAGTGCCCCTCGCGGCAGGTAGTCCCTAAGAAAGGGACAACCAGTCTGCCACCCTACTCCAGGCTGCTCAGCGAGCTTTTAGCAGCTCACTGCAACATTCAGACTTTACCTGCGCATTACGAAGAACTTAGCCTCCTCTTCAACCAACTAAACTACCACGTAATCCTCTTATCCGAAACGTGGTTGAAACCACACGTATCCTCTGCATCTATCCATCTCCCAGGGTACAAATTTCTTAGGGCAGACAGATCAAAAAAGCGAGGTGGCGGGGTCGGCGCAAATATACGAACAGATCTCAAAGCGAAAGTTTTAAGTACGTCAAATCCTGCTGAAGAAAAAGAGGCTGAATTCATGTTCATTGAGATAAATATACAAAATCGGAGATTCTTGACTGGCGTCGTGTACAATGCGCCAAAAGTAAGCTCAATGAGTTCCTTCCAGTCGGAATTACATTCACTTCAGTGTCAATACGAACATGTCATCGTAATGGGTGATTTGAACATAGACCTGCTAAGAGACACTTCCTCCGCAATAAACCTAAGAAGATTGTTTAGTTGCAATAGCATGAACATTCTTCCATTACAACCTACACACCATATGGCGCACAGTCATACTCTTATAGACGTGATCGCAACGAAACAGACAAAGTAAGAGATGTTGGTCAATCAGCAGCCCCTGGCCTCTCAGCACATTATGTAATATTCCTGGCCTACTCTGTGCAGCCCCCAAGGATCAAATCGCGTTACATAACTTGTAGGAACATGAAACGTATTGACCTTGACGCTCTAACAGCCGATTGCTCAGAAATCTCATGGCATCAAATAATCAGAGAACCTACAAGCGACGGCAAAATTAATGAACTTGGTGATAAACTCACTGCCCTCTTTGACAAACATGCACCTGTGCGCACAGTCCGTGTAAGAAAATCTCCTGCTCCATCGCTGACAGCTGAATTACGTCAAAGGATGACTAATAGGGATGCTGCCCACAGGCGTTTCAAGGCAGATCCGAAAACCGAGAGTTTCGAAGAATATAGAAAGCTACGGAACAGAGTGAAACAATGCATTCGCAATGCCAAAATCAGGCACGCTCGCTCCCTTGTATGCAGCGATCTGACACCCACGACTCTATGGAAGAATGTCCGTAGCTTGGGGTCGGAAAGGCAAAATCGGAAACTACTTTTCATGTGTCAGCTAACGAATTAAATGAATTCTTCTCTGCACCTCTCATTACCAGCACGGCTGATAATTACCGTCCACAAGAATCCCCAAACAGGATAACTAACAACGATACCTTCCATCTAAAACATGTAACAACAAATACGGCAAGAAAAGCAATAATGAGAATCTCTTCTGATGCAATAGGCAACGACATTATCGGTATAACCATGATTAAGAATGTTGCCGATATCTTAGTACCTGTCTTAACTGACATATTTAATTTTTCCCTCGTGAACGGAATATACCCCACTGCATGGAAAAGAAGCATAATTCGACCCATCCCTAAGATCGAAAACCCGCAACTGCCTAGTGATTACCGACCAATTAGCATACAGCCAGCTGTTTCCAAAGCCCTTGAATATATTGTTCATGACCAAATCACTGAACACTTGCATGAATTCAGTCTATATGACAAATTTCAATCTGGTTTCCATAAACATCACAGCACAAACACTGCTCTAATTAAAGTAACTGATGACCTGAAATATGCCATCGACAATCGAAAGGCAACAATATTGACGGTACTGGACTTTAGCAAAGCTTTTGACATTGTTAACTTTGACATATTACTCAGAAAAATGCAACAGCTTAATTTCTCTGATAGTGCAATGAGATGGTTTGAAAGCTACTTAAAAGACAGACAGCAATGTGTTGTCTGCGCAAATGAAAAATCTTCCTTGAAACATATTTCTTCGGGAGTGCCACAAGGATCAGTCTTAGGACCACTGTTGTTTTCTTTATATGTCAACGATATTTCGTCGGTTTTGTCCTCCTGTAAACATATGCCGACGACCTCCAGCTCTACCTAAGCGTCAGACCTGAAGACGTAAACACTGCAATCGCTCTGATGAATGATGATCTGTCTTCAGTAGTGACATGGGCGAAAAACCAGGGGCTTAAATTAAACGCAAAAAAGACGCAAGTAATCTTAATAGCCCATCAGAAATTAATAAGTTCAGATTTCCGCGAACGGCTACCTCCTATTCTGCTCGAAGGTACTCCAATACCATATCAGAAAACAGTGAAGAACTTGGGTGTAACTTTGGACGAGCATCTCAACTGGGCGGAGAATACAGTCGCAGTGTGCCGAAAGACGTCTGCTTGTCTCTATGCTCTCAAAAAGTTTCGGAACATATTCCCACAGAACTTGAAACGCCAGCTCGTGCAAGCACTCGTTCTACCGAACCTCCACTATTGTGATGTGATTCAACAAGGCATGAGTAGTGAAAACAAAAGACGGCTAGAGCTAACCATGAATGCCTGTGTGCGTTACACCTGCAACATTCGCCGATATGATCATGTTAGTGCTTCATACTCCGAGCTGGGGTGGCTGCCGCCGGACAAACTGCGTGACTACCACACTATATGTCTACTTCACCGACTCCTCGTCGCGCAAGCACCCCAGTACCTAGCTTCAGAGATTAAAAACGTGTAATGCCATCATAATCGAAACACGAGGTCGCTCTTATCTGGTATCCTAGCTGTGCCCACTCACAAAACAAAAACTTTTGCAAACTCCTTCTCAGTTGCCGCTGTCCGCCTCTGGAACAAACTGCCCCTTACCTTGAGGAAAATTCAATCTCCTGTTGATTTTAAGAAGAAGTTGAAGCATTTCCTACTATCATCCGCATAAAATTCTCCACAAAATTAATGTGCAAGGCCAATCCTCTCATATGTCAAATAGCAAAGCTAGCGTCTCCTATCTTGCTTCTGAGATGCCTTCTTCTTCATCTATCTCTATTAGCCACGCAGTCTTATTTTCCTTTATATTTTCCTTAATTATGTTTCATCATGTCCCTCTATTCTTCTCCTCCCTTCACCATGATTTCCCCCCACACTCCCTGCTGCCAGCACTCCTATCTGAAATCTTTCTCTTCAATAATGTATTTTTGGAGGTGTACCTTTCTAATTGTTTATCTCACTTTTTGTATTAGATGTAGTTTAACATGCCTACTACAACATATGACTGTAAAATAAGTAGAATGCCTGGTTAGATGTAAGAGAGGGACTGATGGCCCTAATCTTGTCAGGTTAAATAAATAAATAAATTTGCTATCGAATCGACTTAAAGTCAGATAGTCACATTGGCCGCTCTTCGCTCTGAAACGGTTACATTTATCTTGTGCAAAGCTATGTCGCGAACTGCGAAATGCGGAGACACTAAAAGAACCATAGTAGAACAGAGAAGAAGCTTCTAAGTTGAAGTAATAGCCAGTATAAAGCAGTACAATTAAAGTTTAGTTTTCGATTTTTGACTTTTTAGCCGGCTTCGGTGCCTTGGACATGAGCTAGGACCTTACGATTTTGCATGAAGGGAGGACTAGCAGCCACGTTGCACAGCAGAATGTGAAAAGTGTTCATATGTAGGAAAAACCTGAGAAATCTGCCCGTTTTCGTCATTTGCTATCGAATCGACTTAATGTCAGATCGTCAAAATGGCCGCTTTTCTCTCTGAAACAGTTACAATTATCGTGTGCAAATCTTTGTCGCGTGCTTCGGAATGCGGAGACACTAAAAGCACCATAGTAGAACACAGAAGAAGCTTCTAAGTTGATGTAATAGCCAGTAAGAAGCAGTACCATTCAAGTTTACTTACCGATATTTGACTTTTTAGCCGGCTTTGGTGCGTTGGACTTGAGCAAGGGCCTTAAGATTTTGCATGAAGGGAGGACTAGCAGCCACGTTGCACGGGAGAATCTGAAAAGAGTTCAGATGTAGTAAAAACCTAAGAAATCAGCCCGTTATCGTCATTTGCTATCGAGTCGACTTAATGTCAGATCGTCACATTGACCGCTCTTCTCTCTGAAACGGTTACATTTAACGTGTGCAAAGTTATGTCGCGTGCTGCGAAATGCGGAGACACTAAAAGCACCATAGTAGAACACAGAAGAATCTTCTAAGTTAATGTAATAGACAGTAAGAAGCAGTAAAATTCAAGTTTAAGTTACAGGTTATAGAATATTTAGCCAGGTTCGGTGCCTTGGACATGAGCTAGGACCTTAAGATATTGCATAAACGGAGGACTAGCGAACCCCGTTGCACGGGAGTATTTGAAAGGTGTGCATATGTAGTAATAACCTAAGAAATCAGCCCGTTTTCGTCATTTGCTATCTATTCGGCTTCATGTTAGATGGTCACATTGGACCCTAATCTCTGAAACGGTCGCGTGCTGCGGAATGCGGAGACACTAAATTCACAAAAGTAGAACACAAATGAAGCTTCTAAGTTGATGTAACAGTCAGTAAGAAGCAGTACAATTCAAGGTTAGTTATCGATTATTGACTTTTTAGTTTGCTTTGGTGCCTTGGACATGAGCTAGGATCTTAAGATTTTGCATGAGGGAGGACTAGCACCAACGTTGCACGGGAGAATGTGAAAAGTGTTCATATGTAGTAAAATCCTAAGAAATCCGCCCGTTTGCGTCATCTGCTATCGAATCGACTTAATGTCAGATCGTCACATTGGCTGCCCTTCTCTCTGAAATGGTTACATTTATCTTTGCAAAGATATGTCGCGTGCTGCGATATGCGGAGACACTCAAACCACCATAGTAGAACACAGAAATAGCTTCTAAGTTGATGTAATAACCAGTAAGAAGCATTACCATTCAAGTTTTAGTTATCGATTTTTGACTTTTTAGCCGGCTTTGGTGCCTTGGACATGAGCTAGGACCTTACGATTTTGCATGAAGGAATGACTAGCAGCCACTTTGCACGGGAGAATGTGAAATGTTTTCATATGTTGTAAAAACCTAAGAAATCCGCCCGTTTTCGTCACTTGCTATCGATTCGACTTAATGTCAGACGGCCACGTTGGCCGCTTTTATCTCTGAAACGGTTACATTTATCGTGTGAAATGCTATGTCGCGTGCTGCGGACTGCGGAGACACTAAATGCACAAAATTAGAACACAGAAGAAGCTTTTATGTTGATGCAATAGCCAGTAAGAAGCAGTACAATTCAAGTTTAGTTATCTATTGTTGACTTTTTAGCGTGCTTTGGTGCCATGGACATGAGCTACGACCTTACGATTTTGCATGAAGGGAGGACTAGCAGCCACCTTCCACGGAAGAATGTGAAAAGTGTTCATATGTACCAAAAACCTGAGAAATTTGTCCGTTTTCGCCATTTGCTATCGAATTGACTTATTGTCAGATCGTCACATTGGCCGCTCTTCTCTCTGAAACGTTTACATTTATGGTGTGCAAAGCTACGTCACGTGCTGCGATATGCGGAGACACTAAAAGTCCCATAGTAGAACACAGAAGTAGCTTCTAAGTTGATGTAAAAAACACTAAGAGGCATAACAATTCAAGTTTTAGTTATCGATTTTTGACTTTTTAGCCGGCTTTGGTGCCTTGGACATGAGCTAGGACCTTAAGAATTTGTATGAAGGGAGGACTAGCAGCCACGTTGCACGGGAGAATGTGAAATGTGTTCAAATGTAGTTAAAATCTAAGAAATCCGCTAGTTTTCGTCATTTGCTATCGATTCGACTTCATATCAGATCGTCACATTGGCCGCTCTTCACTCTGAAACAGTTACATTTATCGTGTGGAAAGCTATGTTGCGTGCTGCGAAATTTGGAGACACTAAAAGCACCATAGTAGAACACAAAAGCAGCTTCTAAGTTGATCTAATAACCAGTAAGAAGCAATACAATACAAGTTTTAGTTATCGATTGTTTACTTTATAGGCGGCTTTGGTGCCTTGGACATGAGCTAGGACCTTACGATCTTGCATGAAGGGAGGACTAGCAGCCACCTTGCACGGAAGAATGTTAAAAGTGTTCATATGTAGCAATAACCTGAGAAATTCGACCGTTTTCGTCATTTGCTATAGAATTCATTTATTGTCAGATCGTCACATTGGCCGCTCTTCTCTCTGAAACGGTTACATTTATGGTGTGCAAAGCTATGTCGCGTGCTGCGATATGCGGAGACACTAAAAGAACCACAGTAGAACACAGAAGAAACTTCTAAGTTGATGTAATAGCCAGTAAACAGCAGTACAATTCAAGTTTCCTTATAGATTTTTGACATGTTAGACGGCTTTGGTGCCTTGGACATGAGCTAGGACCTTACGATTTTGCATGAAGGGAGGACTAGCTGCCACGTTGCACGGGATAATGTGAAATGAGTTCATATGTAGTAGAAACCTAAGAAACCCGCCCGTATTCGTCATTTGCTATCGAACCGACTTAATGTCAGATCGTCACACTGGCCGCTCTTCTCTCTGAAACGGTTACATTTATCGTGTTCAAAGCTATGTTGCGTGCTGTGAAATTCGGAGACACTAAAAGCACCATAGCAGAATACAGAAGGAGCTTCTAAGTTGATGTAATATCCAGTAAGAAGCAGTACAATAGAAGTTTTAGTTATCGATTGTTGACTTTATAGGCGGCTTTGGTGCCTTGGACATGAGCTAGGACCTTACGATCTTGCATGAAGGGAGGACTAGCAGCCACCTTCCACGGAAGAATGTGAAAAGTGTTCATATGTACCAAAAACCTGAGAAATTTGTCCGTTTTCGCCATTTTTTTTATCGAATTGACTTATTGTCAGATCGTCACATTGGCCGCTCTTCTCTCTGAAACGTTTACATTTATGGAGTGCAAAGCTACGTCACGTGCTGCGATATGCGGAGACACTAAAAGTCCCATAGTAGAACACAGAAGTAGCTTCTAAGTTGATGTAAAAAACACTAAGAGGCATAACAATTCAAGTTTTAGTTATCGATTTTTGACATGTTATACGGCTTTGGTGCCTTGGACATGAGCTAGGACCTTACGATTTTACATGAAGGGAAGACTAGCAGCCACGTTGCACGGGAGAATGTGAAAAGAGTTCATATGTAGTAAAAACCTAAGAAACCGGCCCGTTTTTTTCGTCATTTGCTGTCAAATCGACATAATGTCAGGTCGTCACGTTGGCCGCACTTCTCTCTGTAATGGATAAATTTATAGTGTGCAAAGTTATGTCGCGTGCTGAGGAATGCGGAGACGCCAAAAGCCCCATAGTAGAACACAGAAGACGCTTCTAAGTTGGTGTAATAGCCAGTAAGGAGCAGTGCAATTGAAGTTTTAGTGATAGATTTTTAAATTTTTAGGCGGCTTTGGTGCCTTGTACATCAGCTAGGACCTTACGATTTTGCATGAAGGGAAGACTAGCAGCCACGTTGCACGGGAGAATGTGAAATGTGTTCATATGTAGTAAAAACCTAAGAAATTCGCCCGATTTCGTCGTTTGCTATCGATTCGACTTTATATCAGATTGTCATATTGGCCGCTCTTCTCTCTGAAACGGTTACATTTATCGTGTGCAAAACTATGTCCCGTACTGCGGAATGCGGAGACACTAAAAGTCCCATAGTAGAACACAGAAGTAGCTTCTAAGTTGATGTAAAAAACACTAAGAGGCATAACAATTCAAGTTTTAGTTATCGATTTTTGACTTTTTAGCCGGCTTTGGTGCCTTGGACATGAGCTAGGACCTTAAGAATTTGTATGAAGGGAGGACTAGCAGCCACGTTGCACGGGAGAATGTGAAATGTGTTCAAATGTAGATAAAATCTAAGAAATCCGCTAGTTTTCGTCATTTGCTGTTGAATTGACTTAATATCAAATCGTCACATTGGCTGCTCTTCTCTATGAAATGTTTACATTTATCTATGCAAAGCTATGTCGCGTGCTGCGATATGCGGATACACTAAAAGCGCCGCAGTAGAACACAGATGAAACTTCTAAGTTGATGTAATAGCCAGTAAGAAGCAGTACAATTCAAGTTTAGTTATCGATTTTTGACATTTTAGACAGCTTTGGTGCCTTGGACATGAGCTAGGACCTTACGATTTTGCATGAAGGGAGGACTAGCAGCCACGTTGCACGGGAGAATGTGAAAAGTGATCGAATGTATTAAAAACCTAAGAAATCCGCTCGTCTTCGTCGTTTGCTATCGAATCGTTTTAATGTCAGATCGTCACATTGGCCGCTCTTCTCTATGAAACGGTGACATTTATCGTGTGCAAAACTATGTGGCGTGCTGCGGAATGCGCAGAAACTGAAAGTACCATAGTAGAACACAGAAGAAGATACTAAGTTGATGTAATAGCCAGTAAGAAGCACTACAATTCAAGTTTAGTTATCGATTTTTGACGTTTTAGCCGGCTTCTTGTGATTTGGACATTTTGCTAGGACCTTAAGATTTTGCAAGAAGTAAGGACTAGCAGCCACGTTGCACGGGAGAATGTGAAAAGTGTTCATATGTAGTAAAAACCTAGGAATCCGCCCGTTTTCGTCATTTGCTGTCGAATCGACTTAATGTCAGATCGTCACATTGGCCGCTCTTCTCTCTGAAACGGTTATATTTGTCGTGTGCAAAGCTATGTCGCGTGCTGCGATATGCGGAAACACTAAAAGCACCATAGTAGAACACAGATGAAGCTTCTAAGTTCATGGAATAGCCAGTATGAAGCAGTAAAATAATAGTTTTAGCTATCGATTATAAACTTCTTAGCCGGCTTTCGCGCCTTGGACATGAGCTACGACCTTAAGAATTTGTATGAAGGGAGGACTAGCATCCACGTTACACGGGAGAATGTGAAAAGTGTTCATATGTAGTAAAAACCTAGGAAATTCGCCCGTTTTCGTCATTTGCTATCGAATCGACTTAATGTCAGATCGTCACATTGGCCGCTCTTCTCTCTGAAACGGTTATATTTAACGTGTGAAAAGCTATGTCACGTGCTGCGGAACGGGGAGACACTAAAAGCACCATACTAGACCACAGATGAAGCTTCTAAGTTGATGTAATAGCCAATAAGAAGCAGTACAATTGAAACTTTAGTTAACGATTTTTGACTTTTTAGTCAGCTTTGTTGCCTTGGACATAAGCTAGGACCTTAAGATTTTGCATGAAGGGAGGACTACTAGCTACATTGCACTGGATAATGTGAAAAGTGTTCATATGTAGGAAAAACCTAAGAAATCCTAGCGTTTTCGTCACTTGCTATCGAATCGTTTTAATGTCAGATGGCCACGTTGGCCGCTCTTATGTCTGAAACGGTTACATTTATCGGGTGCAAAGCTATGTTGCGTGCTGCGAATTGCGGAGACACTAAAAGCACCATAGTAGAAAACAGAAGAAGATTATAAGTTGATGTAATAGCCAGTAAGAAGCAGTAAAATAATAGTTTTAGCTATCGATTATTGACTTTTTAGGCGGCTTTGGTGCCTTGCACATGAGCTAGGACCTTAAGATTTTTCATGATGGGAGGACTAGGAGCCATGTTGCACGAAAGAATGTGAAATCTGTTCATATATAGTAAAAACCTAATAGATCCGCCCGTTTTCGTCATTTTGCTATCGAATCGACTTAATGGCAGATTTTCACATTGGCCGCTATTCTCTCTAAAACGGTTACATTTAACGTGTGCGAAGCTATGTTGCGTGCTGCGGAATGCGGAGACACTAAAAGCACCATAGAAGACCACAGAAGAAGCTTCTAAGTTGATGTAATAGCCAATAAGAAGCAGTACAATTCAAGTTTTAGTTAACGATTTTTGACTTTTTAGCCCGATTTGGTGCCTTGGACATGAGCTAGGACCTTAAGATTTTGCATGAAGGGAGGACTAGCAGCCACGTTGCACGGGAGAATGTGAAAAGTGTTCATATGTAAAAAAAAACCTAAGAAATTCGCCCGTTTTCGTCATTTGCTATCGAATCAACTTAATGTCAGATCGTCACATTGGCCGCTCTTCTCTATTAAACGGTTACATTTATCGTGTGCAAAACTATTTGGGGTGCTGCGGAATGCGCAGACACTAAAAATACCATAGTAGAACACAGAAGTAGCTTCTAAGTTGATGTAAAAAACACTAAGAGGCATAACAATTCAGGTTTTAGTTATCGATTTTTGACATTTTAGACGACTTTGGTGCCTTGGACTGAGCTAGGACCTTAAGAATTTTTATGAAGGGGGGACTAGCAGCCACTTTGCAAGGGAGAATGTGAAATGTGTTCAAATGTAGTAAAAATCTAAGAAATCCGCTAGTTTTCGTCATTTGCTGTCGAAGTGACTTAATATCAAATCGTCACATTGGCCGCTCTACTCCCTGAAACGGTTACATTTATCGTGTGCAAAGCTATGTCGCGTGCTGCGGAATGCGTAGACACTACAAGCACCATAGTAGAACACAGAAGAAGCTTCTAAGTTGACGTAATAGCCAGTAAGAAGACGTAAAATAATAGTTTAGCTATCGATTATTCACTTTTTAGCCGGCTTTGGTGCCTTGGATATGAGCTAGGACCTTAACAATTTGTATGAAGGAAGGACTAGCAGCGACGTTGTACGGGAGAATATGAAACGTGTTCATATGTAGTAAAAACCTAAGAAATCCGCCCGTTTTCGTCTTTTGCTATCGACTCGACTTGATGTCAGACCGTCACATTGGCCGCTCGTCTATCTGAAAAGGTTACATATATCGTGTGCAAAGCTACGTCGCGTGCTGCGACATGTGGAGACACTACAAGCACCATAGTAGAACACAGAAGAAGCTTCTAAGTTGATGTAACAGCCAGTAACCAGCAGTACAATTAAAGTTTAGTTATCGATTTTTGATTTTTTAGCCGGCTTTGGTGCCTTGGACATGAGCTAGGACCTTAAGAATTTGCGTGAAGGGATGACTAGCAGCCACGTTGCACGGGAGAATGTGAAACGTGTTCATATGTAGTAAAAACCTAAGAAATCCGAACGCTTTCCTCATTTGCTATCGAATCGACTTAATGTCAGATGGTCACATTGGAGGCTCTTCTATCTGAAACGGTTACATTTATCGTGTGCAAAGCTACGTCGCGTGCTGTGATATGCGGAGACACTACAAGCACCATAGTAGAACACAGAAGAAGCTTCCAAGTTGACGTAATAGCCAGTAACAAGCCGTAAAATAATCGTTTTAGTTATCGATTATTAACTTTTTAGCCGGCTTTGGTGACTTGGACATGAGCTAGGACCTTAAGAATTTCTATAAAGGGAGGACAAGCAACCACGTTGCACGGGAGAATGTGAAAAGTGATCGAATGTAGTAAAAAACTAAGTAATCCGCTCGTTTTCGTCATTTGCTATCGATTCGACTTTATATCAGATCGTCACATTGGCCGCTCCTCTCTCTGAAACGGTTACATTTATCGTGTGCAAAGCTATGTTGCGTGCTGCGATATGCGGAGACACTAAAAGCACCATAGTAGAACACAGAAGAAGCTTCTACGTTGATGTAATAGCCAGTAAGAAGCAGTAGAACTCAAATTTAGCTATCGATTTTTGATTTTTTAGCAGGCTTTGGTGCCTTGGACATGAGGTAGGACCTTAATATTTTGCATGAAGGGAGGGCTAACAGCCACGTTGCACTTGAGAATGTGAAAAGAGATCGAATGTAGTAAAAACCTAAGAAATCCGCTCGTTTTCGTCATTTGCTATCGAATCGACTTAATGTCAGATCGTCACACTGGCCACTCTTCTCTCTGAAACAGTTACATTTATCGTGTGCAAAGCTATGTTGCGTGCTGCGAAATTCGGAGACACTAAAATTACCATAGTAGAACACAGAAGGAGCTTCTAAGTTGATGTAATAACCAGTAAGAAGCAGTACAACACAAGTTTTAGTTATCGATTGTTGCCTTTTTAGGCGGCTGTGGTGCCTTGGACATGAGCTAGGACCTTACGATTTTGCATGAAGGGAGGACTATTAGCCATGTTGCACGGGAGCATGTGAAAATTGTTCATATGTAGCAAAAACGTAAGAAATCCGCCCGTTTTCGTCATTTCCTATCGAATTAAATTCAGATGGTCACATTGGCCGCTCTTCTGTCTGAAACGGTTAAATTTATCATGTGCAAAGCTATGTTGAGTGCTGCGGAATGCAGAGACACAAAAGCACCATAAAAGAACAGAGAAGAAGTTTCTAATTTGATGTAAATGCCAGTAAGAAGCAGTACAATTTAAGTATAGTTATCGATTTTTGACTTTTGAGCTGGCTCTGGTGCCTTGGACATGAGCTAGGACGTTAAGATTTTGCATGAAGGGACGCCTACCTGCCACGTTGCACGGGAGAATGTAAAAAGTGTTCACATGTAGTAAAAACCTAAGATATCTGCCTGTTTTCGTCATCTGCTATCGAATCGACTCAATATCATATCGTCACGTTGACCGCTCTTCTCTCTGAAACGGTTACGTTTATCGTGTGCAAAGATATGTAGCGTGCTGCGGAATGCGGAGAATCTAAAAGCACCATAGTAGAAAACAGAAGAAGCTTCTAAGTTGATGTAATAGGCAGTAAGAAGCAGTAAAGTAATAGTTTTAGCTATCGGTTATTGACTTTTTAGCCGCCTTTGGTTACTTGGACATAAGCTAGGACCTTAAGACTTTCTATGAAGCGAGGACTAGC
The DNA here is from genome assembly GCF_023897955.1 of Schistocerca gregaria. NCBI lineage: Eukaryota > Metazoa > Arthropoda > Insecta > Orthoptera > Acrididae > Schistocerca > Schistocerca gregaria. Next base: position 26,224 of record NW_026061967.1, on the reverse strand, counting down.
AGCCACGTTAAACGGGCGAATGTGAAAAGTTTTCGTAAGTAGTAACAACCTAATAAATCCGCCCCTCTTTGGTTATTTGCTATTGAATCGACTTAATGTCAGATGGTCACATTGGCCGCTCTTTTCTCTGAACTGTTACATTCAACGTGTGCAAAGCTATGTCGCGTGCTGTGGAATGCGGAGACACTAAAAGCACCATAGTAGAACACAGAAGGAGCTTCTAAGTTGATGTAATAACCAGTAAGAAACAGTACAATTCAAGTTTTATTTATCTATTTTTGACTGTTAAGCTGGCATTGGTGCCTTGGAAATGAGCTAGTACCTTACTATTTTGTATGAAGGGAGGACTAGCAGCCACGATGCACGGGAGAACGTGAAAGGTGTTCATATGTAGTAAAAACCTAAGAAATCCGCCCGTTTTCGTCATTTGCTATCGAATCGTCTTAATGTCAGATCGTCACATTGGCCGCTCTTCCCTCTGAAACGGTGACATTTATCGTGTGCAAAGCAATGTCTCGTGATGCGGAATTCGGAGACACTAAAAGCACCATAGTAGAACACAGAAGGAGCTTCTGAGTTGATGTAATAACCAGTAAGAAACAGTACAATTCAAGTTTTATTTATCTATTTTTGACTTTTAAGCTGGCTTTGGTGCCTTTGAAATGAGCTAGTACCTAACTATTTTGTATGAAGGGAGGACTAGCAGCCACGATGCACGGGAGAACGTGAAAGTTGTTCATATGTAGTAAAAACCTAAGAAATCCGACCGTTTTCGGCATTTGCTATCGAATCGACTTAATGTCAGATCGTCACACTGGCCGCTCTTCTGTCTGAAACGGTTAAATTTATCTTGTGAAAAGCTATGTCTCGTGCTGCGGAATGCGGAGACTGTACAAGCACCATAGTAGAACACAGAAGAAGCTTCTAAGTTGATGTAATAGCCAATAAGAAGCAGTACAATTCAAGTTATAGTTAACGATTTTTGACTTTTTAGCCGGCTTTGGTGCCTTGGACATGAGCTGGGAACTTACGATTTTGCATGGAGGACTAGCAGCCACGTTGTACGGGAGAATGTGAAAAGTGTTCATATGTAAAAAAAAAACCTAAGATATCCGAGCGTTTTCGTCATTTGCTATCGAATCGAATTAATGTCAGATCGTCACATTGGCCGCTCTTCTCTATGAAACGGTTACATTTATCGTGTGTACAACTATGTGGCGTGCTGCGGAATGCGCAGACACTAAATGTACCGTAGTAGAACACAGAAGTAGCTTCTAAGTTGATGTAAAAATACACTAAGAGGCATAACAATTCAAGTTTTAGTTATCGATTTTTGACTTTTTAAACGGCTTTTGTGCCTTGGACTGAGCTAGGACCTTAAGAATTTGCATGAAGGAAGGACTAGCAGCCACGTTGCACGGGAGAATGTGAATAGTGTTCATATGTAGTAAAAACCTACCAATCCGCCCGTTTTCGTCATTTGATGTCGAATCGACTTAATGTCAGATCGTCACATTGGTCGCTCTTCTCTCTGAAACGGTTACATTTGTCGTGTGCAAAGCTATGTCGCGTGCTGCTATATGCGGAAACACTAAAAGCCCCATAGTAGATCACAGATGAAGCTTCTAAGTTGATGGAATAGCCAGTATGAAGCAGTGAAATAATAGTTTTAGCTATCGATTATAAACTTATTAGCCGGCTGTAGTGCCTTGGACATGAGCTAGGCCCTTTCGAATTTCTATGAAGGGAGGACTAGCAGCCACGTTGTACGGGAGAATGTGAAAAGTGTTCATATGTACGAAAACCATAAGAAATCCGCCCTCTTTCGTCATTTGCTATCGAATCGACTTAATGTCAGATCGTCACATTGGCCGCTCTTCTCTCTGAAACGGTTACATTTATTGTGTGCAAATCTATGTCGCGTGCTACGGAACGCTGAGACACTAAAAGCACAATAGTAGAACACAGAAGAAGCTTCTAAGTTGATGAAATAGCCAGTAAGAAGCAGTACAATTCAAGTTTATTTATCGATTTTTGACTTTTTAGCGGGCTTTGGTGCCTTGGACTGAGCTAGGACCTTAAGAATTTGTATGAAGGGAGGACTAGCAGCCACGTTGCACGGGAGAATGTGAAATGTGTTCAAATGTAGTAAAAATCTAAGAAATCCGCTAGTTTTCGTCATTTGCTGTCGAATTGACTTAATATCAAATCGTCACATTGGCTGCTCTTCTCTCTGAAACGGTTACATTTAACGTGTGAAAAGCTATGTCGCGTGCTGCGGAACGCGGAGACACTAAAAGCACCATACTAGACCACAGAAGAAGCTTCTAAGTTGATGTAATAGCCAATAAGAAGCAGTACAATTCAAGCTTTAGTTAACGATTTTTGACTTTTTAGTCAGCTTTGATGCCTTGGACATGAGCTAGGACCTTACGATGTTGCATGAAGGGAGGACTATCAGCCAAGTTGTACCGGAGAATGTGAAAAGTTTTCATATGTAGTAAAAACCTAAGAGATCCGCCCGTATTCGTCATTTGCTATCGAATCGACTTAATGTCAGATCGTCACATTGGCCGTTCTTCTCTCTGAAACGGTTACATTTATCGTGTGCAAAACTATGTGGCGTACAGCGGAATGCGCAGACACTAAAAGTACCATAGTAGAACACAGGAGTAGCTTCTAAGTTGATGTAAAAAACACTAAGAGGCATAACAATTCAAGTTTTAGTTATCGATTATTGACTTTTCAGACGGCTTTGGTGCCTTGGACTGAGCTAGGACCTTAAGAATTTGTATGAAGGGAGGACTAGCAGCCACGTTGCACGGGAGAATGTAAAATTTGTTCAAATGTAGTAAAAACCAAAGAAATCCGAGCGTTTTCGTCACTTGCTATCGAATCGACTTAATGTCAGATCGTCACATTGGCCGCTCTTCTCTCTGGAACGGTTACATTTATGGTGTGCAAAGCTATGTCGCGTGCTGCGATATGCGGAGACACTAAAGGCACCATAGTAGAACACAGAAGAAGTTTCTAAGTTGATGTAATAGCCAGTAACCAGCTGTACAATTCAAGTTTAGTTATCGATTTTTGACTTTTTAGCCGGCTTTGGTGCCCTGGACTGAGCTAGGACCTTAAGATTTTGCATGAAGGGAGGACTATTAGCTACATTGCACGGAATAATGTGAAAAGTGTTCATATGTATCAAAAACCTAAGAAATCCAAGCGTTTTCGTCACTTGCTATCGAATCGACTTAACGTCAGATGGCCACGTAGGCCGCTCTTATCTCTGAAACGGTTACATTTATCGTGTGCAAAGCTATGTTGCGTGCTGCGGAATGCGGAGACACTAAAAGCACCATAGTAGACCACAGAAGAAGTTTCTAATTTGATGTAAATGTCAGTAAGAAGCAGTACAATTTAAGTTTAGTTATCGATTTTTGACTTTTGAGCTGGCTTTGGTGCCTTGGAAATGAGCTAGGATCTTAAGATTTTGCATGAAGGGAGGACTAGCTGCCACGTTGCACCGGAGAATGTAAAAAGTTTTCATATGTAGTAAAAACCTAAGAAATCCGCCTGTTTTCGTCATCTGTTATCGAATCGACTCAATGTCATACGGTCACGTTGTCCGCTCTTCTCTCTGAAACGGTTACATTTATCGTGTGCAAAGCTATGTTGCGTGCTGCGGAATGCGGAGACACTAAAAGCACCATAGTAGACCACAGAAGAAGTTTCTAATTTGATGTAAATGTCAGTAAGAAGCAGTACAATTTAAGTTTAGTTATCGATTTTTGACTTTTGAGCTGGCTTTGGTGCCTTGGAAATGAGCTAGGATCTTAAGATTTTGCAAGAAGTAAGGACTAGCAGCCACGTTGCACGGGAGAATGTGAAAAGAGTTCATATGTAGTAAAAACCTAGGAATCCGCCCGTTTTCGTCATTTGCTGTCGAATCGACTTAATGTCAGATCGTCACATTGGCCGCTCTTCTCTCTGAAACGGTTACATTTGTCGTGTGCAAAGCTATGTCGCGTGCTGCGATATGGGGAAACACTAAAAGCACCATAGTAGAACACAGATGAAGCTTCTAAGTTGATGGAATAGCCAGTATGAAGCAGTAAAACAATAATTTTAGCTATCGATTGTAAACTTCTTAGCTGGCTTTGGTGCCTTGGACATGACCTAGGACCTTACGATTTTGCATGAAGGGACGCCTAGCAGCCACGTTGCACGGGAGAATGTGAAAAGTGTTCATATGTCGTAAAAACGTAGGAAATCCGCCTGTTTTCTTCCTTTGCTATCGAATCGACTTTATGTCATATCGTCACATTGGCCGCTCTTCTCTCTGAAACGGTTACATTTATCGTGTGCAAAGCTATGTTGCGTGCTGCAAAATTCGGAGACTCAAAAATCACCATAGTAGAACACAGAAGGAGCTTCTAAGTTGATGTAATAACCAGTAAGAAGCAGTACAATTCAAGTTATAGTTATTAATCTTTGACTTTTTATCCGGCTTTGGTGCCTTGGACATGAGCTAGGACCTTAAGATTTTGCATGAAGGAAGGACTAGCAGCCACGTAGCACGGGAGAATGTGTAAAGTGATCGAATGTAGTAAAAACCTAAGAAATCCGCTCGTTTTCGTCATTTGCTATCGAATCGACTTAATGTCAGATCGTCGCATTGGCCGCTCTTCTCAATGAAACTGGTACATTTTTCGTGTGCAAAACTATGTGGCGTGCTGCGAAATGCGCAGACACTAAAAGTACCATAGTAGAACACAGAAGTAGCTTCTAAGTTGAAGTAATAAACAGTAAGAAGCATAGCAATTCAAGTTTTAGTTATCGAATTTTGAATTTTTAGACGGCTTTGGTGCATCGGACTGAGCTAGGACCTTACAATTTTGCATGAAGGTAGGACTGGCAGCCACCTCTCACGGGAGAATGTGAAAAGTGTACATATGTAGTAAAAACCTGAGAAATTCGTCCGTTTTCGTCATTTGCTGTCGAATTTTCTTAATGTCAGATCGTCACATTGGCCGCTCTTCTCTCTGAAACGGTTACATTTATGGTGTGCAAAGCTATGTTGCGTGCTGCGATATGCGGAGGCACTAAAAGCACCACAGTAGAACACAGAAGAAGCTTCTATGTTGATGTAATAGCCAGTAACCAGCAGTACAATTCAAGTATAGTTATCTATTTTTGACTTTTTAGCCGGCTTCGGTGCCTTGGACTTGAGCTAGGTCCTTACGATTTTGCATGAAGGGAGGACTAGCAGCCACGTTGCACGGGAGAATGTGAAAAGTGTTCATATGTAAAAAAAACCTAAGAAATCCGCCCGTTTTCGTCATTTGCTATCGAATCGACTTAATGTCAGATCGTCACATTGGCCGCTCTTCCCTGTGTTTACTTCGTAGATTCTTATTTAAATTGCGTGTGAGTTTCGTATAGGAGGTGCAATTTCGAGTTTTAGTTACTGTAATCGTAAAATCAGCAGATTGTAGCGCAGTCGTTAGGCATTTGTACAGGTTAGTTGATACATTCTTTGCGTGTTCCGCTTGCGTTATCTAGGCAAGGACTTGTGTTGTTAAACATCGATTAGAATGGACAGGGACTGCGATTGCTGTGTTCGGATGAGGGCTGACTTGGCATCCCTTCCCTCACAGCTGCAATCGGCGCTGACTTCGGTCGCGCAGCTTGAGGCTGTTTCCAATGGGCACCACTGTGGGGAGCCGGACTCGGGTATCACGGGGATGTCAACCTCGTCCCGTCTGTCCCCAGATCGGTCTGCCGCTGTGGTTGCCCCGGTTGCTGCCCGCAATGGGGCTGAGCCCTCGCCTGTGGTTGATTGGGAGGTCGTTCCAAGGCGTGGCAGGCAGCGAAAGGCGTCCCCGGAGGCTGAACAGAAAGCCTCCCTGGTGCGTCTGACAAACCGGTTTCACGCACTGTCTCTGGCTGAGCCAGATGCTGCTGCCTGCCCTGTTTCAGAGGATCATTCTCAGCCTTCAAAGTCCAGGCAATCGCAGAGGGTGGGCTTACTGGTAGTTGGGAGCTCCAATGTTAGGCGCGTAATGGGGCCCCTTAGGGATACGGCGGCTAAGGAGGGGAAGAAATCCAGTGTGCACTCCGTGTGCATTCCGGGAGGAGTCATTCCTGATGTGGAAAGGGTCCTTCCGGATGCTATGGAGAGCACAGGGTGCAGCCTGCTGCAGGTGGTGGCACATGTCGGCACTAATGAATTGAGTCGCTTTGGATCTGAGGAAATTCTCTCTGAATTCCAGCGGCTATCTGATTTGGTGAAGGCTGCCGGTCTTGCTTACGAGATGAAGGCAGAGCTCACCATCTTCAGCATCGTTGACAGAACCGATTGCAGATCTTTGGTGCAGAGCCGGGTGGAGGGTCTGAATCAGAGGCTCAGACGGTTTTGCGACTGTATTGGCTGCAGATTCCTAGACTTGCGCCATAGGGTGGTTGGGTTTCGGGTTCCGCTGAATAGGTCGGGAGTTCACTACACTCAGCTGGCGGCTACACGAGTAGCGGAGGCTGTGTGGCGTGGACTGGGCGGTTTTTTAGGTTAGAAGGCCTCGGGAAAGTGCGGGATGGGCTGAAATGTCAAAGGGTGCTTGGCAATTACAGGACGTGCTTGGATCAAGGAACAGTCGGAATTTTAGTTGTAAATTGTTGTAGTTGCGCTGGAAAAGTCCCTGAGCTTCAAGCGCTAATAGAAAGCACAGAAGCTGATATAGTTATAGGTACAGAAAGCTGGCTAAAGCCTGAAATAAGTTCTGCAGAAATTTTTACGAAGTCTCAGACGGTGTTCAGGAAAGATAGATTAGGCAGAATTGGTGGTGGAGTGTTTGTGTCTGTCAGTAGTGGTTTATCTTGTAGTGAAGTCGAAGTAGATACTCCGTGCGAATTGGTGTGGGTGGAGGTTATACTTAACAGCCGAATTAAGTTAATAATTGGCTCCTTCTACCGACCCCCAGACTCCGATGATATAGTTGCGGAACAGTTCAGAGAAAGTTTGAGTCTCGTAACAAATAAATACCCCACTCATACAGTTATAGTTGGTGGGGACTCAACCTACCCTCGGTATGTTGGCAAAAATACTTGTTCAAAACCGGTGGTAGGCAGAAAACGTCTTCCGAGATTGTCCTAAATGCATTCTCCGAAAATTATTTCGAGCAGTTAGTCCACGAACCCACGCGAATTGTAAATGGTTGCGAAAACACACTTGACCTCTTGGCCACAAACAATCCAGAGCTGATAGAGAGCATCATGACTGATACAGGAATTAGTGATCACAAGGTCATTGTAGCTAGGCTCGATACCATTTCTTCCAAATCCATCAGAAACAAACGCAAAATAATTTTATTTAAAAAAGCGGATAAAGTGCCACTAGAAGCCTTCCTAAAAGACAATTTCCATTTCTTCCGAACTGACTATGCGAATGTAGACGACATGTGGCTCAAATTCAAAGATATAGTAGCAACAGCAATTGAGATATTCATACCTCATAAATTGGTAAGAGATGGAACGGATCCCCCGTGGTACTCAAAAAAAGGTCCGAACGCTGTTGAAGAGGCAACGGAAAAAGCATGCGAAGTTCAGAAGAACGCGAAATCCTGAAGATGGGCTAAAATTTACAGACGCGCGAAATTTGGCACGTACTTCGATGCGAGATGCCTTTAATAGGTTCCACAACGAAACATTGTCTCGAAATTTGGTAGAAAATCCGAAGAAATTCTGGTCGTATGTAAAGTACACAAGCGGCAAGACGCAGTCAATACCTTCGCTGCGCAGTGCCGATGGTACTGTTATCGACGACTGTGCCGCTAAAGCGGAGTTATTGAACGCAGTTTTCCGAAATTCCATCAGCAGGGAAGACGAATGGAATATTCCAGAATTTGAAACACGAACATCTGCTAGCATGAGTTTCTTAGAAGTAGATACCTTAGGGGTTGCGAAGCAACTCAAATCGCTTGATGCGGGCAAGTCTTCAGGTCCAGATTGTATACCGATTAGGTTCCTTTCAGATTACGCTGATACTATAGCTCCCTACTTAGCACTCATATACAACCGCTCGCTCACCGATAGATCTGTACCTACAGATTGGAAAATTGCGCAGGTCGCACCAGTGTTCAAGAAGAGTAGTAGGAGTAATCCATTTAACTACAGACCTATACCATTGACGTCGGTTTGCAGTAGGGTGTTGGAGCATATACTGTATTCAAACATTATGAATCACCTCGAAGGGAACGATCTATTGACACGTAATCAGTATGGCTTCAGAAAACATCGCTCTTGTGCAACGCAGCTAGCTCTTTATTCGCACGAAGTAATTGCCGCTATCGACAGGGGATCTCAAGTTGATTCCGTATTTCTAGATTTCCGGAAAGCTTTTGACACCGTTCCTCACAAGCGACTTCTAATCAAGCTGCGGAGCTATAGGGTATCGTCTCAGTTGTGCGACTGGATTCGTGATTTCCTGTCAGGAAGGTCGCAGTTCGTAGTAATAGACGGCAAATCATCGAGTAAAACTGAAGTGATATCAGGTGTTCCCCAGGGAAGCGTCCTGGGACCTCTACTGTTCCTGATCTATATAAATGACCTGGGTGACAATCTGAGCAGTTCTCTTGGACTGTTCGCAGATGATGCTGTAATTTACCGTCTAGTAGGGTCATCCGAAGACCAGTATCAGCTGCAAAGCGATTTAGAAAAGATTGCTGTATGGTGTGTCAGGTGGCAGTTGACGCTAAGTAAAAAAAGTGTGAGATGATCCACTTAAGTTCCAAAAGAAATCCGTTGGAATTCGATTACTCGATAAATGGTACAATTCTCAAGGCTGTCAATTCAACTAAGTACCTGGGTGTTAAAATTACGAACAACTTCAGTTGGAAGGACCACATAGATAATATTGTCGGGAAGGCGAGCCAAAGGTTGCGTTTCATTGGCAGGACACTTAGAAGATGCAACAAGTCCACTAAAGAGACAGCTTACACTACACTCGTTCGTCCTCTGTTAGAATATTGCTGCGCGGTGTGGGATCCTTACCAGGTGGGATTGACGGAGGACATCGTGAGGGTGCAAAGAAAGGCAGCTCGTTTTGTATTATCGCGTTATAGGGGAGAGAGTGTGGCAGATATGATACACGAGTTGGGATGGAAGTCATTACAGCATAGACGTTTTTCGTCGCGGCGAGACCTTTTTACGAAATTTCAGTCATCAACTTACTCTTCCGAATGCGAAAATATTTTGTTGAGCCCAACCTACATAGGTAGGAATGATCATCAAAATAAAATAAGAGAAATCAGAGCTCGAACAGAAAGGTTTTGGTGTTCGTTTTTCCCGCTCGCTGTTCGAGAGTGGAATAGTAGAGAGATAGTATGATTGTTGTTCGATGAACCCTCTGCCAAGCACTTAAATGTGAATTGCAGAGTAGTCATGTAGATGTAGATGTAGATGTAGAACAGTGACATTTATCATGTGCAAAGCTATGTCGCCTGCTGCGGATGCGGAGACACTAAAATCCCCATAAAAGAACACAGAAGAAGTTTCTAATTTCATGTAAATGCCAGTAAGAAGCAGTACAATTCAAGTTTAGTTATCGATTTTTGACTTTTGAGCTGGCTTTGGTGCCATGGACATGAGCTAGGACCTTAAGATTTTGCATGAAGGGACGCCTAGCTGCCACGTTGCACGTGAAAATATAAAAAGTGTTCATATGTAGTAAAAACCTAGGAAATCCGCCTGTTTTCGTCATCTGCAATCGAATCGACTCAGTGTCATATGGTCACGTTGACCGCTCTTCTCCTGAAACGGTTACATTTATCGCGTGCAAAGCTATGTCGCGCGGTGCGGAATGCGGAGACACTAAAAGCACCATAGTAGAACACAGAAGAAGCTTCTAAGTTGATGTAATAGCCAGTAAGAAGCAGTAAAATTCAAGTTTTAGTTATCGATTACTGACGTTTTTCCCTTCGTCGGTGCCTTGGAAATGAGCTAAGACCTTAAGATTTTGCATGAAGGGAGGACTAGCAGCCGCGTTGCACGGGTGAATGCAAAATGTCTTCATATGTAGTAAAACCCTCAGAAATCCTCCCGTTTTCGTCATTTGCTATCGAATCGACTTATTGAACGATCGAATCATTGGAGGCTTATATCTCTGAAACGGTTTCATTTATCGTCTTCCAAACTATGTAGCGTTTTGAAGTATGCGGTGACACTAAAAGCTTCATAGTCGAACACAGAAAAAGCTTCTAAGTTGATATAGTCGGGTAGTAAGGAGTACTACAATTCTAGTTTTAGTTACCGTTTATTGACTCACTAGCCTGGTTTGGTGACTTGGTCATGAGTTCGTAATTTAAGATTTTGCATGAAATTAGGTCTAGCAGCCGCGTTGCACGGGAGAATGTGAAAAGTTTTCATATGTAGTAAAAACCTGAGAAATCCTCCCGTTTTCGTTATTTGTTATCGAATCGACTTAATGTCAGATCGTCTCATTGGCCGCTCTTCTCACTGAAACGGTTACATTTAGCGTGTGCAAAGCTGTGCCGCGTGCTGCGGTGAAAGGAGACACTAAAAGCACCATAGTAGAACACAGAAGAAGCTTCTAAGTTGATGTATTAGCCAGTAAGATGCAGTACAATTCAAGTTTTAGTTATCGATTATTGACTTATTAGCTAGTTTTGGTGCCTTGTCCATGAGCTGGGACGTTAAGATTTTGCATGAAAGGAGGTCTAGCAGCCGCGTTGCACTGGACAATGTGGAAAGTGTTCATATGTAGTAAAAACCAGAGAAATCCGTTCGTTTTCGTCATTTGCTATCGAATCTACTTTATGCCAGATCGTCACATTGGCTGCTCTTCTCTCTGAAACGGTTACATTTATCGTGTGCAAAGCTATGTCGCGTTCTGAGGTATGCGGAGACACTAAAGGCACCATAGTAGAACACAGAAGAAGCTTCTAAGTTGATGTAGTAGCCAGCAAGAAGCAATACAATTCAAGTTTTAATTACCGATAATTGAATTTTTTGCCGACTTTGGTGCCTTGTACATGAGTTAGTACCTTAAGATTTTGCATGAGGGGAGGTCTAGCAGACGCGTTGCATATGAAAATGTGAAAAGTGTTCATATGTAGTAAAAACCTGAGAAATACCCCCGTTTGCGTCATTTGCTATCGAATCGACTTAATGGCAGATCGCCACATTGGCCGCTCTTCTCTCTGAAACGGTTACATTAATCGTCTGCAAAGATAGGTCGCTTGCCGCGGTATGTGGCGACACAAAAGCAACATAGTATAATACAGAAGCACATTCTAGGAAGATGTAATCGCCAATAAGAAGCAGTACTATTCAAGATTTAGTAGTCGGTTATTCACTTATTTTCCGCCTTTGGTACATTGGACATGTCCGACGACCTAAAGTTTTGCATGAAACGACGTCTGGAAACCACTTTGCACGGGGGAGTGTGGAAACTGTTCATATGTAGTAAAAACTACAGAAAACCGCCAGCTTTCGTCATTTGCTACCGAATCTATTTTATTGCCAGATCTTCACATTGGCCGCTTTTATCTCTGACACAATTACATTTATCGTCTGAAAATTTATGTCGCGTATTGCAATATGAGGAAAAAACTGAAAAAATCATATTAGATCACAAAAAAGCTTCTAAGAAGATGTAATCGAAAGTACCAAGCAGAAATATTCTATTGACTTATTTGCCGGCTTTGGTGCAATGGGCATGAGCTAGGACCTTAAGATTTTTCATAATATTACGTCCGTACGCATCGTTGCACGCGAGAATGTCGAAAGTGTTCATATGTAGTAAAAACCTCAGAAATCCGCCCGCTTTCGTCATTTGCTATCGAATCTAATTAATTGCCAGATTTTCACATTGGCCGCTTTTCTTTCTAAAACGGTAACATTTATCGTCTGGAAATTTTTGCCACGTGTTTGCAATATGCGGAAAAATCTGAAAACATCATGATAGAACACAGAAAAAGCTTCTAAGAAGATGTAATCGAAAGTAGGAAGCAGTACTATTCACGTTTTAGCTATTGGTTATTTACTAATTTGCCGGCTTTGGTGCATTGGACATGATCTAGGACCTTAAGATTTTGCATAAAAGTACGTCCGTACGCCACGTTGCACGGGAGAATGTGGAAAGTGTTCATATGTATTAAAAACCTCAGAAATCCGCCCGCTTTCGTCATTTGCTATCGAATCGACTTATTTGCCAGATCTTCATATTGGCCGCTTTTCTCTCTGAAACGGTTACATTTATCGTCTGTAAATTGGTGTCACGTGTTTGCAATATGTGGAAAAAACTAAAAACATCATAATAGAACACAGAAAAAGCTTCCAAGAAGATGTAATCGAAAGTAGGAAGCAGTACTATTCAAGTTTAAGCGATCGGTTATTCACTTATTTGCGGCTTTGTTGCATTGGACATGAGCTAGGACCTTAGGATTTTGCATGAAATTACGTCTGTACGCCACGTTGCACGGGAGAATGTAGAAAGTGTTCATATGTAGTAAAAACCTGAGAAATCCGATCGCTTTCGTCATTTGCTATCGAATCGAATGTATTGCCAAATCTTCACATTGGCCGCTTTTCTCTTTGAAACAGTTACATTTATCGTCTGGAAATTTATGTCGCGTATTGCAATATGCGGAAAAAACTGAAAACATCATATCAGAACACAAAAAAGCTTCTAAGAAGACGTAATCGAAAGTAGGAAGCAGTACTATTCAAGTTTTTGCTATCGGTTATTCACTTATTTGCAAGCTTTGGTGCATTGGACGTGAGCTATAACATTAAGATTTTGCATGAAAGTACGTCTGTACGCCACGTTGCACGGGAGAATGAGAAAGGTGTACATAATAGTAACAACATGAGAAATCCGCCCGTTTTCGTCATTTGCGTTCGAATCGACTTAATGCCAGATCGTAACATTGGCCGCTTTTCTCTCTGAAACGGTTACATTTATCGTATGCAAAATTATGTCGCGTGTAGCGGTATGCGGAAAAAACTGAAAACATTATATTAGAATACAGAAAAAGCTTCAAAAAAGATGTATTTGCCAGTAAGAAGCAGTACTATTCAAGTTTCAGTTATCGGTTTATTCACTTATTTTCCGGCTTTTGTGCATTGGACATGAGCTAGGACCTTAGGATTTTGCAAGAAAGTACGTCTGTACGAAACGTTGCACGGGAGAATGTGGAAAGTGTTCATATGTAGTAAAAACCTGAGAAACCCGATCGCTTTCGTCATTTGCTATCGAGTCGAATGTATTGCCAGATCGTCCCATTGGCCGCTTTTCTCTCTGAACAGGTTACATCCATCGTCGACAAAATTATGTCGCGTGTTGCGGTATGGAAAAAAACTGAAAACATTATATTAGAACACAGAAAAAGCTTCGAAGAAGATGTAATCGCCAATAAGAAGCAGTACTATTCAAGATTTAGCTATCGGTAATTCACTTATTTGCCGGCTTTGGTATATTGGACATGACCGACGACCTATAGATTTCGCATGAAACGACGTCTGGAAATCACATTGCGCGGGGGAATGTGAAAACTGTTCATATGTAGTAAAAATTTGAGAGATCCACCCGCTTTCGTCATTTGCCATCGAATCGACTTGATGCCAGATCGTCACACTGGCCGCTTTTCTCTCTGAAACAGTTACATTTATCGTCTGGAAATGTATGTCGCGTATTGCAATATGCGGAAGAAACTGAAAACATCATATTAGAACACAAAAAAAGCTTCTAAGAAGATGTAATCGAAAGCAGCAAGCAGAACTAAACTATTGACTTATTTGCCGGCTTTGGTGCATTGAACATCAGTTCAAATGGCTCTGAGCACAATGGGACTCAACTGCTGAGGTCGTTAGTCCCCTAGAACTTAGAACTACTTAAACCTAACTCACCCAAGGAGATGACACACATCCATGCCCCATTCAGGATTCGAACCTGCGACCTTAGCAGTCGCACGGTTGGACATGAGCTAGGACCTTAAGATTTTGCATGAAAGTACGTCTGTACGCCACGTTGCACGGGAGAATGTGAAAAGTGTTCATATGTACTAACAACATGAGAAATCCGCCCGTTTTCGACATTTGCCATTGAATCGACTTATTGCCAGATCGTCATATTGGTTACTTTTCTCTCTGAAACGGTTACATTTATCGTTTGTAAAGTTATGTCGCGTGTTGGGGTGTGCGGAAAAAACTGAAAACATTATATTAGAAGACAGAAAAAGCTTCAAAGAAGATATAATCGAAAGTAGGAAGCAGTAATATACATGCTTTAGTTATCGGTTATTCACTTATTTGCCGCCTTGGTGCATTGGACATGAGCTAGTACCTTAAGATTATGCATGAGAGTACGTCTGTACGCCACGTTGCACGGGAGAATATAAAAAATGTTCATATGTAGTAACAACATGAGAAATCCGCCCGTTTTCGACATTTTCCATCGAATCGACTTAATGTCAGACCGTCATATTGGCCGCTTTTCTCTCTGAAACGGTACATTGGACATGAGCTAAGATCTTAAGATTTTGCATGTAAGTACGTCTGTACGCCACGTTGTACGGGAGAATGAGAAAAGCTTTCATATGTAGTAACACCATGAGAAATCCGCCCGTTTTCGTCATTTGCATAAGAATCGACTTAATGACAGATCGTCACACTGGTGGCTTTTCTCTCTGAAACGGTTACATTCATCGTATACAAAGTTATGTCGCTTGCCGCGGTATGCGCAGTCACTAAAAGCACTATAGTAGTCACAGAAGAAGCTTCTAAGAAGATGTTATCGGCTAGTAACAAGCAGTAGTAGTCAAGTTTTAGTTATCGGTTATTCACTTATTTGCCGGCTTTGGTACATTGGACATGACCGACGACCTAAAGATTCAGCATGAAACGACGTCTGGAAACCACGTTGCACGGGAGAATGTGAAACTGTTCATACGTAGTAAAAACTTCAGAAATCCGCCCGCTTTCGTCATTTGCTATCGAATCGACTTTATTGCCACATCTTCACATTGGCCGCTTTTCTCTCTGAAACGGTTACATTTATCGTCTGCAAAATTATGTCGCGTGTTGCGGTATGCGGAAAAAAATGAAAACATTCTATTAGAACACAGAAATATCTTCTAAGAAGATGTAATAGCCAGTAAGAAGCAGTACTATTCAAGTTTTAGTTATCGGTTATTCCCTTATTTGTCGGCTTTGGTGCATTGGACAAGAGCTAGGACCTTACGATTTTGCATAAAAGTACGTCTGTACGCCAGAATACATCATTTTCAGTTGTCAAACGGCTTCTAAAACCGAACTGTTCATTTGACAGCAAATTGTGTGATATCAAATGATCAATTAACCTTACATGCACAGCCTTTTCGGTAACTTTTGCAAACACTGATGGCATAGAAGTAGGTCTAAAATTAGCTACATTATCCCTTTCTCCCTTTTCATAAAGCGGCTTTACTGATGAGTACTTTAATCGGTCAGGAAACTGACCAGTTCTAAAGGAAAAATTGCAAATATGGCTAAATACAGGGCTAACATGTGCAGCACAGTACTTTAACATGCTGCTAGGCACTCCATCATATCCATGAGAGTCCTTAGTCTTCAGTGATATAGTTATTGACTCAATCTCTCTCTTGTTTGTATCACAGAGGAGTATTTCAGACGTCAATCTCAGAAAGGTATTTGCTAAGAAATTTGTATGATTTCCTGTTGGAACTAAATTTTTATTTAGCTTGATTGTGACTACTTCGAACATTTTGATATAATTCGCCCTATGTTTTACATGAAATCATTATCCCACTAGTCAGCCAACTGTGCTGTCTATTACTGCTAGTACCCCATTCAGAATGTTTTAATGGAAAACAACTCTCAAAGAGCATGAGAAATGTGCCATGGAAAGCATTGTATTTATCATCTGTATTATTGGCACTATAAACATCTTGCCACTCTTGTTCCTTGACAAGTTTTAAAAAACACTCTATTGCTGTTGGATTGACTTTCCTACGTTCTTTGTAACTAAATATGACATTGAGTTGAGTACAAAAACCTTTTAGTGTTAAAATTTGTGCATTATGGTCTGAAAGGCCATTCACACTTTTACTAACAGGATGCCCATCTAGTATTGAGGAACGAATAAAAATATTGTCTATGACCGTGCTACTATTCGCCTGCACCCTAGTTTGAAAAAAAAACACAGTTGGCATCAGATCATATGAATTTAGGTGATCTACCAACATCATTTTTCTTGGGACCGAGCGAGGTGGCGCAGTGGTTAAGGCACTGGACTTACATTCGGGAGGACGACGGTTCAGTCCCGCGTTCAGCCATATTGATTCAGGTTTTCCGTGATTTCCCTAAATCACTCCCGGCAAATTCTGGGTTAGTTCCTCTCAAAGGGCATGGCCGACTTCCTTCCCCATCCTTCCCTAATCCGATGAGACCAATGACATCGCTGTCTGGTCTCCTTCCCCAAACAACCCAACCCCCCTTTTTCTTGCACAATCATATACAAAATTAATATTGAAGTCCCCCACATATAACTACTTGCTGGTACTTCCTACAAAGTGAATCAAGAACCCTCTCTAGCTTAAGCAAAAATGCTCTGAAGTTGGAGTTAGAGGCCCTATAAACACAAGCAATTAGAAGTTGAGTTTCACTAAATTCAACAAATGCTGCACAACTTTCAAATATCTGTTCAGTGCAGTGTCGTGATAAGTCTATGGACTCAAATAACGTACTGTTTTTTATGTACGGTGACACCTCCCCACCCCGCAAGAAACTCCTTGAGAAACAGCCAGCTAATATGTAGCCTGGTAAAGGAAGCCTATAAATTATCAATTTATTGAAGTGGTGCTCTGATATACAAATAATTTCAGCGTTAACATCTGTTAGCAGTTCACTAACTTTATCCCTAATAACTCTTATATTCTGATGAAATATGCCAATTCCTTCTCTACTTGGAAACATTACATCCTCTGGAGGAGAGCCCTTAGAGGCACGCCGGCCGCGGTGGTCTTGCGGTTCTAGGCTCTCAGTTCGGAACCGCGCGACTGCTACGGTCGCACGTTCGAATCCTGCCTCGGGCATGGATGTGTGTGATGTCCTTAGGTTAGTTAGGTTTAATTAGTTCTAAGTTCTAGGCGACTGATGACCCCATATGTTAATTTGCATAGTGCTCAGAGCCATTAGAACCATTTTTGAAACTTAGAAGCACTTCCTTTAAGCAGGTATACCAATCAGCTGACTTCAGTATTAAAAAGGTGCAGCTCTAACACCAACTACTACAGGAATTTTTCCATGAGTGACACCACTACCGCCACCACCACCCACTACACTGTCACCTATAAGCTTAGGTAGCCTCTCCTTCGCATACCTATTGAGGGGAAGGCCATGCCTAGTGAAACCCCATCTACTGATAGACCCAACTGGCACCACTGAGATGTGATCCATGCCCTCTCCCATCAGTGCACTCCCCAGCCCCACAATTACGCGCCCAACAGCCGCATTAAGGTGTGCCCGATCATTATGCTGAAACAGTTGCACGAAAAGCACATTAGTGCCACCAGTTTGAGTAGCTATCTTAACCAAGTCACCACTGACATCATACCCCCTGTCCCTATTGTGACTGCTCCCAGCACCACCCACTATCACTACCTGATCCTCCTTTGTAAAATTCTTACATAACTCCCCTATGCTTTCAGCCACCTGAGCCAACCCTGCATTAGGCTTCACAATGCTTGTGACCTGGTACTCACTCCACAAAACTTCTTGCAAATGCTGGCCCACACCTCTACCCGGTAACTACCTAGCAGCAGAACCTAGGCCTCCTAATTGCTGAGGACGGCTGCAAGTTACCTCCATATACAGCTACACGAGGCTCCTCTCCGCTCAACTTTGACAGTTTGTCGTATCTATTGCATGTATGCAAAGTAAAACTGTCTGACTACCTCCTTTTCCTATCTATCTTCTTGTCACCTGCCAGTTCCCATTCCCCAGCACCCTTCACCCTCCTCAACTTATCTAGTTCCTCCTTTGCGCATTGTAACTGCACCTGAAGGGCACAGATCTTACGCTCCTGCTCCTCTATTAACTTGTTTCTACTACAGATTCTACATTCCCAGGACAGGATCACCCTCAAATGACCACTGGCTTCCCCACTGCATTCCCCCCAATGAAAATACTTTGAACAAATCCCACAGCGTAATCCACTACTCACAAACCTACGACATAGCCATCACTTCTCACTCACGATAAAATTTTACAGTTACTAAAAAAAACTATACGTCTACGTTACCAAAGTTCAGTTACAAAAGCAGCACTATTTAAGAACTAACAACTATGGTCTCGAAATTCTCTGTCTACTAAGAAAGCAGCTTCTTGTATTA
Organism: Schistocerca gregaria; assembly: GCF_023897955.1. Lineage (NCBI taxonomy): Eukaryota > Metazoa > Arthropoda > Insecta > Orthoptera > Acrididae > Schistocerca > Schistocerca gregaria. Next base: position 7,817 of record NW_026061967.1, on the reverse strand, counting down.
ACACTACTACAACACAGCCGATACCAATACCAGCAAAACTTCACAAAATTATTGGCTAAAACCAAAAAATTTAAACTAAACGCCAGTTGAAAACTAAAGCACGAAGTTTACTAAACGACTTCAACACACTGAAAACTCTATAAAACACAGCGAGCGAACGATTACAAGAGTTTATTAAGTCATTATTTCGCCAAAAATGGCAAGCAACACCACTGCAATCTATTCAGTTTAATAACTGTATTACAGAGCACAAACAACTTCGTCAGTACTTAACTTATAACCGCTACAGAGGCAGTGCACGCCGCAAAATGTAAACACACTGATGAGGCGCGAGGCTTAGACGAACCATGAAAGCACACTGACAAATAATAGACCACTCGAGTCAATACCACAGAAAGAAAGACTGAGATAAATGAATATCCACAAATAATTTGCTTTTACGGCAAAAATAATAACACAAAAAAACTTTAAAATACGTAAATGAAGTCTAAAATTTATAAAACATTAACAAGCTATTTCAACAGCAGTGCAGCTCACGTGACGTCACACACATGATGATCTGCCCCCCCCCCCCCCCCTTGGGAAGGTGCCTATCTACCCCACCTTCGAAATATGCCTATCTATCCCCCTCAGAAGATATCTACCGAGCTACCCATCCATGGAAGATCTCTGTCAACCTGCACCTCCCCTCCCCCCTCAGATGATGTCTGTATACCTACCCACACCCTTGGAATATGTCTGTCTACCTAAACCCCCTCCCCTTAGAATATGTATGACTACCTACCCCTCCCCACAGAATATGAATGTCTACCTACCCCACCCCTCGGGAGATGTCTGTGTACCCACCCCTCCCAGAAGATATCTACCTACACCTCCCACATCGGAAGATTTCATACTACCTCTACCCCATCGAAAGCTGTCTGTCTCTCATCGCCCCACCACCTAATATGTAATTCTACCTACTTGCCTCGTTAGAAAATGTCAGTCTACGTAACTCTCCACAGGAGATGTCTATCTACCTACCCCCTCGGCAGATGTCTGCCTACGTCACCCCCCTAAGGAAGATGTTTGTCCACCTACCTCACCCTGTGAAGATGTCTATCTACACCCCCACAAAAACTCTCTCCCCACCTCGTAAGATGTCTATCACCCTGAAAGATGTCTCTCAACCCCCCCCCCCCACACTAAGGAGATGTCTATCTACCTACCTGCCCTCTCGGAATTTGTCTGTCGACCTATCCCAACCCCTACTCAGCCCCCCCACTCGGAAGTTGTTTACCCCTGTCTCGGAAGATGTCTAGCGACCCCCAAACTTTGGAAGGTGTCTTCCAGCCCCTCAGGCGATGTCTGTCTACCCCCCCCCCCCCCTCAGAAGATGTCTGTCAGCATACCAACCACCCTGGAATTAGTCTGTCTACCTACCAACTGCCTCGGAATATATCTGTCTACCTCCCACCTCGGAAAATGTCTTCCAAACACAGTCTCAGAAGAGCCCAGTCTACCAACTGCCAAATTTCAACCCCCGGAAGATTTCTATCCAACCCCCCCCCCCCACTTGGAATATGTCTATCTACCTCCACTCTCGGTAGCTATCTACACCCCCCTCTCAGAGAATCTCTAACCCCACTCTCATAGGATGTCTGTCTACCTACCCTCACCACCATTCGAAGATGTCTACCCCTTGGAGGATGTCTACTCCACCTGGAATATGTCTGTCTACCCACGTTGGATGATGTCTGTCTATCTACTCAGCCCCCCTGGGAAGATATCTGTTAAACTACCACCCCTTGGAATTTGTTTATCTATCATTACCTGCACAAAATATGTCCATCAACCTACAATCTCCTTCTGAAGATGTCTGTCTACCTACAGCTCCCGCTTGGAAGATGTCTGTCTACCTACAACCCCTCAGAAGACGTCTGTCTACCTATCTCCACATCAGAAAATGTCTGTCTCTCATCTCCCCACCCTTGGAATATGTCTGTCTACCTACACTCCCCATCGGAAATGTCTGTCTACCTAAGCTCCCTCAAACCATGTCCGATTAGCTATCCATCCCGGAAGATGTCTGTCTACCTACCCAACCATCAGAAGATGTCTGTCTACCTACCCCTCCCCCTCGGAAAATGTCTGTCTCTCATCCCCCTACCCTGAGTATATGTCTGTCTACTTACCTGCCCCCCCTTGGAAAGATCTCTGTATACCTAAACCCAGCCCTCAGAAGATGTATGACTACCTACCCCTCCCATTGGAAGATATATGTTTTCCAACCCTCCCTTCAGAATATTTCTGCCTACCTACCATCTATCACAAAGGTTGTCTGTCAGCCTACAATTCCTTACAGGTGTCTGTCTACATACCCACCCACACTCGGAAAAAGTTTGTCTACCTGCCACTCCTTAGGAAATGTCGGTTACCAAACCCCTTAGAAGATGTCTGTCTACCTATACACCTCTGATGACGACTGTCTACCTAACCCCCCTCTGTAGATGCCTGTCTACCTACCCCCTTGGAATATGTCCGTCCTCCTACAACTCTTCAGAATATGTCTGCCTACCTACCCCCCTCTCGTAAGATATCTGTCTACATATCCCCCCCCCCCCCGCATGATCTGTCTACCTACCCCTTCCCCTGTCATAAGATGAATGTCTACCTAAACCCCTCAGAAGATGTATGCCTATCTACCCCCTTCAAATGATTCGATTTTATCCCTCCTGTGGGAGATATCTGTCTCCCTACCCCTACCTCTGAGGATATCTGTCTGCCTACCCCCCCCCCCCCTCCCGGAAGTTGTTAAACTACCACTCCTCTGGGAAGATATCTACTCCCACATCAGAGAATGTCCACACACCTCTTGGAGGATGTCTGTATACCAAAACGCATACTTTGGAAGATGTCTCACCCCCTTTGAAAGATGTCTGTCTACAATGAACACCCCGCAGAAGATGTCTGTGTACTGAACTCACCCTCAGAATATATCTCCTCCTAACCTACCCCCCCCCCCCCCCTCCCTTGGAATATGTCTGTCTACCTATCCATTTCCCATAAGAAGATGACCTTATTCCCCTCAGAAGGTGTATGTCTACATGCCACGCCTCGGAACATGTCTGCCTACCTAAAACCCTCGGAAGAGGTCCATCTACCTCGCATCTTGGAAGATATTTATTTACACCCCTCTAGGAAGATATCTACCCCTGTCTTGGAGGATGACTACCTCCCTCTCGGATGATGTCTACCCTCTCTCTGAAGATGTCTGTCTACATACCCTCCTCTCGAAAGATATTTCTCCTCCCTCAGATGATGTAAGTCTATCAACCCTCAAATGGAAAATGTCTGTCCTCCTAATCCCCCTCGGAAGATGTCAGTATACCTACCCACCTGTCTGTCTATGTACCCCCACTCCCATGATGTCTGTCTACCTCCCCCTTAGGTATATGTCTGTATACCTACACCCATTCGGAAGATGTCTGTATACCAAACACCCCTCTGAAGATGACTATCTACCTACCCTGCCTCAGAAGGTGTCAGTTTACCTAACCCTTCGTCGGAAGATGCCTGTCTACAAAACTTCACTGGGAAGATGTCTGCCTACCTAACCCTGTCCATGATAATTGTCTGTTTACCAACACCTCTGCTTCGGAAGAGGTCTGTCTACCTACTTACACCCCTTGGAAGATGTCTCTCTACATCCCTCCAGTCATAAAGTATTGTCTACCAACCCATACTTCTGAATATGTCTGTCTACCTACCCCAGAAGATGATTGTCTAATTACCCCCTCATCTGAAGATGTCTGTCTACCTAGACCCCACTTGGAAAATGTATGTCTATGTACACCCCTCGGAAAATGTCTGTCTCCCTACACCCCCTCAGAAGATGTGTGTCTACCTACATGAACTTTTGTATGATATCTATCTATGACGCCCGCACTTGGAAGATGTTTGTCTACCTACCGCACCCATTGGAATATGTCTGTCTATGTACCCACCAACCATCGGAAGATGTATGTCCATCTACACATCCCCCTCAGAAGATGTCTGTCTACCTACACTCATCAGAAGATGTTGTCTACTTTCCACCATTTGAAAATGTCTCTCTACCTACCGCTCTTGGCAAATGTCATTCTACACCACCCCTCTGAAGAGGTCAGTTTACCTACAACCCCCCAGAAGAAGTCTGTCTAACTCCCCCCCTCTCAAAAAATGTCTATAGTCACCCTGCCTCGGACAATGTCTCTCTGCCTACGCCCCATCATGGAAGATGTCAGTCTACCCACCCACCCATCAGAAGAAGGCTGTCTACAACCATCCCCTCACATGATATGTCTGCCTACCAACCTCCTATTGGAAGATGTCTGGCTACCTACCCCACCCCACATCTGAAGATGTCTGTCTACCAACCCTCCACTTGGAAGACGTCTGTCCTCCTACAACCCCTCAGAAGATGTCAGTCTTCATAACCCCTCTCAGACGTTATCTGCCTAAATACCCCTCCTCGGATGGTTTCTGTCTACCTACACCCACAACCCGTCATAATATGAATGTTTACCTAAACCCCTCAGAATCTGTATATTTATCTACCACACCTTGAATGATTTGTCTCTATCTTATCCCTATCTCGGAAGATGTCTGTCTCCCAACCCACCCCCTCTGAGGATGTCTGTATAACTACCCCCCCTTTCTCAAAAGTTGTCTGTCTACATTCACCACACATTTAAACATGTCTATCTATGTACTCCTCTGGGAAGATATGTATCTATTGCCGCCATGGAAGAAAAGTATCTCCCCCCTCTCGGAATATGTCAATCTACCACTCCTCTCAGAAGATATACACTCCCCATCTGAGAATGTCTACATCCTCTCTCGTAGGATGTCTGTCTACCAAACTGCATCCTTTAGAAGGTGCTTCCCACCCCTTGGAAGATGTCTGTCTTCCAACACCCCCCTTCCCCCCCTTGGAAGATGTCTTTCTACCGCACCCAGGCTCAGAAGATGTCTCCATACCTAACACTCCTCGGAAGATGTCTTTCTACCTACCCACCCCCATCAGAAGATGACTGTCGACGTTATCTCCCTCACAGAATGTCTAGGCCCCTCTCGGAGGATACTGTCTACCAAACTGCATCCTTTAGAAGATGTTTCCCACCCCTTGAAAGATATCTGTCTTCCAACACCCCCCCATTGGAAGATGCCTGTCTACCGAATCCAGCCTCAGAAGATGCCTCCATACCTACCACCACTCGGAAGATGTCTGTCTACCCACCCACCCCGATCAGAAGATGACTGTCGACGTTATCCCCCTCAGAAGATGTCTGTCTACATACCCTCCCTCAGAAGATGTCTGCCTAGCTAAGACCAGTGGAAGATGTACAACTGCCTCCCATCTTGGAAGACCTCTACTCCCCCTCTCGGAGGATGACTATCTCCCTCTCGGAGGATGACTACCTCCTCTCTGAAGATGTCCGTCTATGTACCCTCCCCTCAAAAGATGTCTCTCCCCCCTCAGATGATTTATGTCTACCAACCCCCACATGGAAAATGTCTGTCCTTCTAACCCCCTTGGATGATGTCTGTGTACCTACCCAACTGGAAGATGGCTGTCTACCTACCACCACTCGGGACATGTCTGTCTACCTTCCCCCTAGGTATATGTCTGTAAACCTACACCCCTTCGGAAAATGTCTGTCTACCTACCCCATCACTTCAGAAGATGTAATTCTACTTACCACACATCGGAAAGTGTCAGTCTACCTATGCCCCACCCTCAGAAACTATCTGTCTACCTTGCCCCTTTGGAAGATGTCAGTTTACCAACCCCACTCAAAAGATGTCTGCTTACCTACTCTCCCATCCAAAGATGTCTTTCTACCTACCCCCTCTCGGAAGATTTTGTCTACCCCCTCTCTGAGATGTCATTCTACACCCACTTGGAAGATGCCTATCTAAACCCCTGGGATGAAATCCCTCCCTCTAAAAATGCCTACCTAAACCCTTCCACATCGGAAGATGCCAATCTAGCTCCCTTCAGCTGATGCCTACCAACACCCACTTCATAAGATTATCTATCCATACCTTCCTCGGAAGAGGTGTATCTACCCCCACCTCAGAAGATGTCTATCCCCCACGCGGATGTCTATAACTCACCTCATGAAAGATGCCTGTCTATCAACCCCCTCCTCTCAGAATATGTATGTCTACCTACCCCACCCCTGTTAAGATTTCCATCTAGCCCCTCCTCTCAGAGAACATTTATCCTAGACTCAGAAGAGTTCTACAGCCTTCCTTCATTTGGAATGTGTCTACTGCCCATTCTGTATATGTTTGTCTACCTCCAAATTCTAGGAAGATGTCTGTATGTCTGTCTACCTCACAAACTCCGGACAAGTCTATCTATCCCCACTATGGAAGAAATATATCTAAACCCCTCTCTGATTATGTCTATCTACCCTCCTTGCCAAAGATATCTACACCCCATCTTCAAGGAGCTCTATCCCCCCTTCATGAAAGATGCCTGTTTATCTACCCGAACCCATCAGAAGACGTAAGTGTACATACCATCACTCCCCACAGAAGATATCTGTCTACTTACCGACATTTCTTGGAAGATGTCTGTCTACTGACCCCCCCCCCCCCAACCTTTGAAGATGTCTGACTACTCACCTTCCCCCATGGAAGAATACTATCTCCCCCCTCCCAGAAGATGTCAATCTACTCTCCCCCTCGAAAATATCTCCCCCCCCCCGGAAAATGTCTACCTCCCCTATCTGGCCCCAATCGAAAAATGTCTCCCCCCTTGGAAAATGTCGGTCTACCAAGCCTCCCCCTTGAAGACGTATGACTAAGAAACAACCCCTCAGAAGATGTCTGTCTTACTACCCCTCCTTGGAATTGTTTGTCTACCATTATCACCACAGAAGCTGTCTCTCCCCCCTCTTGGAAGATGTCTGTCTACCTACCACCATTCAGAAGATGTCTGACCATGTACCCTGCTTTGGAATATGTCTGTCTACCTACCCCTCGTGGAAGATGTGTGTCTTCCTACCTCCCCACAGAAGATGTAGGTAAACAGATATCTTTCAAGAGGGAGTAGGTAGACAGACATCTTGCAAGTGAGTGGTATGTAGACAGAAATTACCAAGGGGTGGGGAATAATTAGACAGACTTCTTCCGAGGGGGGGGGGGGGTAGGTATACATACATTTTCTGAGTGTTCGTAGGTAGACAATCTTCTGAGGGGGTAGGCAGAAAGGCACCTTTCGAGGGGGTTTGTTGACAGACATCTCCCATTGGTGGGTTGGTAGACAGCCATCTTCTGATGGGTGTACTTAGACAGACATCATCTAGAGGGGTAAGTAGACCAACATCTTCCAAGGGGGGTAGGTAGACAGAAATCTTCGGAGGGTGTAGGTAGACAGACATCCTCGGAGGATGGGGGCAGGGGGTAGGTAGATAGACATCATCTGTGGAGGTGTGGATAAACAGACATCTTCTGAGAGGTAGGTAGACAGACATTTACCGAGTTGTGTTGTAGGTAGACAGATATCTCCCAAAGGGGGGGGGGGGGGATAGGTAGACAGAGACTTTCCTGGTGGGTGGTTTGAGAATCTCCTGATGGGGGGTTGGTAAACAGACTTCTTCTTAAGGGGGTAGGTACACAGACGTCTACTGTTGGTGCGGGACAAATAGACATAATTCTTCTGAGGCTGGGGATGATAGACATCTTCCGAAGGAGGGCACGTAGACAGACATGTTCCAAGTTGGGCAGACTGACAGACATCTTCCGGGGAGTAGAAAGACATAGATGTTCCAAGGGTGGTAGGT